>NC_054469.1:225787192-226089067 GCF_017639515.1 Carcharodon carcharias
GTTTAGAAGAGTAAAAGGCAACGTGATTGAAATATATAAGATCCTGAGGGGTCTTGACAGGATGGATGTGGAAAGGATGTTTCCTCTTGTGGGAGAATCCAGAGTTAGGGGGGTCACTGTTTAAAAACAATGGGTCGTCCATTTAAGACAGATGAGGGGAAATATTTCCTCTCAGAGGCTGGTGAGTCTTTCAAATTCTCTTCCTCAAAAGGCAGCAGAGGCAGAGTCCTTGAATATCTTTAAGGCAGAGGCAGATAGATTCTTGATAAGCAAGGGGGTGAACGGTTATTGGGAGTCAATAAGAATATGAGGTTGAGGTCATAATCAGATTAACCATGATTTTATTGAATGGCAGAGCAGACTCGAGGGGCCGAATGGCTTACTCCTGCTCCTAATTCATATGTTCGTACATAACCTGGTGCCGGCTTTTAAGGGGCTCACACATTAGATTTTAAAATGGCATCTGAATTTGCTATTCATGGATTATTGGAGGGGGGGGGTGACATTTTTCTGACTTTGCTGTCTTTTGTTATAAGCATCAGTGTGTCGGCTGTCGCTCATTTGGTACCACTCTCACACCTGGGTCACAAGGTTCCGGGTTCAAGTCCCACTCTGGCTGACACGCTAATGCAGTGCTGAGGGAGTGCTGTACTGTCAGAGGTGCAGTCTCTGAGGTGAAACATTAAACCAAAGCCCCAGCTGCTTGCTTGGGCATACGTAAAAGGTCTCACGCACCATTTCAAAGAAAAGCAGAGGAGCTCTCCTTGGTGCTCTGGCCAACATTTATCCCTCAATCAACATCAGACAAAAAAAACATATCATCTGGTCATTATGACATTGCTGTTTGTGGGAGTTTACTGCGATCCTGTTTCCTACGTTAAAACCGTGACTACGCTTCATAAAGTACTCTATTGGCCGTAAAGCACTTTGGTCATGAAAAGCACTAAATAAATGCAAGTCCTTTCTTTCCTCATCACTTCAGCAAAGCAATAGGAAGGATTTAACTCCTTGTCAGAGCTCACAGCTTAAGACCCACTCCAAACTTGAACAAGATGTTCAGTGCAGCGCTGAGGGAGTGCTGCACTGTCAGCGGTTTCTCTTCATCCGGCTGCATATTCACTCCCCCTTGGCAGCGGAACTGTGCAGTTTGCAGCAAGCGGCTGCGATATTGAGCTTGGACAGAACTACACTGCATCGCTGCACCCAAATGGGCCAAAGAGCCAAATATTTACTTCAAAGCCCCTGCGGTAGCATAATGGTTATGTTGCTGGTGATGTGGGCTCAAAGTCCAACCGGGCAGCTGGGGAATGTAATTCACTAAATACGGGGTGAGAAGCTAATATCAATAATGGAGACTATGAAGTATTGGATTATCATTAAAAACCCATCTGGTTCACTGGTGGTACTTAAGGGAAGGAAATCTGCCAAGCTTACCTGATCTAGCCTACGTGCGATACCAGAAGATTGGGCAGAATTCACTGCTTCACCGCTGACAGGTTTGAAGTCGGAGGGGCACATTAAACCTCGTGGGTGGACTGCCCACCACCTACTTGCCCACCCCCGCTCACTGCAATTATACCAGCAGTGGGTGGGCATCAGATGGCCTGCCCACTGGCAGGCAACTGAGGCTCTTAAGTGGGCAATTAATTTTCACTTGTGGGCCTTATCTCATCGCTGCCCGAATTTAGCCGGTTGAGGGAAAGGCCCACACCAATATCCCACCCAGGTTTTCCTGTGCGGGCTGGTGGCAGGCAAGAGGGTCCCTCCTGAACAACTTGCTGGGGCCATGAAACCCCACCCCTACCCATCCGCAAAGGGGTAACCCCTTCCTCCCCACTCCTGTAGCCTTCCCCCTGTGCCCTTTCCAGCTAGGTCCCCGCAGGAGCCCCACACTTACCAGCCATTCCCAATCCAGCACCAAACGCCAGCCCTTGGCCCCCTGCTGCACCGGCAGAGGCCACCACTTTGGTGCTGTGGGTACTGAGAGAGAGCTGCTGGCTTCTGATTGGCTGGCAGCTCTCGGGGGGCGGGACTTCCTGCTTTCAAGGGACCGATGTCCAGCTTCAACTCAATTAATGGCCAATCAGCCGTTAAATGGCTGTGGAGCAGCCAGCTGGAGTGGGGAGGGCTGCCCCTGACCTTTTAGCTGGTGGAGGGGGAGGATGAGGGTCGGGGACTGTAGTTAAATCCAGCCCAATGACTATTTGCTGACCGTGCAAACTTGGCCTGGGCCTCCTCCTGCCATGGGTAAAATAGCGGCGGGGGCAGGACAAGACTCTTAAGTGGCTATTAATGGGCCACTTAATGACCCTAATAGACCAAAGGGTGGGGGTGTTGCCTGATACATTCACTGCACCCCATAAAATGGGAGACACATCGAAGGCGGGTGGGAAGTTGACCGAGCGAGCCGCTCAATAAATGCTGGCTTTGTCAGGGACACCTACAATCACAAATGAATAAAAGCAAAACATGGGACTGGATTTTAACACCACTTCCCCCCTCTCCTTTTAATATTAAATATTAAAAATATGTAAAACAGAAACAAAAATACCTGGAAAAACTCAGCAAGTCTGACAGCATGCGCGGAGAGGAGCACAGTTAACGTTTCGAGTCCGTATGACTCTTCAACAGAACAGAACATTGAAAATATGTGTTTGAAGGAGGCGCCTGTGACCTACCCATCACCCACCAATTTGCCTCCCGCCCTCGAACTGTCTCCCATTTTATAGGGTGTGGTGGATCTGTCAGGCAGCCCATCAACCCACCCTTGAGCCTATTGAGGCCCTTAAGTAGCCCATTAATGGCCACTTGAGGGCCTCATCCAGCGCCCACTGCTATTTTACCTGTGGCAGGAAGAGGCCTAGGCCAAGCCAGGTAGCCTGGCAGCTTTTACTGGGAGAATTGGTGTCAGGAAAGCAGGGGGGTGGGTGGGGGGTGATGGGACACCTCCTTTAGGGGTTCCCAGTGCCCAATGGAGTGTCATACCCGCCTTTAACCCTCCCTCCAGGCCTCTCAAACCCGGCCCCTCCTGCCCCTCACCCTCTTCGCTGAGGCCTGTCAGCCAAGGCCTGCTGACACCCTGGATTTAACCTCCGTCCAGTCTCCATTAACTCCTCCTCTTTGGGAGCTGGCTGTAGTCCCAGAAGTGGCCACCGCTCAAACTTGGCGCTGCTGGGATTACAGAGCTGCTGGTCTGGCTTTTCTATGGGCAGCCTCCTGACTGACCATTTAGTCAGCGGTGGGGGATGGGGGATGGGGGATGGGGGGGCGTTGTGGATGTTGCCTCGAACACAGTACTCTACAAAATCCAGCCCATGGTAAAATAGACAGCGAATGACCTGGAACCCTCTGTCTATGAGGGTGATGGAAACAGAGATGATCAATTATTTCAAAAGTGATGGGAACTTGAGGGAAAGAAGCTTACAAGATTACAAAGATAGAGCAGGGAAGTGGGGCTGACTGGATTGCTCTGCAGCTAGCCCGGCATGGACTCGATGGATCGAATGGTCTCCTTCTGTGTGTTATATCATTCTATGAATGGGGTCTTCCAGTGCAAGCACTGTGTAGGTGCTCAGTGCTTTCTAAGTGTGCTCAGCAGACATGGCTTCACTGGGTTACTTCATAACCCGCCCTTCATTTTCTCAGGAGCTGCAAAAAACATGGTCAAAAAGCCAGGGGGCTGCTCCTGGATAATGAACATTATCTTTCAGGACGACTTTTCTGTGGTCTGAAACCATACAGCAGGCGTATCCTATTAAAATGTGAAGGAAATTAGGTGAGCGACATCTGAGCAGTGCATCTCTCCCTGCATACATCCCACAACAAGCCAGCCCCCAGTCCCCATTGAAGAAATCCACAGTGCACAATGTGCAGGCAGAGAGGAGAAAATTATTTATGGTGCAATTGCTCCAAATGTTTGAATAATAAAACAGGTTTATCTTTTTTTTATCACTCTTTATTTGTCGGCTTCTATACACTGTTGGAGTGCAGGGAGCCTTTAACCCCTTTCTAATTAACCCTTTAACCTCTTTCCAATAAATGCTTTAACCCCTTTCCAATAAACCCTTTAACCCCTTTTCAATTAACTCTTTAACCCCTTTTCAAGTAACCCTTTAACCGACTATTCTCAAGTTGCAAAACGATTCTAAGTAACAATCTTTATTGGTGGCTGTGGTTATATTTTATTACAGGCTAATGTTTGAACAGTAAAGTGTAGCAGTATTATCATGAGACTCTGGACAGAAGTCTAATTCCCATGTAATCACTCCCTGGCCATACTAGTCAATATGGCATTAACACACTTTTTTTCAAAAAATATACCTTATTCACCAAATGTATAAAAGTTCATTACATGACTATTCAAAGATGACATTACACAAGGTGCAAAACCAAATCAGTTTCTTCCAACGCTGTATGTTACTCGTTACATTTGAAATTGCAGTTAACATTTACTGGGCTTTACCCAGTTCCCAGCCCCCTGGTATACCCTGGCTGAAAAGCCTTAGACTGTGGCCTTCCCCCATTGTGCTTGTACACGTGCGACCTGTCTGCCACCCCCATCCTCCTGTGAGATATTGCTGTCTGCAGGGTGGGCCTGAACATCCTGTGGCCAGATAGCTCTCCCCCTCCTACCAGCCTGCCTCTCCTGGGGGATCCTTAACTCTTATACTTTCTTTTCACAACAAAATCTATGGAGACCAATTCAACCCAATCATTTTCAAATGTTTACTTGAATGGGCCAATTACAAAAGATATCAAGAGTCATCAGTCCACCCCCAGACCAGGCCAATCTCCTGAGAATTTTAGTTTCCCACGCCTTGACCTCTATCAGTTTGTGAGCATTCCGGGATAGCGTCTGGCCAAATGATGGCCTTGGCGCTAAGTTATTTTGTCTCACTGTAACTTTCTGTGCCTTTGAGACATGTTTTATCTTTTTGTTCCATACCCACCCACACCCCTGCCTCCCCCACCACAAACACACACACACAAACACACACACCAAGCTGTGTGTTTTTCACACTCTAAATGATTTCTGCTGAAGTGATTGTTGTCTTTACCTTCTAACCATTTGACTCCTTTTACACATTCTGGAACAATAGAACACTTGGTCAGTAGAGACCTAAATCACAATTTCTCATCTTGTCACTTGTCAACCATCCCTGCCCAGAGGGTAATCATAACAGGAATGAAATAGGATAAGTGTAACAATGAAAATAAAGAAATGGACAGTCAGTCATAGCGTCTAAGTTAGTTTTTGTTAATTAGTTAGAAATCCCAAATTATAGATTTCCCAGCAGTCTTACTACATCTCATGCTTTTAAGGCCTCTGTCCATGGGGGGACTTTTCTCTATATTCATTCATGGATGTGGGCATCACTGGCTAGGCCAGCATTTATTGCCCATCCCCAGTAGCCATTGTCCAGAGGGCATTAAGAATCAACCACATTGCTGTTGGTCTGGAGTGATATGTGGGCCAGACCAAGAAAGGACTGCCAATTTGCTTCCTTTAAGGACATTAGTGAACCAGATGGGTTTTTACAACAATTGACATCATTAGACTTTTATTGAATTCAAATTCCACCATCTGCCGTGGCAGGATTTGAACCCCAGAGGATTACCCAGAGTCGCTGGATTACTAGTCCAACCACAATACCACTATACCCATCACCGCCAACCATGCCATGTGGCAGTGCCTCATCCAACAGCAGCAAAACAGTCGCAAACTGACTGCATAAACTCTGCTGCAGACAAGTGACCAAAAGTGGAAGGTGAGAGAGAGAGCATGAGCCCTAGCTCAAGAACTCCCCCTTCCTCAGGGCGACTCTTGCCCTCTCTGCCCAAAGACCTACAGCCCTAGGATTGGCCAGCCGAGTCACCTGAGGGCAGACAAATCATGACGCCAGGCAAACGTCATCCTCGTTTCAAGGGACTGACGACGAACACAACGCAGTCAAGAAAGTAGGGCTGACAGCCCAATCTCTAACCATTGCCAACACTGGTACCGGCTGCCTGACAAGAGGGCAGTGGAAAGTTCCATGTTGCTCCCCTCCAAACAAAGATACAGCCTCCACTGAGTTCCCACGATTTTCAACCATATGAGCGGAAATATCAAAACCGCGTCCCACCAACTTGCAGCATACGCTACTATTCCAATGTGTGGTGTTAAATGGATCCCAATCCAGATGGTGAAGCATGAATCAAGACACAAATCCTTTTCCTGAATGTAGGTTTACTTACGGGACGCAGCATCACTGATCTCTGCCTCCTACCCACGCAATGTCTCAGCAGTCCCTTTTCAGCTCTTTTTCCAACTTGGAGCCTTTTTTTCTCCCTGCTCCTGTCATTTATCTGATCCCTGTCTTTGTCCCTTACCTGGAGCTGTGCTTCCGAGATGTTTCTCCTGTCTCCCTTGCTGAGCCTGGCTCCATGGGACACCTCCTCTGTAATGGCGTCCCTGTTCAGATCAGCTGGCATGTAATTTCACACTGTTTGTGCTCCTTAAGTCCTCTTCTTCTGTGCACACACGCACGGCCATTCTCCAGCCCAAGGACAGATGAAAAGCAAGGTGCACATGTGCCAGCCAGTTGCTGGCTGGTGCATGCGTCATAGGCCCAAGAGTGACCACAGCCTGCTGGGAAATGTGGTTCCTGGCCTCAAGTCCCTTCTTCTACTCTTTTGAGTCTAGCCATAAAACTAGTTAACTAATTAAACAAATTAACATGTTAACAGGCCCAAGAGGCTCTGGAGCAACAAAAAAAAACTCTTTTAAAAGAAACTTAAATTTTAAATTAAAGTGACATTTTGGGGGATAATATGCACTCCAGAAATCTTAATGTCCAAACTGCTGTGAACACTCTTGTGGACCTGATGCGATTTGAACACACAGCCTTCAGTTCTAGAGTCAGACCCGCTACCGCTGTGCCACACGCTCCATAAAATCAGATGCGATTGCGGTAGTAGCAATTATTTCTTTTGGGTGTTAATGAGAACATAAATAGCAGAAAATAGTAGTTGATAGTGGAGAGGATAGCTGCCTCCAGAATGATATCAATGGTTTGGTTGAGTGGACAGAAAAGTGGCAAATGGCATTCAAACCAGAAAAGTGTGAGGTGATGCATTTTGGAGGGCAAACAAAGCAAGGGAATAATCAATAAGCGGGAGGATATGGAGAGGGGTTGAGGAAGTGAAAGACCTTGGAGTGCATGTCCACAGCCAAGTAGATTAGGTGGTAAAGAAAGCATATGGAATGCGTTCCTTTATAGGGCGAGGTATTGAATAGAAAAACAGGGATGTAATGATGGAACTGTATAAAATGTTGGTTAGGCCACAGCTGGGATTTTGTGTACAGTTCTGGTCACCACATTACAGAAGGACATAATTGCTCTGGAGAGAGTGCAGAGGAGATTTACAAGAATGCTGGCAGGGCTTGAAAATTGCAGCTGTGTGGAAAGATTGGATAGGCTAAGAACAGAGGAGGCTGAGGGGTAACCTAATTGAGGTGTACGAAATTAGGAGAGGCCTATATAGGAAAGTCCTGTTTTCCCTAGCTGAGGGGTCAATTACCAGGGGGCATAGATTGGTAGAAGGATTAGAGGGGACATGAGGGAAAGCTTTTTCACCCAGAGGGTGGTGGGCACCTGGAATTTACTGCCTTAGTTGGTGGCTGAGGCTGAAACACTCATCTCATTTAAAAGGTACCTGGATCTGCACCTGAAGCTCTCTAACCTGCAAGGCTGTGGACCAGGTACTGGAAAAGTGGGATTAAAAATGAGCGGCTAGTTTCTATTTTCTGGCCAGCCCAGACACGATGGGCTAAATGGCCTCTCCCTGCGCCACTCGGTTCTATAGCTTTGATCCTTCAACCTCTACGTAACGAGATCAGTGCACGTCCGCTGTGCCAATCTGCTCAGTCCTTTCTGTACTCTTCTGAGCAGCAGCTAAAACAAATGAACTAATAAAATAATTATCTAATCAAGCCCTTAAAGGAGCATTGTAACTAAAAACAAAATCTTCGACGGAAACCGAGCAAATTAAAGTAAAATGCCACAATTGAGCATTTGCTGACAATTAAACGGACTTGGTTCACAATGCTGCTGCCCTGTTTCAAATCGGGGAGCTCTCATGTGTGAGTTAAACACGCTAACCACCACACTACAAGAATACTGAAGTCAGGATATGTTCCCTCTCCTGAAGGAGGTATGGGTACCAGATGGGTTTTTAATAACAATTCAGTAGTTCCCTTGATCATGATTGACAAGACTAGCATTTTATTCCAGAGTTTCAATCCCACCAGCTGATAATGTTGGGATTTGAAGCCATGTCATCAGAGCACTAACCCAGGCCTTTAGAGTTATTTATCTAGCAGCATCATCATTTGGGCCACCAATGCCCTCAGTCCCTTTCACATGTGGTCAAGGTACTTGATCAATCAATATCCTCTGCCTGTTTATCCACAAGCTTAACAATACAGTTAGTAAAACATTAAGATCTGGTACCGTTCACTGCATTATAAAAAGCAAATTTGCCTTTACTGCAAATATATTACTCACGTGTTAATAGCTTCCTCAGAAAAGAATGTGCTTGGCGACATGCTGCTTCTTTTTTCCACTGTATGCAACATAAAAGAATATTTTCTGTTGATAGCAAAAGAATTTCAACACTGTTTAACCCAAATCAGATTGTTACATTTTGCTACCAACGTAATCTTTGAAATTCAGGGAGTAATTGGACTTTAAACAGCTTCTTCATATCTTCTAGAGGTAATCTCAGCTGTAAAGGAAAAATAATAATTGTTTAGCTCTCGTCTCAAAGGGTGAATTTTACTCCAGGAGCACAGCTCCATGGTGTAAAAAGTCGGAGGGAAGCTTATCTTCTCCCCCACTTGGTCAGCTACCGATGCCCCCCCCCTCCCACCCACAACCATTTATTTGGCCGTCAGGTCTTTAGTTGGTTCGAGTCAGGTCTTCCAGCCCCATGGAGGGACAAAGACCTGTCTGGGTCCAGTGTGTGGAGCTGGAAAATTAAGCCAAAATCATTTTTACATGGGATATACAGCACAAGAAACAGGCCATTCAGCTCAACCAGTCCATGTCAGTATTTATACTCCACCAGAGCCTCCTCCCATATCTCCTCTTTTAAATCTACCATTGTAACCGTCCATTGCGCTGTAACAATTCTGTGATTCACGTCTTCCTCAAATGCTTGTCCAGCTTCCCCTGGATACACCTATATCCTTCACCTCAGCCATTCCCTGCGGTAGCGAGTTCCACATTCTCACTACTCTTTGGGTAAAGAGGTTTCTTCTGAACCCCTTTTGGATTTCTTGGTGACTATCTTATATTGATGGATGACCTCTAGAAATGCTCGTTCCCACAAGGAGAAACATTCTCTTTGTATCTACTCGATCAAAACCTTTTCACCTCCTGTGTGGCCTTAAGCAAGTTTCCAATTGGTTCCAGATGGGGAGTTTCATTTTAATATAAAGTAAAGGTTGTAAAAAGTCACTGCTACTTCTTATATAATAAGGCAAAATACTGCGGACGCTGGAAATCTGAAACAAAAACAAAAAATGCTGGAAAAAAACTCAACAGGTCTGACAGCCTCTCTGGAGAGAAAGACAGAGATAACGTTTCGAGTCCCGTATGACTCTCCTTCAGATCTACAAGACTGCTACTTTTTAATTGTCCGTCTCTTTGGCCAAAGGTGTCAATTGCCTTTGGGGTCTCTTGAAAGGTTTTGTCTCCCAATTGTGGCGTACCCTTTTAATTGCCCTTAAGTTTGACTTACATGCAAATAGTGTCACCCATTCTGAGTCTGCACCTGATGTCTGGAATAATTATGCAAACCAGCTTACAGCAGAGAAATGGGGACTATTTGCATTTGATCTTGCACAAAGGCAAACTTCTAAACCATTTAAAATTGACTCTCAAAGGGAAAATTAAAGAAAGAAGCTGCATTTCCACAGCATGTTATCACATTATTAGGACATCCCAAAGTCCTTTACAATTAGTGGATTACATTAAAAGCCTAGTTGCTGCTTTTATGTAAAGATACATTGGTCAGAATTGTCCCAGATTTGCACTAAGTATGGTATCGGGCGTGAAAAGAGACGTTTTACCTGCAGCCACAGCGATGGGTTTTCGCACTGTATCGCCCCCCCCACTTCCTGCCTCATAAATTATGTAGTCACAGGAAACAGGTCGGATCGCTGGCAACCAGCCTCCAAAATTGGCCAGCCATGCAGTTACCTCACCGCTTCCTCAAGCAGGGCCCCATATTTAAACTGCAGACGCGCGCGCACTTCTCAATGCTTGCAGCCCAGGACTGCTCTGGTGAAGACACGGCCCCAAAAGGCAAGAAAAGTGCAGCCCCCCCACCCGATTCAGTGATGCATCCCCCCCCCCACCCCCACTCTGGCAGCAGGAGGCCCATCAGTCTCACCACTCCAGCTTAGGAGGGGGTGGCAGAGGTGGTCAGTGCCAATGCTGCACACAAGAGGTCGGCCATCCAGTGCAGATAGAGGATGAATGATCTCATCCGTGCCACCAGGGTAAGGCAACCATCTCATCACTCTCAACTCACCCACTGACAAGCCCATCACGCATTCACTGGCATCCCACTCACTGCCAGCTCAAGGGGCATCACCACTCACTCTCTCACACACACCCTCACATCTCCTCTGGAGATTGCCTCCTCAGCCAGTCCATGCCTCCACTCAGCACACACACACATGCTAGACATCCTCCTCATTTGGCCTCGCTCACACTCTCTCCGTCTGTCTTTATGCAGGACAAGACCGCGCACAACCACCGGGAGAAGCCCCAGACCGGGGGCTGGAGTTCCAGACAATGAGGTCCTCACTCTGTTTGAAAGTCATGTGTTGGAGCTGGCCGGATAGGATGTTAACCGTTCCTATGGCAACGGTGAGGTCAGTGGTGAACACCCACGTGAGGATTCTGCACCACATCATCCCTCTCTTAATGCTACCCTGAGTTCCCTTTCTGTGTAACACGGCTGCCAAGCACCAATGATCTGCACTTTCTGTCCTAGGCACATCTGACATGTCGCCCTCTGGCAACCTGGACCCCGACCCCAACGCCGAGAGCACCTCGGATATGGACCCTGAGGGCAGCATCGTTGAAGACCTGTCACGGTTCTCACCCACGCCCTCCAGTAGCGCAGTGACACACACACCTCGGTGGGACCCAGATGTAGAGCAGTCTCAGGATCACAAGCTGGTAAGTACAGCCCACAATCTGTTCCACAACGCGCGGGGGCAGGGTTATCCAAGGTTGCTGGCACTCAGCGAGCTGCTGGAAGCAAGGAATCTGCTGAGTCTGAGTCAGATGATAAGCCTCTGGGCTCGGACCTCAATCAGTTATTGGAGCTGCAAAGACAATCACGGGAACATCAGGAAGGGATGTCTGTTGCACTCCTCAGATTGCAAGGGGCGATGGAGGGATCCATCTGCCTTTGTCCAAAGTGATAGCGCCAGCATGCCAATGCACTGAGGTCAACAATGGCAAGATGGCGGCCACCATGGGGACCTTGGTCCAGGGCATTGACCCTGCACTGCTGTGTGGGTTGAAATCCATTGCTGATGCCATAGTTGGCCTCCAACAGCATCAACGCGAGATGGGTGTGGGGCAGCTTGATATCACTCCAGCTTCCCCTTCTCCTCAAGGAGTCAGCCAGAAGCCCTTGGGCACCCACAGGGAGGAGGACCAACAGCTCAACACCCCAGGGCCATCCACCTAGGTGAATCCGGGGATGTCCGGCTGACCCAAATCCCTTCCTGTGACTCCCGCAGCTCCAGCTCCACAGGCTGGGGAAGGTGCCACTGCCACACAGCAGGACCCCAAAAGAAGTCTGGGGCCCTCCAGGTCTCGGCGCTCCAGAGGACACCCACCAAAGTCATTACAGACAGGGCGGAGCAGTCAGCAAGCTGCCTCCACCTCCACTGTGGATGACAGGGGAACAACAAGACGGGGAGCGGCAGGGTTAGGAAGGTTAAGAAGATGTAGTTACACTGCACAGCCTGGGCGTGGGTGTTAATTACTTGTACATAATGTTCACTTTGTTAATAAACTCCCAAGAATGCCTCCCAGCCTATGGCTCCCTGTTATGATGAACAGTGTTTGTGTCACTCAGATGTGAATCCTTGGTTCTTGCACAAGATAAAGACAGGTGTCTTAGTCCTGGGCTTCTTCCCTGTGCTTTGTGCAACCTTCCCAGCACACTGATCGTGCCTTCACTGTCACTGGGCACATTACTGATGCCAGCACCTCGATGGTGCTGGTCATTGCTGCCAGAATGTCATTGGCAGGTGCCACAGAGTTCTCTCATTCTCTCAATGTGCTCTCAGCACCTTTAAGGTGGGGCTGGCCCCCACCCAGTCTCTTCAGCATCTGTGACCGGTGACGCTATGTTCCTGAAGGGGACAGGTGCTGAAGGCGGAGAAAGTATCAGGTGCACTTAAAGTTTCACGGCTGCGTCTCTATGATATGACCCTGATCACAGAGCACAAGCGAGCTGCCCTCAGCCAGACAGGAGTCAGGCATTCACAGATGCCAAGTGAAGACCAATGGAGTGTCCTCTCTGTATGTCATCATCATCCTCCTGGAATCCAGTGACTATTAGGCAGACTGCATCTCCAATGACATGAGCCTGAGCACTGAGGGTATGTGCGCTGCCTTCAGTCACACAGGAGTCAAACATTCACAGATGCCAGGTGAGGATGTCAGGACTGTCCTCACTGCATCTCGGCATCGTCCTCCATGAAGCTTGCAGCTCTGAGGGAATCCTGAGCATGCCTGCCTCATCCGGCCAGTGCGATTGCCTCATCGCCAGCATCCCCGCCATCGAGGGCCTCATCACCCTCATCCCCTTCGACATCCTCAACGGAGGAGGCGTGCAGCTCCTCCATTTCCTTCTCAGCCAGGCCCTCCCCACTTTACAGCACCAGGTTGTGTCACATGCAGCAAGCGACAATGATGTGAGACACCCTCCGGGGACCGTATTGCAGTTCTCCACCGGATCTGCCGGACCACCGGGACCTCATTTTCAAAATGCCTATCACTCGCTCCGCCAAAGTCCAGGTCAGGGCATGAGCCTCGTTGTACCATCGCTCTGCTGCAGTCTGAGGCCCCTGCACGGGCATCATCAGCCACGACCCCTGTGGGTGGCCCTTGTACCCGAGGAGCTGACCCTACAGCCTCTGTGGAGCTTGGAAGATGTTAGGGACCTGAGACCTGCTAAGGATGTAGGAGTCAGGGACTCTCCTTGGGAATCGTGCGCAGACCTGTAGGATGTGTTTGTGGTGGTTGTACACCAGCTGAACATTCAGCGAGTGGAAGCCCTTGCGGTTGACGTAGTTGACTGCTTGTTGCCGTGGAGATCTAAGCACCACATGTGTGCAGTCGATGGCACCCTGCACCTGTGGAAAACCCGAGATCTGCACAAATCCCCATGCTCTTGCTTCTTGTCTTTCCTGATCCCGGGCGAAATGCACAAAGTTCTGCGCCTTTGCGAAGATGGCTTCGGTGACCTCCTGGGTACCCTTGAGCTTGGAGGCTTGAGAGATCCCGCACGGGTCACCTATAAGCATTTAACGCAATACTGAGTTCAGCTATTTCAGATCATAGCCACTGTCCCATTTCTTTCAGACAGGTGTTGCTGGTAATGGTTCTGCTGTTGCCATTTACACCTCCTCTAGGCCCATCCTTTGGTTTCTCTTGTCCCACTACTGCCTACTTTTGCCCTGCATCATGATCTCTTTTGCCATTTAACCTCCCCTGCCTTCCATCCTATCACGGATCTTCCTTCACCTCCTTATCTGTCCTACCACCCACCAACCGCCCCTCCACCCCCACCCCCACCCTACCCTCCCCAATCCTGCCTCTTTTCTTGCTTCAAATGAGGGGTTATGGCTGGGAAATGTGAACTCTGTTTCCCTCTCCTCCATGGGTGCTACCAGACTTGCTGAGGACTCCCAGCATTTTCTGTAATGATAACTCGGTAATCTACATTCGGTGGTGAGGGAATATTAGCCAGAGTATCCCACTCTCCGTCAAGTGTTTGTCTGGGATTATGAGCATCTGGCTGTGCAGGAAGATTGGGAGGTTTGACATCTCTTCCAAAAGACAGCATCTCCGGCAACATCAACAACAACTTGCAATGACGTAGCACCTCTCACACAGGAAAACAATATCCAACAAAATTTGACACCGAGCCACAAAAGGAGATATCAGGGCCTGTGGCCAGAACTTCAGTCAAAGAGGCAGGTTTTAAGGAGCATCTTAAAGGAGGGGGGAGAGGAGAAGAGATGGAGAGACCTAGGGAGGGAATTCCAGAGTTTTGGGCAGCTGAAGTGTTAGTGGCGGAACAATCAAGTTGAAGGATACTCAAAAACATCTTACAGAACCATCGATATCTCGGAGGATGGTGAGGCTGGAAGAGATTACAGAGATATGGAGCAGGTGAGGCCATAGAGGGATTTGGAATTATATTATATTTCACCCCTCTCCTTGGATTCACCCAGTTCTGTTGAAGGGTCATGAGGACTCGAAACGTCAACTCTTTTCTTCTCCGCCAATGCTGCCAGACCTGCTGAGTTTTTCCAGGTAATTCTGTTTTTGCTTTGGAAATGCAGGTGAAATTTTAAAAATTCAGGTGTGCCTTAACTGGAATGTAAATCAGCGAGCAAAGGAGTGATGGATGAACGGGGACTTGCTTAGAGTTAATACACGGGCAGCCAAGTTTTAGATGACCTCAGGTTTACAGAAGGTGGAACAATGCAACTATCACAGAACTGTTACAGCACAGAAGGAGGCCATTCAGCCCATCATGTCTGCACCAGCTCTCCAAATGAGCAAAGCACTTGGTGCCATTCTCCCTATAAGCTTATACGTTGTTCCCAGTCCCTCAGTACCACTCTTTGATGTCAGTCTGGATTGTTTGCTCAAGTCTGTGATGGAACTTGAATGCATAACTTTCCAACTCAAACTCGAAGTTAAAACCATGCATACAACCGAGTGAGTCAAACTGAAGACAAAATGAGCCCCATCATGTTCTTGCCAATCATCAGTACCAGTGTTCATAACCCTCAAAAAATGCGAAATACTGTGGATGCTGGAAATCCAAAATAAAATCAGAAAATTCTGAAAAACGTTCTGGCAGCATCTGTGAAGAGAGAAACAGGGTTAATGTTTCAGTTCAATGACTTTTCTTCGGATGACTTGAGAAGTTAACTCTGTCTCTCTCTCCACAGTTGCTTCCTGAATATTTTTTCTCTGTTTTTATCTTTCAACCCTCAAACCAGACATTTATCCAGATCTATCTAACCATTGCAGGACTCACTCTGAACACCAGCTTGTTTTGCCCACACTGAACACTTTTATGTGAGTCCAATCAGAGCTCCAACAAAAATCCTTTCATCAGAAGCTCCTCCCTGTCTCCACCGCCCTCACCTGACCCCCAATTAAAATGTTTTATCTTCTTTTCCCTTCATAAAAGTGAAGGCAAAGCAATGTTGCATGTGGCTTTTGCTCTGTTTCATACATTCGGAAAGGTCACTGGTCTTGGATAGCATTGGTGGGCAGCTATCCACCTTGCAGAGCTTCCACTCTCCATCCAGGACAAGTCTCGCTTCCCCATACTCGTAAAGGAAAGCCTTATTTTTTGTCAGGGGTACCAGTGGTAAGGCCCGCGAAAAGACGGCTTGTTCTGCCTGGCAGAAGCAGTATGCATCATAGGTACTGCTCTGCCTGAGCTTCAGGGCATTCAAATCCTAAATGCTAGGAAAACTCTTGCTCTTCTTGATGAACGAGGCCAAATTACTGCTTCCAAGTGGCTGCTACAGATAATATTACATTGTCCATTTGCGGTTGTAAGTTGAGTCTCTTCTCCAATCTTTAAAGACATTTCTGCATGTGCCCTGGAATCACAGAATCATAGAAGCAAAGAATTACAGAGCACAGAAGGCCATTCAGCCCATCGAGTCCACACCCACTCTTTTGAAGAGCAAATCCAGTAAGCCTCACTCTAAACGTACTTCCCCCTTATCCTTGCAAATAATTTTTTTCCTTCAAGTATTTATCCAATTCCCTTTTGAAAGCTACTATTGAATTTACATCCACCACCCTCTCAGGCAGAGTTCCAGTGAAAGGGAAATCGTGTTTGACAGCTATTAGAGTTTTTTGAGAATGTAACCAGTAGGGTAGGTTAAGGGAAACCGGTAGATATAGTGCTTTCGGATTTCCAAAGGGCATTTGAGAAGGTGCCATACAAAAGGTTACTATGCAAGTTAAGGGCTCATGGAGTCAGCACGATGTATTAGCATGGATGGGGGATTGTTCAAAAGACAGGAAGCAGAGAGTAAGGATAAATAAGGCATTTTCAAATTGGCAGTGGAGTGCCACAAGGGTCAGTAGTTGGGGCCTCAGCTATCTACAATCTATATTAATGACTTAGACGAAAAGAGTATGTATCTAAGTTCGTTGATGATACAAAGTTACATGAGACTATAAGCTGTGAGTGGGACAAAAGAGGCTGCAAAGAGATATAGACAGGGTAGGTGAGTGGGCAACAATATGGCAGATGGAATACAATGTGGGGAATGTTGAGCTTATTTGGTAATAAGAAGAGGAAAGCAGAATATATTTAAAAAGGTGAGGAACTTGTAAATGCTGATATTCAGAGGAACTTGGGTGCACTCATGCAAGGAACACAGAAAGTTAGCATGCAGGTATACCACACCCTTAGGAAAGCAAATGGCATTTTGGCTTTTATTGAGAGGATTGGAGTACAAGAATAAACAAGTATTGCTACAATTCTACAGGCTTTGGTGAGAGCACATGTGGAATACCGTGTGCAGTTTTGGTCTCCACTTGCATTATACTTGCATTAAAGTCAGTACAGTGAAGGTTCATTAGATTGGTTTCTGGGCCGAGAGGATGTTCTGTGATGAGAGGCGAGTAATTGGGTCAATACTCTCTAGAGTTTAAAAGAATAAAAGCTGATCTCATTGAAATATACAAAATTCTGATGGGTCTTGATCGGGTAGACACTGGGAGATTGTTTCCCAACGTTGGGGATTCTAACACACAGGATGAAGGTCGATCAGTTAGGACTGAGATGAGGAGAAATCTCTTCACTCAAAAGCTGGTGAATCTCTGGAATTCTGTACCCCCAGAAGACTGTAGGTGCTCCATCACTGAGTATATGTAAGACTGGGATCGATAGACTTTTGATCTCCAAGGAATCAAGGGACAAGGGGAGCAAACAGGAAAGTAGAGTTGAGGCAGCAGATAAGCCATGATCATATTGAATGGCAGAAGCAGGCTTGTGGGGCCGTATGTTCTACACCTGCTCCTATTTCTCATGTTCCTATGTTACTATCCTTGTTTGCCCTTGAGAAGGTGGTGTTGAGCCACCTTCTTGAACCGCTGCAGTCCATGTAGTGTAGGTACAACCAGAGTGCTGTTAGGGAGGGAATTCCAAGACTCTGACCCAGCGACAGTGAAGAAATGGTGAGGTATTTCCAAGTCAGGGTGATGTGTGGCTCGGAGGGGAACTTGCAGGTGGTGATATTCCCGTGTGTCTGCTGCCCTTGTCCTAGGTGATAGAGATCGCTGGTCGGGAGGGTGCTGTCGAAGAAGCTTTAGTGTGTTGCTGTAATCCATCTTATAGTTGGTGGAGGGGATGAATGTTGAAGCTGGTGGATAAGGTGTGAATCGTTCCCGATGCTTTGGCCTGGATGGTGTCAAGCTTATTGAGTGTTGTTGAAGACACACTCTTCCAGGCAACTGGGGAGTATCCATCACACTCCTGACTTGTGCCTTGTAGATGGTGAACAGGCTTTGGGGAGTCAGGTAGTGAGTTACCACGATCAGTAAAAATCAGCACATTTCAGAATCCATGTGTGGATGCCACAGATAAGATAGAATAAGTTAACACACACTGTCTGCCATTCCTCTAAGCTGATGCCTCATGCTTTATGTAGAACAAGGCAAAATGAAAGGTAAATTAATCTCCTGTTATCTTAAAGCAGTATTGCTGGAGGCCTAGAATGAGTTTGCAACCTTGTTAGTAGTTGGGATCTAAGAAGCCCAGACACATGGAGTTGGCGGCGGGGGGTTTGCAGATGGGGTGGGAGTAGCTGGGGATGGGGGGGTCACAACATTATAAAAACCTAAGAAATAGGTTGAGGAGTAGGCCAAAGGCCCCTTGAGCCTACTCTGCCACTCAATAGAATCATGGGTCAGTTCCACTGCAGCTCCACTTTCCCATATTCCTCACATCCGTTGATTTCCTTAGCGTCCAAAGAATTATTAAAATAATGCTTTATCTTGTCTATAGACGAATCTTTTGGAAATTTCCTTTCCATCCTGTTTTGATCTCCTTCCTCCTAATCTGCTTCCTACTCCACCCCCACTGCTGAAAAAGGAAGAGAATTAGAGTCGGAGAGTGAGTGAGAATGAATCCAAGTGAGAAAGTAAATGGCAGAGAGCAAGTGTGGTAATCTGAGTTGCAATACACCTTTAAGAGAATGTGAGCAGATTGGCCATGTGACTCTATTACCCAATTGCTGTGTAGCACTGTTATTCAGTAGTTTTAGAATGGGTTTTGTTTCAAGAATAGATGGGTTAGTGCTCCATTACTTATGTGAATAAGCAGCTGTGCTTTATTTTGCAATAGTCTCCTCATCTACATCATCTTGATTACCAACTCACTCACCAGTAGACAGGCGTGCAACCGTGTTCGCTGAGCAAAGCGACCCGAAAGAAGGAACATAACAACTGACAACTAGGCAAAACATGACCAGTTGATGAAACTAAGTAAAACCACAGGAATTAAACAGAAGTAAATCAGCCATATTTTGCAGGTATTGTAAGTACAGGTTTCATCATAGTTGTTGAAAGTAACTCCTTCCAGAATGCTACAGTTCAGCCATATCGAACTGTTTGATCAGACCACCGATGACTGGTCACATTACATTGAATCCCTTGTGTTCTTCTTTTTGGCCAGTGACATATCGGGGGAGGAGAAGAGGCGAGTAATGCTCTTATTGACATGTGGCAGAAAAGCATACATCTAATTCACAGTCTAATGGCACCCAGCACCACAGATTCCAAGACCTTTGATGAGTTGGTAAATCTTGTGAAAGGCTACTTTCAGCCGAAAGCCTCGGTAACAATGCAACATTTCAAATTTAATTCTAGGTGTCACACCCTTAGAGAGACAGTCGCTTGCTATGTAGCAGCCTTAACACAATTAACAGAGCATTGTGAGTTCGGAACACCGATTAACATGTTAAAAGACCAATTAGTATGTGGGATTAATGAAGATGCCATTCAAAAGGGTTGCTGTCAGAAACGAATTTAGACTTCAGCACAGCACTCGAGTTGGCGTTCGCAATGGAGGGCACAGTCAGGGACTCAGAAGCAATCAGGGGAAAACAAAATGGTGCCGTCCTTCATGTTGGGAGGGAAGTACTGGTTAGAAATGGCGCAAAAGCACAGGGCTCCGTGGAAAGTTGGGAAACAGCCACCATTATCAGACCAACAGACCAACAAAAGGCAATGGTTTAATAGAGAAAGATTACAATAATTACAACAGAAATGGAACCAGACAGCCTGCAAATGAACGGCAATTTAAAAGAATTGAATGTTTCTTCTGCCATCTGCCATGAAGAGATATTAATGTCTGTATTGTTATTGGAAATGATTTTTAAATTGGAATTGTAGTATGGGCTGTGTCTATGTGTGTGTCTGTGTATGGCTTAAACAAAAACAGAATTACCTGGAAAAACTCAGAAGGTCTGGCAGCATCGGTGGAGAAGAAAAAAGTTGACGTTTCGAGTCCTCATGACCCTTCAACAGAACTAAGTGAATCCAAGGAAAGGGGTGAAATATAAGCTGGTTTAAGGTATGTGTGTGTGTGTGTGTGTGTGGGGGGGGGGGGGGGGGGGGGGGGGGGGGGTGGTTGGGTGGGGGGAGAGAAGTGAAGGGGGGTGGTGTGGTTGTAGGGACAAGCAAGCAGTGATAGAAGCAGATCATCAAAAGATGTCACAGACAAAAGAACAAAAGAACACATAGGTGTTGAAGTTGGTGATATTATCTAAACGAATGTGCTAATTAAGAATGGATGGTAGGGCACTCAAGGTATAGCTCTAGTGGGGGTGGGGGGAGCATAAAAGATTTAAAAATATTTTAAAATAATGGAAATAGGAGGGAAAAGAAAAATCTATATAATTTATTGGCAGCCAATTCTGCCAGACCTGCTGAGTTTTTCCAGGTAATTCTGCTTTTGTTTTGGATTTCCAGCATCCGCAGTTTTTTGTTTTTATCTCTGTGTATGGCTTAATTGGATTAAAGCCAGCTAGTCTGGCTGCTTTGAGTATAGTAGTTTTGAGATATTAATTAGATAAACATAAGGAGGAGAAGGTAAAGTGTAAATTTGTATTTGTTGAATAAACCATTCAAAAGAATGGATAACATCTTGCGCCTAGCAAGGAGATGCCCAGCAATGTGTTTATATTACTAATAAAATGAGTGGGATGAAAAGGTTATCGTTAGGAGAGATAAAATCAAAAGCTTAGTAATACAATGGGAAATTTACATTCAAAGGAAAAGCTAGGAATAACCAGAAAGGAATTTGGGTGTGTAAGTCAGAGGCATTTAAGATCTAACTAGCATGTAAGCCTAGAACTGTGTCTGCAAAGGAACCAAATTGCAAGGAACCTCATTTTGAATTTGTAATGTCAAATGTGCTTTACCTGGTGTCTGGTTAAAGACTATGGGTTATTGTTGCCTTCATGAAGATTTACCTGGGAGTGATTAATTTCGGAATTGTTTAACAGTTATTATGGTAGTAATTTGTAGACATGTGTATTTAATTTGTTGTTAAATTAATAAATGTTTAATTTAGTTTTATATAAAAAATCTCTTGAGGCTTGGTGATCTTAATCCTGAATAAGAGCTGCATTTCAACAAAGTGGCCAGATTAGACAGGCATCCTATCCGAAAATTGATGAATTGTGCTCCAAGCTGGCCGGGGGAACCATATTTACAAACTGGGACATGAGCTATGCTTACCAGCAAGTCGAACTAGAAAAGGCCTCTCAGGCCTTTGTGATTATCAACGCACATAGGGGGTTATACAAATATACCTGGTTACCCTTCCGGGTCTCATTGGCTTGTGCTATTTTCCAATGGACCGTAGAAAATTTACCTCAAAAGCTGCCCTATGTTGTCCTAGTAGCAGGCCTAACTGATGAAGAACACCTGGCTAACCTGGAAGAAATGTTGAAGTGTTTCTCACAAAAAGGAGTACATTTGAAAAGAGAAAAATGTATCTTCCAAGCAAAACAAGTGATTTACCTGGACCATAGCATCAACTCGCAGGGTCTTCACCCAGTAGAAGACAAGGTGAGAGCTATTCGTGAGGTGCCAGCACCAAAAAACGCCACAGAACTCAGGTCCTCCTTGGAAATGATTAACTATTATGGCCGTTTTCTCCCAAATTTGTCAACAGTACTGGGTCTATTATATGGTTTTCTCAAGAGAAACCACAGGTGGCCCTGGCAAGCTCCGCCACAAGAGGCTGTTACAACGGTAAAGCATTGCTATATTCCTCAGCCCTGTTGGTACATTTCGATCCCAAGAAAGAATTCCTTTTGACCTATGATGCATTCCCTTACGGAGTAAGGGCAGTACTCTCCCACTGGATGGCACATGGCTCCGAACGGCCCATTGGTTACGTCTCAAGAACACTCAGTGTTGCAGAATGAAGATACTCACAAATAGAGCAAGAAGGTTTATCCATTATATTTGCCGTTAAGAAGTTCCACCAATACATTCACGGCCGCCACTTTACCATTGTATCTGACCACAAGCCACTACTAGGCTTGTTTGGGGAAGACAAGGCAATATCCCTAATTGCCTCTGCACGCATCCAAAGATGGGCAATGATTCTAACTGCTTACGGATATACTTTTATTCACCGGCCGGAAAGCCAGGTTGCAAATGGCGACACACTGAGCCGATTACCTCTAAAAGACAACAATACGAACGTCCAAATTACTCAAGAACTTGTCTTGTTATTAAACTTTCTGGATTCGTCACCTGTATGTGCCAAACAAATAAGAGAGTGGACAGACTGCGATCCAGTTTTGTCTCACGTAAAGGAACAAGTCTCACAGGAATGGTCTAACGAGCCAAAGTCTGATTAAATTAAACCCTATTTTAATAGGAGACATGAGCTCACCTGCCAGGATGATATCTTGCTGTGGGGAGCGAGAGTCATTGTGCCTCCGAGAGAAAGAAAGCCATTATTGACCAAATTGCATAGTGCTCACCCCAGCACCTCTAGAATGAAAATGTTGAGGTGCAGCTACTTATGTTAACCAGGGATGGATACAGAAATCGAAAACATAGTCAAGAGCTGCATACAGTGCCAACAGGTGCAGAAATGCCCCCCTTCGGCTTCATTGCATCCCTGGGAATGGCCAGGGCCGGCCATGGGTCCATCTCCATGTTGGCTACATGGGGCCTTTCTTGGACACAATGTTTCTGTTGATCATAGACGCTCACTCGAAGTGGATGGATGTATACGAAGTAAGATCACTCACATCTGCTGCCACCATAGACAGATTACACCAGAGTTTTGCGATACACTGGCACAGGAAATGATAGTGTCTGATGATGGAACAGCATTCACCAGCAGGGGATTCTAAAGGTTTGCAAGTCTCAAAGGCATAACACATGTTAAGGCCTCGCCATACCACCCTCCATCCAATGGTATGGCCGAGAGGGCAGTCCAGGCCTTCAAGTCTGGAATGAATAAATTGAATGGAGACTTTATTGCAACTAGATTATCACCTTTCCTACTCAGCCAAAGGACTACACACCAATCACCGTTATTGCCCCTGCAGGGTTATTAATGAAGATATGCCTCAGGACGTGTTTGAGTCTCAGAAGACCGAATTTAGGGGGGAGGTTAGAGAGAAGTCAGACGGCCCAGAAAAATGGACACGATTATCGCAGTCATGAAATAAACTTCACCATTGCAGACACAGATTTCGCAAAGAACTTTGGAGGTGGGCCCAAATGGCTATCAGGTGAAGTTAGTGCAGTGACAGGGCCCCTTTCCTATCACATATCGGTCAAAGGTCGGATAATTAGGAGCCACGTAGATCACCTCAGGAAAAGGGAAACAGATCTACAAGAAAGGATGTGCCAAGCATTCCTGTTTGAGTCTACGCCACCTGTGGAAGGAACTCCCCTTGTTTTGGAAGTACCTGCAGGACTCATTGAGCCTGAGAGAGTCGAAGAGACAAACTTACAGGTTCTTATAGGGGAGCCTAGTAAACAGATAACTCCTGAGAGGGATGCCTCGGATAAACCATCTGAAGTCGTAGAACTATGACGTTTGACACATTTGAAGAAGCCTCCAGAGAGACTGAATTTGTAAATAGTTTATTTGTGTAAACAGTTGATATATTGTAAAGATTGTAATTTCCCTTTGAGTAAAGGGAAAGGGAAGTGGTAATCTGAGGTGCAATTAACCTTTAGAAGAATGTGAGCAGGTTGACCATGATTACCCGATTGCTGTGCAGCATGGGCTACAATATTAATCAATAGTTTTAGAATGAGTTTCATTTCGAGAAACACACACGGGTTAGTGCTCCATTACTTATGTGAATAAACAGCATGTGCTTCATTTTACAATGGCCTCTTTAACTACATCATCTTGTTTACCAACTCACTCATCAGTAGATAGGCGTGCAACCGTGTTCACGGAACAAAGCGAGCCGATAGAAGGAACGTAACAGCAAGATAAAGACAGAGAGATGATATGAGAGATACATAAAGAGAGAATGGAAATACAAGAGAGAGAAACAGAACGTGGCAAAAGAGAATTGAGACAGCGGGCAATATAAGACAGAACCCGAGAAAGTAGGATTGCCAACCCTCCAGGATTGGCATGGAGTGTCCAGGAATTGAAGATCAATCTCCAGGGCACTGTGCAATCCCAGAGGAAAACCATTGGGGCATTACATAAGAATTTTTATGGTCATTTTCTTTCCTTTACCAGATATAAAATCATTGAAATGGGAATGAAAAGACTGTTTGTCTGGCAGTCAAGCATCATCCAATTGGGTCATGAGTCTTTTTGCTTTCCAATTGGCATAAGAAAGTCATACATCACAAGGATGGATGTGTTGACTGACGAATGGCTGGAGCATGGGAGCAAGTCATGTGATGAAATCTCCAGGAATACATTTAATTGCAGTTGGCAACCCTACGAGAGAGCGAAATATGGAGGGACAGTGAGAGAGTGCTATGGTGGGCAGAACGAGCCTAGCTGTTCCTGTTATGACAGTGGTCTATTTTCTATAACTGACCACAAAAAGTCAGATGATTGGATACGTATTAGGACATATGCAAACCTGCAACTCTCCCAGGTTGGGCAATAGGAGAATAATGACGTGACAAGTCAGTAGAGACAGAGGAAGGAGACTGAGGGCATCACTACTACAAATCTGGAGGGAAAAAGGACAAGTTCAAATTTGACGGGAAGAATAGAGAGGTGCATTGATCCTGCTGATTGTGAAGCAGGTTACCAGTTATTCCGCCGATAAACCCAAACTATGATAGTTTTTTCCCCCCTCCTCCCTTCTCTAATCCTATTAAAATATTTTCAGACTTTCTGAAGAAGGCTCAAAACGTAAAATATTAACCTTTCTGTTCGCCAAACAAATGCTAAACTGGGGTGTTTTTTCCAAGAATTTCTGTTCTGTTTCCGATCTCTAGTATTTTGTAGGATTTTTTAACCCTTCTTTTATCATTTGCCAATGAGCATCTTGTAACCATAAAGCAGTTGGTATAAAAAAAATTTGGAAAATATTTATGGACAAACCCTGAAAGTTCAGTGACTTGCTTTTGGAATCTCCAGGATTTATCTGTAAAAATACATTTTGTTTCCTAATGTCTCATGTAGTATGAGGTGAAGTTGATTTAAATATTTAGTGTCCCTATAAATTCATTAAAATGTAACGTCTATCCTAGTTGATTAAAAATAGGCCCAATTTTTGGAGGGGAGAGGTGCAATTTGCAGGACATGAGTAAAGGTGGCCCACTTATAAACACACACACACACACACACACACACACACACACACACACACACAGAAGGAAACAAGATCACTCACTACCTGTTCAGGTGAGGTGGTCAAATCTCTCGCCTCAAACTCACCTGGCCAACTCCCCACTTGTGATGCCATCCTCCAAACCACCAGCTGGCTCTGTGACATCATCAGAATCCTGTGGTGTCGCTGTGATTAAGTCATTAGTGTGAAATTTAAAGGGGCCTCTTCTCTGGCTCTGGAACCCATCCTGTAACTTTCCACTTTGCTTTAAGTGAACTGTTGGCATGAAAAGTCGGAGTGAGGTTCAATCATCCATTTTCTACAGGTTGAGTCAAGTGCCAGAAAATAACTCTTCCCTGACATAACCTCACAGTTCCATCAGGAATGTTGAGAGTTTGAAGTTTCTTTTAAGTGTTGCTGAAAAGAGAGACATGTTGCTGAAGCTTTTCATCTTGCACTCATCCTGACAGTGCAAGAATGCCAAATTTCAAACAATCACAACAATTTGTTTTACAAGAGAGAAGGGTGGTGATTGGTTGGCAAGTTGACCCTGATTCGCTGAGGCACTGCCATGGAGAAAGCAACAGGGAACTATCGGCTCCCCAAGCTCCCAAGTATTGCAAAGAAGGCTCAAGGCTTAAGCATATTCCTTTCATTGGCAAAAAAACAGGTCCCTGCATATGAATGTATGTCACTTCTAGCGAACATAAATGAGTCACATTACAAACTCGACCGATAATCATAAATTGGTTGCAAGAGTAGTTATTAGTGCACTCAGGATTGTTCAACAAGTGCTGCCCAATCTCAGAATCACACCTGACAGTAGACGCTTTGTTTGGGTTCTGCAAGTGTGGGCTGGCTGAGTGCACCCTGTACTCTGCCTATTGCAATAACGGAAGGAACTTGCTGTTTGATTCAATTAGCCAATCAGCTCTGACGTATGGCTTATGGACCTGCCATCGCAATTGCACTGAAATTCATACCCGACGTTGTTGGATTGTGTGGTAGCCAGGATGTCTTTTTGGACTAATGGCTATGTCCTATTGGTGGAAAATATCACTTGTGTAGCCACTCCATAATAACAGCATGAAACAGCTTGCTTAACCTGTTTTTAACTTTTAAAGGCAATGTTGCAATACTTTGTTATATTTTGCAATTCCTTAACAGGAAAAGCTTTGTCTTACTGCCATAAACTTGGTTCACAGTTGAGAGGACCTGTGAGGAGTAAAATATTTTTGATTTAGAAGAGGCAGAAAGTCTTTGAAATATTCCAGTGAGGGGCAAAAGAGAGTGTGAGCAAAGAGTTCTGATGTTGGTGAACGAACAGTAATTATAGCGAAATGAGTGTTACAATCCCCATAGAGACCAATAACTTAAAAAAAAAGGATGAATTTTCTGGTGACCAGTGGAAACAATCACAAGGATTTGATTTTTAAGACTTTTACTGCAACAAACAAAGTAAGATCAATGCAAATCAAGCACAGGCAACTAGTACACCAACGTAAAATGGTACTTTTACATGAAGTAATTAAACTTGATCAAAACATGCCATACAATATGTTTTTATTTTGTGCCATGCTTCTGGAAGATGGGTAGCAATACAAGATTAAATCTCAAGGGGTTCCCAGCTTCCAGCAGGCTCATATCTTCTTGCTACACCAGCTTGAATCTTACAATAATCTTCGGAATTTGTTCCACTCAGATGGAGAATTCCAGCACCAAACTCCACCAGCAAGGCTCACCTTGTAGACCCTTTGTTTCTTAAATCTCAATGTGTCTTCTCAGTCCTGTTCCTTTCCTTTCAAGCAGTAAGCCAACAGTTCCAAGAATTCTTGTTAACACAAAAACGGTTCACCCTGCTCGACACAGCAATAGAGGATGCTTCTCCCTAGGGTAGTAAATCCTTGGTATCCCTCTCTGTTGTTATGTTCCAGATGTGAAACCTGTCACTCGATTTTCAATAGGTTTTGGTTACAGAGCACATGAGCTTGTCTCCAGGTAGAATTAGTTATGATCATCACCCCCATTCCAGGACATCCTGTTTTACCTTAAATTAAAAGAGACAATTTATTGTTGTTTGGTAATACAGAACTTGAGTATTGCTAAAAAAAAACATTTTGTCAAAGCTTTTCATCTTGCACTCATCAGGACAATCGCAAGAATACCAATGTCAGGGGAAGCAACAACTTTATACTGTATGAGAAGAGAGTGCTGATTGGTTGGCAAGTGGAGTCTGACTGGTAGACGCAATGTCATGGAGAATGAACCAGTTAATGGTGACTGCCAAGTATTGTTTGAAATTTACACTAGGCAGCTTGATTCTAATTGGTCAAGGCATTGCCCTGAGGAATGAACCAGTGAACGGCTGTCACTTATTTTGTTTAGCTGAAACAGGTGCAATGTGTGTACGTGTTCTTTCTGTCTGAAAAGAACAGGGCCCTGTGTATTAATATATGTAGCTTCCAGTACACACAAATGCACCACACTGACACACTGAACCCAACTGACAATCTTAAATTGGTTGTCAGTGTAATTTTTAGGACATTGAGGATTATTTAGCAAATGTTGTCCAATCACAGCATCACATCTAATTTTGGACACTGTGGCCGGGATTTTCTGTGCCCACCGGCACCGGGCGTGTTCGGTGGCGTGGGCAGACAATAAGGCGCAATCGGTTTCACAACAGCATTAAACCAGTTCGCGAACATCTGCTCAGCCTGCTGACGGGAGGCCACATTTCCCACCATCGGACATCGGGTTCCTCATTGTAATACATTTGTGTATTGCTATTAGGCCAGCCCACTGGAATCATCCCTCCATTGTCCCTCCCCCCGCTGGATCGTCCATCCATGTCGGCAGTAAAACACGCTGACACGTTTCACAACAGCACATAAAAGGCATGCACTTGGTGGGCTGCACTTTGAGGGGGACTCGGAGGTGAGTGCACAGTAACGTTGTGCGGCGCTCCCAGGGGTCGCCTGTTGGACTTCAAGCTTGAGGAGCATTGGAGGGGGGTCAAGGACAGCCCTGCCATTGAGGCAATTTGTGGGGGGGGGAGGGAAAAGGCAGCCCTGCCATTGAATATAGCACACAATCATTTGGGGTGGGGGGTACAGTGGGCAAGGGAAGTGGCCACGTATTAGGGAAACCTTGTATAAAGTGACCACTCCTCAGCAGCTGAGACAGTTCAGGCGCAGCCACATTGACATACATTGAGTCAGGTCTCCAGCTTATCTGACCACTCAAGCAATACAGAGGCATCAAAGTACTACCAAATGCTCCAGAGCTTTTCAACCTCACCCCCAATCCCCAGCAAAGTTGTGAGTTCTGGACTGCAGAACAGTTGGACGACTGCACATGTTGTACAATCTCCTCATGAGAGCTGGCCATGGAGCAGTCATTGGTGGAGGTGCTCACAGCCCCTTGCAATGTCATTATTCGGGTTTGGACCAGTCTCCCCCATGGTTCAAGCTAACAGCGCAGCCTTGCAGTGCGGGTTAGGAGAATGCCTGCACCTGAGCTGAGAGCACAACGTGCAGTCCAATGGGCAAAGCTGCTGCCAATTGGTCGGGTGGAGTCGGGCAGGGTGGGTGGGGTTTTGGGCAGCCATGCAGCGCTCTAATCTCTGGCCATCCAAGTGGTGGCCAGCACTCTCCTGAAGTGTTAAGGGGCCTTCACACTTAACCGGGACAGGTTCTTAGTACAGGTTCCACGTGTCTCTCTCTTCCACCCTGCAGGAAGAGTACATCAGGATTATGGAGCCTGGTGATCTAGCTGTATGCCTGATGGTCTACAGAGAGTGAAGACGACAGAGGAGAGAGTGACTGAGGCTCCTGGCTGCGCAGAGGGAGGAGCAGCGACCTCAGGAAGAAAGGACAGCTTTCCACACACGCTGCTGAAGAGCCAGAGTGAGCCGTCACAGGTCAGGGCCCAGCGACACTCCAGGGTCTATAGACACCGCTTTTCATTCCTGCAGATGACCAAGAACCAGTGACACTAAAGACTGCTCATGTCCAGGGAACTGGTCAGTCACAACTGCCACCTGCTGCAGGACTTGGCGCCACAGAGACATGGAGGGCATCCACTGTTAGTGGGAGTGAAAGTGACTGTGGCGCTCAATTTCTATACCAGTGGCTCCTTTCACAGGTGACCTTTGCAGGATCTCTCAAGCCTCCACCCACAATTGCATCCATGAGGTCACAGATGCTATCTTCGCGAGGGCACACAACTTTGTACATTTCGCCTGGGATTAGGACAGCCGGGATGCAAAAGCGATTGGATTCGCTCAGACCTTGGGTTTCCCACAGGTGTAGAGTGCAATCGACTGCATTCACCTGGTGCTCAGATCTCCGGCGCAACACTCGGTGAACTACATCAACCGCAAGGGGTTGCGCTCACTGAACGTGCAGCTGGTGTGTGACCACCAGAAACACATCCTGCAGGTCTGCGCACGGTTTCCAGGGAGTGTGCACGATGCCTACATCCTCAGTCAGTCACAGATCCCTGGGGTCTTCCAGGGTGCACAGAGGCTGCAGGGATGGTTCTTCGGGGACAAGGGCTACCCACAGAGGCCGTGGCTGATGACACCCGTGCAGCGGCCTCAGACTGCAGCAGGACGACGGTATAATGAGGCTCATGCTGCAGCTCGCAACTTGATGGATCAGACCATTGGGATGCTGAAGATGAGGTTCCAGTGCCTGGACTGATCTGGTGGAGCCCTGCAATACAGTCCACAGTGGGTGTTACGCATCATCATTGTCTGCTGAGCTCTTTACAACCTGGTGCTGCAATGGGATGAGGAGATGGCTGAGGAGGAGGTGGAGGAGCTGGAGGTCTCCTCTGATGAGGAGGATGCTGACGGGGATGAGAGTGAGGGGGTCCTCGAAGGTGACGATGATGGGGATGAGGTCCTCGCACTGGCTAGACAAGGCAGGTGCACCCCGGGGGGGCTCTCATAGCTGCTAGATTTGTGGAGGATGATGACAACATGCAGTGAAGTGACCCCATAGATCATATTGCATCTGTGAATGTCTGACACCTGTCTGGCCGAGGGCAGCTCACTTGCGCTCTGTGACCAGGGTCATATCATACAGATGCATCCATGAAAATTTTGAAACATCTGATCCTTTTTCTGTCTTCAGTACCTGAGCCCTTCAGGAGCACAGGGTCACTGGTCACAGATGCTGAAGAGATGGGGGCCAGCCCCACCTTAAAGGTGCTGAGAGCACACAGAGAGAATGAGGGAACTCTGTGGTGCCTGCCCATTGCATTCTGGCAGCAATGACCAACACTGCTGAGGTATGAGACATATTAATGTCCAGTGAGTGTAAGGCCGGACTATCACTTTGGTCTGAAGGCTGCACGGACACAGGGAAGAGGCCCTGGACTGAGACACCTGCCTTTATCTTGTGTAGAAAGGTTTCTCATCTGAGTGACAAGAACACTGCTCATCAGAACAAGGAGCTGTAGGCAGGGAGACATTCTTGGAAGTTTATTGACAAAAGTGAACAGTGTGTACAAGTGATTAACACCCATGCCCAGGCTGTGCAGCTAATTCTTCTTAACTTCCTTAATGCTGCCGCTATGTCTTGGTGCTGACTGCTACCCCCAGTCTGTGGTGACTTTGGCGGGCATCCTCTGGAGGGCTGAGGCCTGGAGGTCCCCGGCCTGCTTTCAGGGTCCTGCTGTTTGGCGTTGACACCCTCCTCGGCCTGTGGGGCTAGAGCTGCTAAGGTCACAGGGAAGAGGGGATTTGGATGGGCCATACACTCCTGGGGTCACCTGGGTGGATGGCCCCGGGGTGTGCACCTACTGATCTTCCTCCCTATGTGTGCCCGTGGGGTTGTGGCTGACTCCTTGAGGAGAAGGGGTAGCTGGAGTGAGATCGAGCTGCCCAGCACACCTCTCACTTTGACACTGTTGGAGGCCAACAATGGTGTCAGCAATGGAGTTCAGCCCATGCAGTAGTGATGTCCTGGACCAAGGCCTCCATGTTCCCCGGCATCCTGCCAGTGTTGACCTCGGTGCATTGGCATGCCAGCGCTTTCACCTCAGCCTGGAGGTGGACGGACTCCTCCCTCTTGCCTTGCAATCTGAGGAGCGCCGCAGACATCCCTTCCTGATGTTCCCGAGCTTGCCTTTGCAGCTCCAGCAACTGTGGCATGACCGAGTCCAGAGGCTCATCATCTGACTCGGACTCAGCAAATTTCCGGCCTCCAGCAGTCCTCCGAGTGCCGGGGACCGGGGAAGTTCCTGCCGCCGCCTGCTGTGGATCAGACAGTGTTTTGTGCTCACCAGATTGTGGTCCCGAGGCTATTCCAAAGCAAGGTCTCACCGAGGTGTGTGTCTCTGCGCTGGTGGAGGGTGTGGGTGAGCGCTGTGACAGGACCTCAGGGAGGGTGTCTCCAGATTCGTCTCCAGAGTTTTCTTCAGGGCTTGACTGGAGGCCCTGGGGGTCATGAACTCTGTCGGCTGTTTGGCAGAAGTGCCTGTGAAACAAAGGAGAAATAATTAGTGCATGACAGTGGCCTGTGAAACAGGACACATCACTCACAGTATGACTGTCTGATGGATGTGGCACTGCTGGATCCTCACTTGGTAGAGCAGCGCTGACCTCACTGACAGCACAGGACCGGTCCAGATCCTCGCCGGCCGGCTGGATGGCTCTGTTTTCACTGGCCGTGAGGACCTTGATTTCAGGCATCCCTTCACCGGTCTGTGACCTCTCCCTCTTGTTGTGTGCCAGCTCGTCCTGCGTAAATAGAGATGGAGAGAGTGTAAGCAGGATGCCTGCCAGACTGGATGATAAGTATACCTGGCCTGTGTGGGGGGTGAGTGGTCCCATGGATGGGATGAAGACAATGACAATGTGTGTGAGAGAGTGAATAGTGATGTCCCTTGAACCAGCAGTGAGTGAGGGCCCTGTGGGTGTGCGATGGGTTTGTGAGTGTGTGAGTTGACAGTGATGAGAAGAGTGACTTACTCTGGCAGAACGGAAGAGATCATACATCTTCTTGTGGCACTGGTTGGCTGTCTTCCTTTGAAGAGCATTGGCACTGACCACCGCTGCCAACCCCTCCCAAGCCTGGTTGGTATTGCTGCTGCCCATCCTGCGGCCAGAGCGGGGGGGGTGGTATAGGACATCACAGCGGGCCTCCACGACGTTCAGAAGGTGTTCCAGATAGGCATCGCTGAACCTCGGGGCTGCAGTCTTCTTGCCTTTCGTGGATATCTCCCCTGCAGCAGTCGTGGGCTGGAAGCGCTGAGATGTGGTGTGCAGGGCTGGACTTTAAATATGGCGCCCAGCGTGATGGAGCAGCGAGGTGATGACAGGAGGGCGAATAGAGCCATGGAAATGGCGTGTTTCCCAGGAATGCATAAATAATGCGGCGGGTTTGGGACGATACGGCATGAAAACCCACCATCGCAACCGGCAGCGGGTAAAACATCATTTTACCCACCCACCCATGACCAAACTTAGTGCCAATCTGGGACGGTTCCGCCCTGTGTTTTGAGTTTTGCAAGCATGGGCTGATTGCCTGTTGTAAACCTAAAGAAATTAAGACAAGATATGAAAATAATGCAGCCTATCTATACAGCAAAAGTAAAAGTTTATCTTGCATAAATATATTAGGGGAAAACAAGTATTAAAGAAATGAAAGCAAAATACTGTGGATGCTGAAAATCTCAAATAGCAACAGAAAATTCTGGAAAAACTCGGCAGGTCTGGCAGGAGCCGTGGAGGGAGAAACAGAATCAACACTCAGCCCAACGTGACCCTTTATCAGAATCGTTATGAAGGAAGTGCTGACATCAAAAATGATCATATTAAAGTTGTGAAAGGTGAAAAAAAATGACATAATTAATTAACATTTTCTTCAATATTTAGTGAGGAGAGTGAAGGAATTTATGTGGATGAATAAATAGAAGGGCTATGTGTGGTGTAGAAGGGATGTATGAAATAAAAAGGCGTTCATAAGGGTCTGAAGGCTTTAAAAATTGTTAGACCTCCAGAATACTGAAGATGGTTACTGAGGAAGTCACAGCATGAGTAACCTTTCCTGGCTTTCATGACTGGTTTTCAAAAAGAAATCAGTAGAGATGAAAGCTATGTCAATGGTTTGGAGGATGGTAAATGCTAACACATCTGTTCAACAGGAAGATAAAGATAATTGGCAGTTAGCCACTTCTGTCAGTGGTAGGAAAATTACTAGAGAGTAAATTTACATTTAAGAGGGCGGAAACTGCTTGGCGATTATCGACATTAAGTCATAAAGGGCACGCCCCTGACTAACCCAATAAAATGTTTTGATGGGATAACAGAAAATATGTAATGAGGACATATGTAAGCTGTACTGACTTTCAAAAAGCCTTTGATAAAGTGCCACATTAAAAATGAAGAACTCACATTTAGATAACATTTTTCTGATCCTTAAGATGTCTCAAAATGTTTCTCCGGCAATGAACTATTAAGTGGGAAAACAGAAGAACGAAGCTACACACAGAAAACTCCCGCAAATAGCAAATTGAGTACATTTTTCCTTGCTTCCTGGTGGTTTAGAGAGAAATACTGGCCAGGACTCCAATGAAAGCTATCTGTCCTTTCTTTGGAATACTGCAGTGGGATTTTTTTTACATTACACTTTCCCCCTTTCTAAAGTCCTTGAAGGCATTGTCACCTCCCCTATCCGTGCCCATTTCCCTGCAACTTGATGTTTGAACCCATCCGGTCAAAACATTGTCCCTGCTAATGCACAGGAATAGCCCTTCCAAAAGTGGCAAATGAGAATCTTGCTGGCTGTGCCAATGGTAAACTATCCCTCCTCTTCCTTCTCAACCTCTTTGCAGCCTTTGACATGGTTGGCAAATAACAAACTGCAGACAGTGTGTAAATAATGATTTTCTATCCATAGACTCGATTCTAAAAGTGCCATATCACATTCCTGGGATGGCCTTTATATTCAGAGCATCACTCAGAATGTCAATCAATGTGTGGAGGCAATCAGAGGGGTTAATTAGCACACAGTAAAGTCCAGAAACAGGAAAAGAGACGAACAGCCAGTTTAATCTGTTTATCTTTTGTTGCTGATGTTTGAGGGAAGAAGGTTGGCCAGGACATTTGGAAACTCCCTGATCTTCTTCAAATAGAGTTAGTCCAATGGAATCCTTTACACTCACCTAAATAGGTAGATAAGGCCATATACACCCTCAATAATGGAGTCAATGGAAAAAATATAGAGAGAGATGTTGTGTTGCGTGGCACTACCAACATACTAAATGGGATGGACACAGAACTGATCAATTAGCTCAAACCTGGGCTTTCATCAGGTGCTGGGGCTATAAGCAGCAGCAGAATTGTATTCAGCCAAAATCTGTAATCTCATTATCTGGCATATGAACTGTACCATTTCCATCAAGCCAGGGGACCAACCATGGCTCAGTGAGGAGTGAGTGAGGGAAACGTGCCAAGGGCTGCACCATGCAGACCTAAAAATGCGGAGCAAATCTGATGACCCCCCCCCCACCCCCCAGCTCCTCCAACATGCATGCTAAGCAGTGGAAGTAGCAAGTGATAGACAGAGCTAAACGATCTCACAGCCAACGGATCAGATTAAAGCTCTGTAGTTCTGCCACATCCAATCATGAATGGTGCTGGACAATTAAGCAACTAGCCAGAGTAAGTCGCTCCACAAGCACCCCCATCCTCAATGATGGGGGAGCCCAGCACATCAGTGCAAAACAGAAAGCTGAAGCATTTGCAATCAGCCCCAGCTGGAAGTGCCAAGTAAATGATCCATCTCAGCCTCCTCTTGAGGTCCTTAGCATCACAGATGCCAATCTTCAGCCATTTTGATTCACTCCACATGACATCAAGAAACCACTGAAGACAATGGATAGAGCAAAGGCTATGGGCCATGATAACATCCTGGCAATCGTACTGAAGACTGAGGTTCCAGAACTAATCACGCCCCTAGCCAAGCTGTTCCAGTACAGCGACAACACTGGCATCTACCCAACAATGTGCAGTATTGCCCAGGTATGGCCCATCCATAAAAAAACACACAAATCCAATCTGGCAATTGCTGCCCCCATCAATCCATTCTCAATCATCAGCAAAGTGATGAAAGATGTCATCGACAGCGCTATCAAGCTGCTCTTACTCAGCAATACTCTGCTCACTGAGGCTCAGTTTGGGTTCCACCAGGGTCACTCAGCTCCACACCTCATTACAGCCTTGGTCCAAACATGGACAAAAGAGCTGAATTTCAGAGGTGAAGTGAGAGTCACTGTCTTTGACCTCAAGGCAGCATTTAACCGAGTGTGGCATCAAGGAGCCCTAGCAAAACTGGAGTCAATTGGAATCAGGGGGGAAACTCTCTGCTGGTTGGAGTCATACCTAGCACAAAGGAAGATGGTTGTGGTTGTTGGAAGTCAATCATCTCAGCCCCAGGACATTACTGCAGGAGTTCCTCAGGGTAGTGTTCTAGGCCCAACCGTCTTCACCAATGACCTTCCCTTCATTATAAGGTCAGAAGTGGGGATCTTCGCTGATGATTGTACAATGTTCAGCACTATTTGAAATTCCTCAGATAATGAGACAGTTCTTGCCAATATGCAGCAAGACCTGGACAACATTTGGCTTGGGCTGACAAGTGACAAGCAACATGTGCAGCACACAAGTGCCGGGCAATGACTATATCCAACAAGAAAGAATTCAAACATTTCCCCTTGATGTTCAACCATTTTACCAACTCTGAATCCCCTAACATCAAAATTCAGGTGGTCACCATTGACCAGAAACTGAACTGGACCAGCCACATAAATACTGTGGCTAGAAGAGCTAGTCAGAGGCCTGGAATTCTGCAGTGAGTAACTCACTTCCTGTCCCCAAAGCCTGTTGACCATCTACAAAGCACAAGTCAGGAGTCTGTTGGAATACTTACATGAATGAGTGCAACTCCAACAACAATCAAGAAAGTTGACACCATCCAGGACAAAGAAAATCAATTGGCTGGCACACTATCTACCATCTTGGTCATTCACTCCCTCCACCACCGACGTGAAATGGCTGCAGTGTGTACCATCTACAAGATGCACTGCAGGACCTTGCCAGGGCTCCTTTGCAACATCTTCTACCACCTAGAAGGATCAAGGGAATCAAGGGATATGAGGAGCAGGCAGGAAGGTGGAATCGAAGCCCGAGTAGAGCCATGATTGTATTGAATGGTGGAGCAAGCTCGGCAGGCTACACTCCTTCTATTTCTTGTGTCCCATTCTACCTAATTGTTACTTGTTGTGCTTTTTCAGAGATCTCTGCTTAGTACATGGAGAAAGAGGTGAAGTGATATAGACAAAGTATAACATGACTTCTTCTTGAATTCTCTACCTCTCCACCATGGATAGGGCAAGGCGGCAGGTCCTAACTCCACCCCAGTGGGAAGAGGAATCAAGTCCCATGTTGTTGCCACCAATCTGATCCATATTGGCTAAGCCACCCCCAACCATCCCCCCACTCACCAAAGGAGTTAAAGTTGCTTTGGCAACATACATTTTACATGCATGTTGTAGTCTGGAGCAATGGATAGTGATGGTGAAGGCTCCCCCTTCTTTCTATCACATAACATGACTAAAATGAACAAATATTTTAGAACAGATTTTATGATGCTTAATGATTTGATCACTATAACATGACTAAAATGATCAAATTGGTAAATAATCTTTATGAAATCAATTCTAAAATATTCAGAAATATAATTTTGAAGCCCTAGGTTATAGGTGTATTCAGAATTCATTTAGTGCAAAGTGTCATCGTTTGCCTATAGTGACTTAGTATGTGCAATGTGCACATTGCAGTAAGACACTTGATGAGGTGCTATATAAATAGAAGTTATGTTATTTATTCAGTATTCAAAATGTCCTTTTTGGAAAAAAAAACTCTTCAAAGTGTTCATTCACCGTGACATCTGTCAGCTCCCATACATTTTCATACTTCCAAAAAAATTGGGAATTTTTTCAAAGTTTTAGGTAAGGTTTTGAAAAATTGTGGTGCTTTGCAAAGTGTTGCAGCTGGCAGGTTTATGAAAGGCATGATTTTTTTTTGTTCATGGTATGTGGGTATCGCTGGCTCAGCCAGCATTTGCTGCCCATCCCTACTTGTCCTTGAGAAGGTGGTGGTGAGCTGCCTTCTTGAACCTCTGCAGTCCATGTGGTGTAGGTTGACCCACAGTGCTGTTCAGGATGGAGTTCCAGGATTTTGTCCCAGTGACAGTGAAGGAATGCCTATATATTTCCCACGTCAAGATGGTGTGTGGCATGGAGGGGAACTTCCAGGTGTGGCATTCCCATCTGTCCACTGCCCTTGTCTTTCTGGATGGTAGCGGTCGTGGGTTTGGAAGGTGCTGCCTAAGGAGCCTTGGTGAGTTTCTACAGTGCATCTTGTAGATGGTACACACTGCTGCTACTGTGCATGAAGCATGGGGTTGCCAACTATGATTCAATGTATTCCTGGAGGTTTCATCACATGACTTACCTCAACATTCCAGCTATTAGTCAGCCAACATATTCATTCTAGTGAGGTACTGCCTTCCTATGCGAATTGGAAAGCAAAAGGACTCATTACCCAATTGAATGATGCTTGACTGTCAACCAATCAGCCTTCCCCCACCACCCCCGCCCCCTCCCTCCCCCACTCCCCATTTTCAATATTTTTATATCTGGTAAAGAGAAATGTTCAAAGAAAATGACAAATAAAAACCCAACCTTCTTCAATGTCCCCATGATTTTTCTCCAGGGTTGCACACAGCAGTGTCCTGGAGATTGGTCTTCAGTTCCTGGAGACTCCAGGCCCAATCCTGGAGGGTTGACAACCCCCAACAACAGGATTCCGAAGGAAGTTTTGAGGGGATGAACACCCCCTTTTGTAAAAACTCATGCAAGGTTGCCACCACCCATGAGGCTGTGGGGACTATACGGTGCCCGCCACCAAACTGCTAAACCCCAGGTGCTGCGACATGGCAACACAAGAGCTCACAACAGTACATCAAATGCCCTAGAAAATGTTGGCACATCCCTTATTTAGCCAACGCCGTTTTGTGACGCAGTAACAGCTGCAACTGCACACTTCTGCCACTGAATGTACCTTCACAGAGTCAGGAAGCAGAGGACCCTCCCCCTTCTCATCCCCATTCCTCCAGCATTACTAAAGAGAGGCGCCCTTGGCGAAAATTTTCGCTTTGTCCCCGACTCTCCGTGAGCGAGGAACCGTGAGAGATACGCGCCTCGCTGTGAACTATTTACCAACAGTCACTGTGTCGTCGTTAATAAGATTAAAAATTAAACATCTGATTTTTTTTCTCTTTCTTTCCTCTCTCCCCACCCCCTCACCCCCCTCCTCCTCCAACCCAAGCCAAGCCAAGCCCCACTGTGGAACATTCCTGGAGGTTTGTCCTCTCACTTTTACATTGAACGAGCAGCGTTTAAGTCACCTCAACGAGAGCCCACACTACAGGAGAGGTTTGCAGACATGGACGATGTTAGACCGTCGTGGGAGAACCCCATGCAGTTTGTCTTTGCCTGCATTTCGTTTGCGGTGGGACTGGGGAACGTCTGGCGTTTCCCTTACTTGTGTCAAATGCATGGAGGAGGTGAGCTGGGAATATTTTGAATTTTTCACTCTCGGGTCGGTAACGGGTGAGGGTAGCTCCACCGGTTGGTCTCCCGCGCCGTGCGGACAGACAGACAGACAGACAGAGGGAGGGGGAGAGATAGACAGACAGACAGAGACAGAGCGGGGTTGGTGAGGCAGAGGAGAGCCTTTTTTTTTCTGAATTAAACCTACCTCCCCCCCCCCCCCACCCTGGGTTATTTATTTCAGAAATCTTGTGGGGGCAGAACCTCCCTTTCCCTGGATTTGTAAATTTCACCCCCTTTCCCTGGGTTTGGGTTTGTAAATTTCACCACCCCCCCCCCCCCCCGTCTGGTCTGGCACGGCACTTCCGCGTGTTAAAATATCCGCTCTTTTTTTAATTTCCGAACCGTCAGCCATATTCCATGTGTCGGGGTCCGGGGGTTCTTTTTTTCTGTCTGCTGTTTCATTGTCTAATCCATCTACACAGCAGCAGGGGAGGGGAATCTGAAAAGTAGCGAGAACTTTAAACTGGGGGGGGGGGGGGGGGGGGGGGAAGGGTTTGAAATGTATCCACGGGCTTGTTACTGTATCAAATTGTTAAAAGTCAAGTACTGCGCAGGCTGGAAACCTGGCTACTGTATAAACTTTTTTTTCTTTCCCCTTTTAATACCTTCGCTATATAAACTTCATTCAGTGAAGGCTTTGTACGTGTCTCGCCTTGCTCGTCAGCACGTTTTAAGGTCTGACGTTGGCTGAATTATTGGCTTTCGCTAAAATTGGGTCGCAAAATTGTTTAACGTCTCCAGAACTGTGTAGATTTTTTTTTCTTCTTTTCACACCCCCCCCCCCCCCCCCATCCATCCATCCATCCATCCCCCCCAAAAAAGGGTTTCTGATTCCACCCTCTCATTAACTTGACGATGGCTCCACGTGTTGAAGTACAATGAACAGAAATTGCTGGCCCCTTTCTTTCTCGATGCTGGTTTGGCCCGAAGATCGAAAGAGGCCACGATTTTAGTCTCGTAAAAAAATTGCGTTCTGTTTATATAAATGATCCATCGTTTCTTGCCAATCGCCTTCTCTTGCAGTCCACATCTCCTGGCTTTTTAAAAAAAAATAAAATATAAATCCCCAAAATGTGTCTTAAGGTAAAATCGCAAATATTAGTTTTTTTTTCAGTTGCTCATCGTATTTCTTGTGACGTTTCTTTTAACAAAAAATCCCCTGTCAAGTGGGTGAAATAATTCTGCTTCCTTCTCTTTTGTCATTTTTGTGGAGATGGATTTTTTTTTGTTTAGTACCTGCGGAACTACGAAACGGATATTGATCGCACAGCTCTGTACTTACGTATAGGAGCTGCCTTCTCCTTTATTTGAACTTGGTGCAAATTACGTGTTTCCATTCTCGGGGTAGCTTTTGAATAATGCTATGTGATACTGCGTCAGCAGGAGACAGAGACAGAGACAGAAGGGCTGATTATCATTCCCAAGATGTCTTCAATGGTGCTCTAGGGCAGTTTCCTTCGAGAGTTTGAGCAGACTTAAAACAAAGGATCTTCAATATTTAGTAAGAGTTGGCAGCAGTCTCTTTGCCATTGTAACCTGGTACAGTGGGATAAGCGATTTGGCTTCCAATCAAAGGGGAAGTTAACAAAGGGAAACCAATTGTGTCAGTAAGAACTGGAACACTGGGTTCACTTATTTGATTTACCAGCAGTTGAAAATGAAGAAAACATGCTCATGCATTGCAAAATATCCCAAAGGACTTCAATCCAGAAAGTCAGCCATAATTCACGTGACTGTAGAGGTTGAATCACTTTGTGCAAACTCTGCCAGTACTGTCCAAAGACAAAACACTCATACACAATATTGCAAACAGTGAAGAATTCATATTTGGTTAATGATGCTTTTTAAGTGGCTCCTTGTGCCCAAGGTGAGTGGTAGAGGGAATGGGACATGTGCCGGCTCAGGCAACTACTGCCAATTGGAGGCGATCCTATGTAAACTGTAGCACAGCTGTGAACATGTGCAAAGTTTCCTCCGCAATATGCCTGGGTTCCAACCTTCAGGAGAGCAGCCCTGCCTACACCAAGGCAGCTTTTCAGTCCCTTATCAACGAACCACTCTGAGGCCTCTGAAATGTGAATTTATTTGGTTCCTGAGCGACAACTTAGGAACACGTTGATGTGGTTAGGAAGGTGTTTGAGGCCATCCCTACTCATTTTGCTCTGTGCTCCCCTAACCACCAGAAACTGTGGGCCTGAATTTCCTGGCTTCTGCAGCAAAAGGGAAGAAGGCCTTGCATTTATATAGCACCTTGCACACCGCTTTCCAGCCAATGAAATACTTTGAAGTGAGTTGCTGTTGTAATGTAGGAAATATGGCAGCCAATTTGTGCACAGCAAGGTCCCACAAACCAGCAACATGACAATGATTGGATGATTTTTTTTTGGGACGTTGATTGAGGGGGTAATATTGGCCAGGACACCAGGGATCACTCCCTGCTTTTCTTCAAAAAAAAAATGCAGTGGGATCTTTTGCACCCACCTGAGAGGGCAGGCGGGCCTTATTTAACGTCTCATCTGAAAGACAGCACCTTCAGCAATGCAGCACTCCCTCAGTACTGCGCTGGGGAGTCAATTTTCTTTGTGTTTGTCACTGGAGTGAGGCTTGAATCCACAAACTTGTGACTCAGGGGTGAGTCAGTGTGTGCTACACATTGAGCCACAGCGATGCATCTCAGCGGCAGGAGGTTTTTGCCCCTTGTTTCCAACCCTGACCCAGCCCACTTTCTGGGTCAAGGGTATTAACTAATAGTGGAGGTGGGAGAATCAGGTTTGATATAATTGGACCAAGGAAGATTAAGGACTTTTTTAAATTACTAGTTTTTGGTTTTGTGATTCTTTGGATGGCTGAAACCATCGTTTTTAAGTTTTTAAAATCCTCCCCCAGACTTTTAACATTGCTGGATGCCAATACCAATGCCAGGCTTTAAATAATAGATGGGACAGTATACCATTGGTACTCATCTACATAATACGCTGACACATATGTGAATGTTCGTGTTATATAACCATCCCTCATGAACTCCAATGGTAGAGAAAGGAGTGCGGAGCAAGGTCAGCATATGTGCAGAGTTCCGACTGCAGCTACTAAAACTTAAGTGGGTTTACAGCGCAGGGTCATTTAAAAAGAACGGTATGACCAAGTTGAACTGTAAAGCTGCAGAGTGTATGCACCCTTCACCTCATCAGGTCTAAACTGGATATGAGCTTAAATCAGAACGGAAGGATTGGTTTGATTTTGACAAATTAGTGTAACAATCTGACATCACCTGGAGATAATCTGAGAGTCTAATAGATTCAGAAGACATGAGCTCAAATATTACACTGACTGGGAAATTTAAATTCCAATGAAACAAGTCTGAAATAAAAAGTTAGTATCAGTCATGGTGACCCTGAAAGTACTGGATTGTCCTTAAGCACCCATCTCGTTCATTAATGACCATTAGGGAAGGAATTCCGCTGTCCTTACCCGGTCTGGCCTATGTGTCACTCCAGACCCGCAGCATAGTGGGTGACTCTTAACTGCCCTATGAAATGGCCTAGGAAGCCACTCGGTTGTATTCATTCAGTCATTCAGGGTCTGGCAATAAATGCTGGCCTTGCCAGTGATGGACTGCACCCCAAAATATTTTTAAAATGTATCTCCGTGACTTCCCATTCCGTATCTCTCTGTTGCTCCGCAGTCATTCAGTGTTTTGCCTTGTAAAGCTTTATGGGATATTTGTTAATATTTGATAGAAGTACTCTATCAATGTCGGTTATTGATCATTCTTGTGAATGGCAGAGAATATAAATTTATATCTAGAATAGAAGGACATGAACTTGCCTCAGCAACTCTCAAGGGAAACTGTCATATCTGAGCCAGGTCACCCAATAGGAAGTATTAAGCAGAAATAGATGGTTCTCTAAAAGGATGAAACAAAATGTGTAGAATCAGTGAACGGTCATTGTTACTAGATTTTCTCACAAGCTCGTGAGGAATAGAGTGAAAACCTGATAATATTTCTTGAGGAATGGTGCATGACATTGTGGAAATTTAATAAGCATGAGAAAAGTAACATGCAAAAATTGTATTGTGCAAAAAATGGTATGTAAGGTGTGAAATTCCAACTCTTATCTTATTTCCTGTTGTCATGAGTTTTGGTTGCATTTTTAAACAGCATTATAAATTGGAATATCAACATTTCCCACATAATTTTGTTGTGTCAACTAGGTTGCACTATCAAGTGAGTTTCTGTAGTCTCTTAGTTCTGTATGTATTCAATAACAGTATATTCATTCAGTGCCTACAGATAACATTATAAAAGTAGAGTGAGAATGCAAGTTTAAAAAATGTTGATGAAAAAAGGCTTGAAGACTTGAATGTTTTCACTGAGCAAAGACACAGTTCACAATACTTCCAAGTCTTGTGCCATCAGCAAATTTTGAAATTATGTCCTGTAAATCCAAGTCTGTCATTAATAGAGATCAAGAAAAGCAGTGGGTCTAGTACTGACCCTTGGAGAACCCCAATGTATACCTTCTGCCAGTCCAAGAAACAATTGTTTGTCACTACTCTGTTTCCTCTCACTCTCTCGATTCTTGTATCCATGCTGCCATTGTCGCTTTTATTTCAGGGGCTTTAACTTGGCTGACAAGATTGTCCTGTGGCACTCTATCAGATGCCTTTTGGAAGTTCACTTACACAACCGTATCAACGCCATTACCCTCATTAACCCTTTGTTACCTCATAGAAAAGATCAATCAAGCTAGATATACATGAGCTGCCTTGAACAAATCCTGGCTTTCCTTAATTAATCCACACTTATCCAAGTGGCAACCATCATCTTTTATCTCCCAGTGCCATGACAGTCTTCAGGGGGGTAAATTTTCAGAGACTCTGCCCCCAGCATGGGGTCTCACTCAACAGGAGCACAAATTACAGAACAGGGTGTGCATGGCAGCAAATCCAGTTTGGTTGTTCTGCCTCCAAGCATTTATCCTCATAGCTCCCAAAATCTATACTTCCAAGTTCTAACTTCCTTTAAAATGCCAGAATTGCTAAATATGCAAAAGAGTCCCATCAAAACCTCCCTTTAAAAAGAAGCAGGACAGGTATCTTGTTAAACGTGGAAGTGAAGATTCTAGGAGTATGTCCAGCTGTAGGTTAAGTGCATTATATGCAGTGCACAGTTGTGTAGGTAGCATCATCAGTTTTGGATAATGTAGATTGTAACATCACCTTGATGTCATGGTGTTTTCACTTAGGTTGAATTGTGTCTCAGCTCTTGAGCATTTTACCTGTTACTGATTTTCCTAAGGACAATAGGTAAATTAGGAGTGTTCCTGCCAATTGTACATTGCTTGCTTAATGGAGTAGGATAAATGGCCAAATATTCTTTCTCTTCACTCCCTAATTATGCAGCTTACTATTCCTGGCTTCCTTTTCACTTGTTCATCTGAGACCTTATGTCGTGGACATCTTGAGACCCCCTTGCCTATAGTTGCTGATTTTTGAAAACTGTAAAGCCTTTCGGTTTTAATTTTGGAACATTATTCAAATCTAAGCCCAAACATTAAAAGATTATACAATTTGAACTAAATTAACAGTATACCTCCCTTTTTCAATGTTTTTTGATGGGGCAGCACTATAAACTCAGTCGGCAAGCTGTAGATAGTGGTGTTGGCATGATTGTTAAGATTGTAACGCAATTAATGTGCAGTCATAATCAAAACTGGTGTGTTTTCGTTTATTGTAATGTTATGGTATTATTGTACAAGACAGACAGCTTCTCCATTCCGAGGTGCACATCAGAGATTCAAGCACACACTGACCGCCATTCTCCAAAATAGACTTATTTATAAATTTTCCCAATTTATAAATGTTTCTGAACTCACAAGTTGCTTCCTGAGTTTAAAAAAGAAAATCATCTTGCATATTCCTTTGCCGCCTGAAGCACTAAATTTACCTGGTAGAAATTCCCCTCATTGTTTGGAGAGTCTAGGATTAGGGGGCTAAGCCTAAAAGTTTATGCCAACCAGGAGTGCAATTGGGAAACACTTCTACACACACAGGACGGTAGAGGTTTGGAACTCCCTTCCACAAATGGCAGTTGATGCTAAGTCAATTGTTGATTTTTAAATCTGAGATTGGTGGTTAACAAAAATCTAAGGTGCTAAGGGAGATGGGGAAAGGTGGGTGTATGGAGTTAGATCACAGATCAGCCATAATCCCATTGAATGGCAGAACAGGCTCAAGGACCTAAATGGCTTCCTCCTGCTCCTATGCTCCTACTGTTTTGGTATTGTACTCTCTGATAAGCTTGCAGTGACTGAGAACAATGTGTTGTTTGCTGACTTTGGGTTCCTTATTTGTCAAGAGTAAAAGTAACAAGTGGATATCTCAAAATGTTTCTTTAAAAAACTGGCTGTGTGGAGATGGATTATGCTGTGGTGAATCATTAATTAATGTTAATGTTATCCACGGTTGTGTTCACAGTGGAGGAACTTGAGAAAATTACAATCATCAAGAAAGTGGCACTGAACAAATTGTTGGAGCTGTGGGCTGACAAATCCCCAGGTCCTAATGGACTTCATCCCAGGGCCTTAAAAGAAGTGGCCAGTGAGATAGTTGATGCATTGGTTTTAATTTTCCAAACTTCCCTATATTTGGGGAAGGTCCTATTAGATTGGAAAATAGCGAATGTAACTCCTTTATTCAATTAGAGAGGAGACAGAAAGGAAACTACAGGCTTGTTAGCTTAGGGAAAATGTTAGAAGCTATTATTAAAGGCATTTTATCAGGGCACTTGGATAATTTCAAGGCAATCAGCAGTCAACATGGTTTATGAGACAGCAATCACGTTTAACCAATTCATTGGAGTTCTTTGAACATGTATATGTGCTGTGGATAAAGGGGAACAGGTGGGTGTACTATTCATAGATTTCCAGAAGGCATTTGATAAGGTGCCACAGGTTATTGCAGAAAATAAAAGCTCGTGGTGTGGGGGATAACGAGGATTGCCTAGCAAACAGGAAATATAGATTAGACATAAATGGGTAATTTCCTGGTTGGCAAGATGTGACGAGTGGAGTGCCACAGGGATCAGTGCTGGGGCCTCAACTTTGTACAATTTATATAGATGACTTGGGTGAAGGGACCAAAGGTGTGGTTGCTAATTTTGCTGATGATACAAAGATAGGTAGAAAAGTAAGTTGTGAAGAGGATGTAAGGAGACTACAAAGGGACAAAGGTTAAGTGAGTGGGCAAAAATCTGGCAAATAGAGTACAATGTGGGAAAATGTGAAATTGTCCATTTTGGCAGGAAGGATAAAAAGGCATATTCTCTAAATGATGAGAGGATGCAGAGGGATCCAGGTGTCTTATTGCATGAATAGCAAAAGGCTAGTATGCAGGTACAGCAAATAATTAGGCAAGCTAATAGAATGTTATCATTTATTGCGAGGGGAATTGATTACAAAAGTAGGGAGATTATGCTTCAGTTGCACAGGGCATTGGCAAAACAAATCTGGAGTACTGTGTACATTATTGGTCTCCTTATCTAAGGAAGGTTATAAATGCATTGGAAGCAATTCAGAGAAAGTTTGATAAACCAATACCTGTATTGGGTAGATTGTTTTATGAGAAAAGGTTGGGCAGGCTAGGCTTGTACCACTTTAGAAGAGTAAGCGGCGACTTAATTGGAACATAAGATCTTGTGGGGTCTTGACAGAGTGGATAGGGAGAGGATGTTTCCTCTTGTGGGAGAATCTAGAATTAGGGGTCACTTTAAAAATAAGGTGTCACTCATTTAAGACAAAGATGAGGAGTATTTTTTTCTGAGGGTCGTGAGTCTTTGGAACACTTCCTCAAAAGGTTGTGGACGCAGCGTCTTTGAATAGTTTTAAGGCAGAGGTAGATAGGTTATCGAGAATCTTTCACCCCCTTGTTTATGGGGTTAGACAGGAATGTGGAGCAATCAGATCAGACATAATCTTATTGAATGGCAGAGCAGGCTCGAGTGGCCTACTCCTGCTCCTAGTTCGTATGCTCATCGTATGTTTGTATTCTGACAGGGGACTCGCAACGTGAGGTGAAAAGTCCCCCATAAGTTGCACCTTGTCAGAGAACATACTTGTCTTCTGCCCACCTGTCCTAATGCCATTGATAGCTAACCTTAGGGGGCATTTCCAGTCTTATCCCATGGATTCTCCCCAGCTCACCCGCAGGGAATTGGATACCTTTCCCAAATTGATCCTCTGTTCCCTGAAGGGAATTTCAAAATGTCACTGCCTACTTTTCTTTGGCCAGAATCTGGATTGGTTGCTGTGTCCCAGCACAGAAAGGGGGTGTCTCTGTCACCTCCGCAGGGCTGATGTTATATTCTGTTCACTGGATTTTTCAGTAGCCTTATCCCCAGGATTTGGCTTGAGGAGTTGGTATGTGGAATTTCTAGGCCTTTGTCTTTTTGAGAGGCAGTTACTGCCAGCTCCCAACAAATTGTTCTTAATGACATTGGTTCAAAGCAGTGGCTGGATGTGGCTGATAATTTTACTAGTCCCTGCTACCAGCACAGGGCCCTGTGCACATCGCAAATTTGATTTGTCAACAATGTTCTGACCAATAAAATAAATTCATGCACAATGTATGCCTGCCAAATAACTGACCAGAGTTTCTTTACAACAATATAGGTAGTTTCTTCCCTACAGTCAGTCTGGAGTGGAAAGCAGAATGTGTACTTGCCTACATAACTCAGAAATCGGGGTTGGGGTGTGTCAAGATTTCATTCTTAAACGTGGTTTAATCACCAGGTTGCCTCTTGGGTTTTCTTCTGGAGGCATGTTCTCAGAAAAGTTTGTTCCTGTTCTCTTCCACTTCTGACCACGTCTGTCCGACTGGTAAGAGAGGGGCAGTGTATTTGCTATTCTGAGTCCATAAAGCAGCTTCGCTTTGTCAGTATAAGAAACGCTGTCTGGAATATGCCTTAGTAGAAGCCTATTCAGCCTGTTTTTCTCCACCACGTTCTCCAAAGCCTTCCATGGTAGTGAACCTGGAGTTGAAGTTCCTCCCCGAACTGCCTCCCTGCCTGCTCCAAACCCATCTCGTTCACCAGACCTGAAGGGATCCTGATCCCTTCTTCCCTCCATGTTCAACTCCCAATCTCCACCTTGTCCTCCTTCAACGCTTCTCTACACCCCCCCACACCCCCAAAAGAAACGCAACCTGCCATTTCTGACAGCTCCCTCTTCATCCCATTTCCTTTTCAGGGGAGAAAAGTTCAAAGCTGGGGGCCGTAACGATCTAGATAGTCATTAATAAATCCAACAAGGACCTGTGATTCTGGCGACCTTCAGAGGAGGCCAAGGTGGATCATCCACTCAGCACTTCTAGCTGATGATTGTTGCAAATGCTTCAGCCTCATCTTTTGCACTGATGTGTTGGGCTCCTCCATCATTGAAGATGGGGATATTTGTAGAGCCTCCTCCTCCATTGAGTTGTTTCATTGTCCACCACCATTCACGACTGGATGTGGCAGGACTGCAGATCTTAGATCTGATCCATTGGTTGTGGGATCGCTTAGCCCTGTCTATTACTTGCTGCTTATGCTGTTTGGCACACAAGTAGTCCTGTGTTATAGCTTCACCAGGTTGACATTTTATTTTTAGGTATGCCTGGTGCTGTTCCTGGCATGCCCTCCTATGCTCTTCATTGAACCAGAGTTGATCCCCTGGCTTGATGGTAATGGTAGAGTGGGGGATATGCTGGGCCATGAGGTTACAGATTGTGTTCGAGTACAATTCTGCTCCTGATGGTCCACAGCACCTCGGGCGCTAGGGATACCGTGGTGTACATGTTCATGGATCCCTGAAGGCAGCAGCACAGGTGGATATGTTGGTTAAGATAGCATATGGGATGCTTGCCTTTATTAGCCGAGCCATAGAACATAAGAACAGGGAGGTTATGTTGGAGCTGTATAAAATGCTAGTTAGGCCACAGCTGGAGTACTGTGTGCAGTTCTGGTCACCACACTATAGGAAGGATGTGATTGCACTGGAGAGGGTGCAGAGGAGATTCATCAGGGTGCTGCCTGGGCTGGAACGTTTCAGCTATAAGAGAGACTGGATAGGCTAGGGTTGTTTTCCTTAGAGCAGAGAAGACTGAGGGGGGACCTGATAGAGGTATACAAAATTATGAGGGGCATTGATGGGGTAGATAGGAAGAAACTTTTCTACTTAGCTGAGGTATCAATAACCAGGGGGAATAGATTTAAGGTAAGAGGCAGGAGGTTTAGAAGGGATTTGACGAAATATTTTTTCACCCAGAGGGTGGTTGGAATCCGGAACACATTTGCCTGAGGGGGTGGCAGAGACAGGAGTCCTCATAGCATTTAAGAAGTACTTAGATGAACACTTAAAATGCCACAGCATACAGGGCTACGGGCTAAGTACTGGAAAATGGGATTAGAATAGATAGGGGCTTGATGGCCAGCAAGGACACGATGGGCCGAAGGGCCTGTTTCTGTGCTGTATAACTCTAGGGCATGGTGGGGGGTGGGGAACCTTTGTCTTAAGTGCATGGGTGGAATGTGGAGTTTTCTATCACAGGCACTGATTGATGATCTAACTGGGGGAGTACAAGAGGTAGAAATGAGTAGAAGGATATGTCAGTAGGGTGAAACAAAGTAAATAATTGGTTGGTTACAGCAGAGAAGGAAATCTTCAGGCTTGTGTCTGTGCTAGCTGTCTGCAAGAGCTACTCACTAGTCTCACTCCTCTGCCCTTTCCCCTCAGCCCGGCCAATTATTTCCTCTTCGGATAATGATCCAATTTTCTTCTGAGAACCACGATTGAATCTCTCCACCGCAGTCTCAGGAAGTGCATTCCTGATCCTAACCGCTTGCTGCAGAAGAGATTTTTTCTTTGTGTCTCCTCTGGTTTTTAGGAAAAAGAGAATGGGAGGCATCTCACGTGGAACATAAATGCCAGATGGGCTGTTTCTGTGGAAAACTTGCTCTAAAATACCACAGCTTGTTGGGGCCTTTGCAAAATTGGCTGCTGCGTTTTCTACATTGCAACAGGAACTGAACTAAACTATAATACTTCATGGGCTGTGAAGTGCTTTGGGGTGCCCTGAGGTGGTGGAAGGCAGCACCAGAAATGTCTGCCTTTCGTTCTACTCATGAGTTAGTGTTTTACTCTCGGCGGGTGGGTGAAATTTTAGCCATTAACATTGTAAATCTTTCCATTGTATGTTTCGCCTTTTCAAGTAGCTGACGGTGTTCAGAAGCTGCCACTATATACGTGGAGGTGGAAAGAAGGTTCAGAGGGAAACACTAGCACAGCAGGGAAGTGAAAATGTTGAGGCAGGGGGAGGGGGGGAGGGAATGGGTTGAGGAGATGGAGGGTGTTGAGGGGGTGGGGGGGGGGGGGGTCTTGCCCAATTTGGCACTTGAGCATATTTGTCTGAGGAAAGCAATGGAGTTTGTCTGACAGGATGCAAAATCATTGAGGGTGGCCTTGTCTCCCTCCCCCCAAACTAGCTGGTTTTCCCCTCCCACTCCCCAACCCCTCCCCTCCCACTCCCCAACCCCTCCCACTCCCCAACTCCCTCCCCTCCCTGCTCACCCCATCCGACCCACACTTACCCCACCCCAGGGTTCAATCTTTTGAAGAAGGCTCTGGGCGTAATACCGGCAGTGGCCACCGCTTCCCGTGGCACTGTGGTTCAAGAGAGCAGCCGGCCTCTAATTGGCCAGCAGCTCTTGGGGGTGGGATTTCTACCCGACAGAGGACTTCCTTGAGTGGTGGGGTTGTGGGGTGCAATGCTGCCCAGGAGACTGCCTGATTGCCCTGAAATAGAGTCAGGCCTCCCAGCGAAAAGTGATATGGGCCTCCCGCTGGTTCTCCGACCAGTAAGTGGGACCCCCTATTTCACCTGTTAATTCTGCTCCATATCACTGGTGGAGCTTCACCTGTGGCATCATGGGTCCAGGAGCATAGTGATTATAATACTGGACCAATATGCGAGTGGTTAGGAGCTGGAATGCACTGAGGATGGAGGCAGGTTCAATCTAGGCCTTCAAACAAGAATTGGAGGGTGTAGGTGAGGGGGCGAGAGGGGGGCAAGTGGGGGTGGGGGTGGGGTGGTGGGGGGGGTAGGTGGGGCGTGTGAGGGGGTGGTGGGAGGGGTTAGGGGTGGGGGTGAAGGGGGTGGGGGTGAGGGGGGCGGTGGGAGGGGTTAGGTGTGGTGTGGGGGGGCGGTGGAAGGGGGTAGGTGGGGGTGTGGGGGGGCGGTGGAAGGGGGTAGGTGGGGGGTGTGGGGGGCGGTGGAAGGGGGTAGGTGGGGGTGTGGGGGGGCGGTGGGAGGGGGTAGGTGGGGGTGGTGGGAGGGGTTTGGTGGGGGTGGGAGGGAGTAGGGGGTGGTGGTGGTGGTGGGGGGGTGGGAGGAGGTGGGCGATGGTGGTGGGGCAATGATAAGTGAAATCTAACCTGCCAAAAATAACTCCCTTCCACTGAAGACAAACTTCAATTCATTACTGGTTACACTGCAGGTTTCAAAGATAATTGCTCAGCGCATTTCAAAAGTTAATCCTTCACAAATGTCCTTTTCATTGGCCTGCATATTGTAAACATTAGCTAACAGCTCTGCAGTATATACTAACCACTTCAGGGCTCTCCTAGTCCTCTCAGCCATTACTAATCAGATATAAATCTCTTATGGTCTTAAGGTAATGTGCATTTTGTTACATTTGAACAGTAATTATCTGACCAAATGAATTCTTATTGCCTTTTAAGCAACATTTTTGGAATGTGCGGGCGATTTCTTTACAGACTGGGTCCCTTTACATTTTTTTTGTTGCAGCTCACGCATGGTAATTCAAAGAGGTCGACTTAAACCTGGCTTGTGCGGGGGTGGGGGGGGACTTTGGGGTTTCTGTGCGGCCCCTTCGAGGGGCTGGTAAGACGAGCTGGGTGTGAAACTGGACTTGGTAGCACCTGTTGTTTGTGTGCGGTGGGTGCTGTTCTGGGGGCCAATGTGGCATCCTATTCGCATGCATGCTTTAGCTGTGAAACATGCCAGCTGCCATGTTGGTGAAGCCAATAGTGCACGTGTGCAGTTGCTATCTGCTGGATGTATGTAGAACAGGCAGATCATGACGTCTGTCAGTGTACAACGCTAATTTGATGCGAGTGGTGCCCTTGTGGAGCTCAACGTTTCAGTCAGTGCTCTCTCTCAACCTCAAACAGCTGAACGTGCATTAAGCAGCAAAAAAGCACCCCCCCCCCCCCAAAATCTTTTTCCCCCGGCCAGTGCTATTTAAAGGGATCATCAACTCGCGCAGGTTAGTTGCTGGGGTTAATTAAGCAGGTGCTGACAGACTTTTTACTGACCTCTGAACAAAGCAGTTGCTCCCAGTCACGGGTTAGCTAGCAGGCATTCACCTTGGAATACAGCATGACTCAGAGAATAAACAGAGGTCACGCAGAGCAGGACAAACTGCTGGAAGAGGAAGGGAAGAAGGAATTGGAGGCCATGTCCACCCAGGGAGTAATTTTTCTACCTGAAAGTCGATGAGGACTGATGTGTGAGCTGTCTGAGCTGCAATAAGGACATACTCACTTCCACCTGCTGCAACCATGACTGTGGCCTCAAAGCAGGGAAATGACTGCATTTTCAGTGGTTCTGAAGGTGATGAACCTTTGTGCATCTGACTCATTCCAGGCTGGAACTGGAGATATTTGAAGTACCTTGCAGTTTGCCATCCACTTTTGAGAATGGGATGTCAATGAAGCTCTCTATTCAGAGAGAGCTAAATACATTCCATTCTCTCTTGATAGAGACAAGCAGATGAAAGTTGTGTGAGGGTGGTGGTGTAGTTGGTAAGATATGGTATTTCAAAAGGCATTCACTGACCTTGACCACTTGTGTGAGGTCATTGAACTTCTTGCAGCTCTGCATTGAGGTCATTGAGGCTTCACTCCAGGCACATTACAAGTATGCACCTCCTAACCCGACAACCACAGTTTCAATCTGTTCCTATTTATAGGAGCACAAGTGAATTCCCAGTTTAATACCCACCACCTGCACACAATGAATATGCAACTAACAGTAGAACCCATGTAGCACCGGATTAATGTTTATAATGCCCACCCTATTGGATTTCCACAACTGATCCTGTTTTTGTCTCTTTCAGGTGGATTTTTAATTCCTTATGCGATAATGTTAATTGTGGAAGGACTGCCTTTGTTTTACCTGGAACTGACGTTAGGTCAACTGATGAGGAAGGGAAGCATTGGAGCTTGGAAAGGTGTCAACCCATATTTGGTTGGTGTTGGTATGTAACTTCATATTTTGTTCTCCTCCTTGAACTTTAATCTGGCGATATGACCCACTCGTTTTTGTTGAGTTACGAATTTCTCTCCCTTCCCCAAAAAACAGGTGCAGGAAGTCTGGTTATATCATTCCTGGTTTGTGTCTACTACAACGCCATTGTCTCCTGGAGTCTTTGGTATCTGTTCCATTCGTTTGAGGTAAGTAGAACCACAGACTGTTGCACTATACGCTTCCCAAATGAAGTCTCTGTTTATACTCTCCTGTGGCCACTTGGCAAAATTGTACACGATTCTCCAGTTGAGGCCTCTATTGTGCCTCTATTTACAAAGCCCAGGATCCCATATAAAGCCAGCATAACTTTGGCCCATTTTGTCAGGTGTCTACCATTCCATTGCTGTTGCTGGGTCAAAACCCTGGAGCTCCCTCCCGAACAGCACTGTGGGTGTACCTACACTACATGGACTGCAGCGATTCAAGAAGGCAGCTCACCACCAACTAGGGATGGGCAATAAATGCTGGCCAACTCCGTCAATGAATAAAAACAAAAACTTTGTGGGGGGGATTTTAAGGCATTGGCGAAGGTACAGAAAAGATTTACAAGGATGGCTCCAGCAATGAGGGACTCCAGTTATGAAGACAGATTGAAGAAGCTTGCATTGTTTTCCTTAGAGAGATTTGATAGAGGTATTCAAAATCATAAGACATAGACATAGGAGCAGAAATTAGATCATACGGCCCATCGAGTCTGTTCTGCCATTCAATCATGGCTGATAAGTTTCTCAACCCCATTCTCCATCTTCTCCCCATAACCTTTGACCCCCTTACCAATCAAGAACCTATCTATCTCTGTCTTAAATACACTCAATGACCTGGCCTCCACAGCCTTCTGTGGCAATGAATTCCATAGATTCACCACTCTCTGGCTAAAGAAGTTTCTCCTCATCTCTGTTCTAAAAGGTCTTCCCTTTACTCTGAGGCTGTGCCCTCGGGTCCTAGTCTCTCCTACTAATGGAAACATCTTCCCCACATCCACTCTATCCAGGCCTTTCAGTATTCTGTAAGCTTCAATCAGATCCCCCCTCATCCTTCTAAACTCCATCGAGTATAGACCCAGAGTCCTCAAACGTTCCTCATATGTTAAGCCTTTCATTCCTGGGATCGTTCTCGTGAACCTCCTCTGGACCTTCTCCAGGGCCAGCATATCCTTCCTGAGATACGGGGTCCAAAATTGCTCACAATATTCTAAATGTGGTCTGACCAGAGCCTTATAAAGCTTCAGCAGCACAACCCAGCTATTATATTCTAGTCCTCTCGAAATAAATATCAACATTGCATTTGCCTTCCTAACTACCGACTCAACCTGCAAGTTAACCTTAAGAGAATCCTGGACTAGGACTCCCAAGTCCCTTTGCACTCCAGATTTTTGAATTCTCTCCACATTTAGAAAATAGTCTATGCCTCTATTCTTCCTACCAAAGTGGATGACCTCACACTTGCCCACGTTGTATTCCATGTGCCACTTCTTTGCCCATTCTCCTAACCTGTCCAAATCCTTCTGCAGCCTCCCCGCCTCCTCAATACTACCTGTCCCTCCACCTATCTTTGTATCATCTGCAAACTTAGCCAGGATACCCTCAGTTCATCATGAGGGGTCTGGACAGAGGAGATAAGGAGAAGCTTTCCCACTCGTGAAAGGATTGAGAACCAGAGGGCACAGGTTTAAAATGATAAGAAAAACAGCAAAAGTGACATGAAGAGAAATGTTCTACACAGCAAGTGGTTAGGGTCCGGAATGTGATGTCAGAGTGAGGTGGAGGCAGATTCAATTCAAAAGAGAATTAGACTATTATCTGAAAAGGAAGAATGTGCAGGGTAATGGGAGAAGGTCGGGGGGGGGTGGGTAGTGGCACTAGGTGAGTTGCTCATTCAAAGAGCTGGTGCAGAAACGATGGGCCGAATAGCTGTCTCCTGCACCATAACAATCCTGTGGTGATGCACTTCAATTATCCAGATAGATTAAAGAAGCTCGGAGAGAAGGCAGAGAGGAGATTTGATAGAGGTGCTCAAAGTCATGAGGGGTCTGGACAGAGGAGAAACTGGTGGAAGGGCCAAGAACTTTGCTTAATTTAATGCAGAGTCTGGTTAGGGTCTGAAATGCACTGCCTGAGAGAGGTGGAGGCAGATTCAATCGTGGCTTTCAAAAGGATATTAGATAATAGTCTGAAGAGAAAAAGCTTGCAGAGCTATGAGGAAAAGGCGGGGGCGTGGGACTAGCTGAGTTGCTCTTGCAGGGAGCTGACATGAATATGACGGGCCGAATGGCGGCCTCCTGTGCTGTAACCATTCTAATAAAAGGGGGGAGGTGTCGACATTAGGGCCACATGCAGGTCCTGAGCCCCCAAGAATGACCTGTGCTGTAGCAGTTCTGTGATTCTGAGCAGTGGGACCATATTGGCAATATTCCTGAATTTGGCCTCTTGATTGGCTACCACTGGGCCCATGATCCGATTTAAGGACTGCAGGCGGGTTCCTGATGCTGCCCGGTCCAATCAGAGGGCTGGCAGCCCTGGAGCCTGTGCAGTACCCATCCGGAGAGGTGGCCTCTACCGAGACAGGCCTGGGGTGGGGGGGTGGGGGGGTGGGGAGAGACCCCCTCCCCTGTCAGATGAGCCTTTGGGGCTGTGTGAGGTTGCCCCCTCCCCTCCCCTTGGGCATGGAGCTTCCTGGTCCGATGTTCCTCGCAGGAAGCCTGCTTCCATGCAACCGGCCTTTAATCTGGTCTGTAGTTATTCAAAGAGGCTGTCTGTCTGTCTGTCTGTCTTTCAGCAAACAGCCCATTGCTCAGGAGCTCCCCCAGTGGCAGGACCATGTCATGGCACCAACCTGGCATGACTCCTTGGCATTGAAAGGCCCACCTGCCTCCCAGTCCTTTGCACTGGCCTCAATAGTCTTCGATTCAGGTGAAAAAAGTCTGTGCTGTCCAACAGTAAGAACCTGTAGGGGCTCTTTTTATAGTCAGCGTGATCGATACACTCATTCCATTCCTTCACAGTGATGAAGAAATGCTGCTTTATGTGTTTTTTTAAAAAAAAATCATCCACATCTATTGGTTTTACTTACATTAATACTTGGCTTTTATTGTTGTTTCTCCTTCATGCAGAACCCTCTACCTTGGGCTACTTGTCCTATAGGGAATAACAATACTGCAATTGTGGAAGAATGTGCAAAAAGTTCTGCTACCGAATACTTCTGGTACAGGGAGACATTAAATATCTCTCCCACAATCAATGACAGTGGATCATTGCACTGGGGGATGATTCTATGCCTCATCCTATCCTGGCTAATAGTTTACCTCTGCATTATTAAAGGAACCGAATCCACTGGCAAGGTACTGTAACTGTTATTGACTTAACACGGACTTTGGAAGTCTCTGCACCTGCGGCATATAAAACGTAGAACGATCCTTTTAAAAGAATTCCGTGGCTCAGGGACCTTTACAAACTGGTCCATGGCAAAAACAGGTGCATTGTTTAACTTGAAGGTGATTGTTCAGACTCTTTTTCGGTGGGTACGTTACATTAGTTTCTACAGTGAGGTTGAGAGTAGACATTTTAGCGAGCTGTGATTCTGTCAGATATTAGAGAAGTTAATATATTAATCATTTTAATAGTCCAGTCTTTCTGCTTCAATGCTTATGAACCACGAGGCTTGCAGGTTTACCCCATCAGCTTCATCTGTGCTTAAACACATTCCAGATAAACAAAATAGTCAGCTGTCCTTTTGGAGTGGTGTTGGGGAGGTGGGGGGGGGGGCGCATTATGGATTTTGAACAGGAGCAGGATCAGCACCAGCAGCTTTTCCTCAGCAGGAGATGTTTAACTTTTCCTGTGCCTGATTTTGCTTGAAGCAATTGGTTGGCTACACCCCCTATGCAGAAGTGAGGGTCCTTGAGCGGGTGCAGAGGAGATTGACCAGAACGGCTCCAGGAATGGGAGGTGTGAGCTACGAGGTTGGGTTGGAGAAGCTGGGGCTGTTCTCAAAGGAGATTGAGGGGAGATTTGATAGCGGTGGAGAAGCGGTCAGCTAAGGTGGAGAAGCGGTCAGCTAAGGTGGACAAAGGAAAGCTGTTCCCATTCACTAGGGGACACAGATTTAAAGTTTTGGCAAGAGATGCAGGGGGAGATGAGGAAGAACCATTTTTACACAGTGACTGGGTAAAGCGCTGGAATACGCTGCCCAGGAGAGTGATGGAAGCAGACATTGGATGTTTTCAAAAGGAAATTGATGGGCACTAGGAAATACACTTTCAAGACTGACTAGTTGCTCTACAGAGAGCCAGTATGGACTGGGTAGGCCAAATGGACTCCCTCTGTGCCATAATTACCCTGAGCAGAATTTAATGGGACCAGCCCACCCACCCCACCCCACCCCCACCCTTAGCGCCAATGAGACCAATTAATGACCACTTAAGAGTCGCTTTCCACCCGGAATCGATTTTTGAGGAGGTCAGGGGTGGGGTTGGAAGCCCAGCAGGTCACCCTGCCTTGGGCAAGAATGAGGAAGGGGTGGCTACTGGCCCTCTTTCCACACCATGCACCTCCCCACCCCACTGGATCTCTTTCTCCCCTCCCCACCCCCCCCACTGCTGAGATCTGTCTAGCCACCCACCAGACCTTCCCACAATGCCCCCCACCACGCCACCACCCTCTGGCAGCCCCCACCCCCACATCCCTGCCGCAACAGCCCACACACTGGGACTGTTTGTAGTCCCAGCAATGGCCACTGCTCCCAGTGGTGCTTTTGAGCCTGCAGAGCTACCAGCCAATCAGATGGGCTGGCAAGCTCTGTGGGGGCGGGACTTCTTCCCCAGCAATGGGTGGAATTCTCACCTCCAGCCAGTTAACACTTGGAGCGTTATTGGCTGAGGGGCAGCCGTCATTGATAGGGATGCGTGCTGACTCTTCGGGTGGTGGGTGGGGAAGCCCTGCCCCCACCCTCTCATGACTCTTTGAGAACCGGACATGCCTCCGGTGTAGCTGCACTGCCGCTGCCGACTTTCTGTCCGCCACGCGAGCTAGAGTTGCCAATCCTGCTTGGCCATGTTCCTGGAGGTTTCATCATGTGACCTCTATCTTCCCAATGCTTCATTGCCCAGGCTGCCGTCATTGGTCATGTGACATGTCTGTCTGCAACCCATCATCCTCCCCCAGCAGTTTTGTGAAGTGAACAGCTTCTTGATTAATCCCAGTGGGATGATTCCGTCAAACGGTCACCAGTTTCCCAAACACCAATTTTCTTTTATAACCAGACTAAAATGTTCTGAGGAAAATCGACGCTCAATCTATTCCCCCCCAACCCCAACCAGGTTTTGCTTGCAGCCATGGCCAAGAGGTTGGCCTGATTCCCGGGGACTCCAGGGTAATCCTGGACGGTTGACAACGCTGCCCTAAATCCTGGCCTGGCCGGGCTTATTTTTAAGTGTCGGACATACGTTTGTTATGGGATTTACCCCTCCCCGCGTAGAGGAGGCACCCCACCCGAGAGTGAGGAAAAGCTGGCAGAGACTTGGAGGGGTCATGGGGTTGATTCCGCTTTCCCCTGTGCGGGGCAGCGCTCCAGGGGGGTGTCGCTTGGGAAGTCGTAGACTTGAGGTAGTGGGTTTTGCATCCTCCACACCAGTGCGCACACCCAGAATGCACCCTAATATCCCAGGCCATCGTTATAGAGGGAGTTGTAACATTGGAATGATTAACCATTTTGTAATAGCTAACGCTGAACAAAACTTTTAAGTTAAACGTGATTTACGAAAGGCCGATTCTAACCTCCTTCTCCTTCTCCCTGATATAGGTGGTCTATGTGACAGCCTGCTTCCCATATGTGGTGCTGATTATATTTCTAATTCGAGGGGTAACACTGCATGGAGCAGGCAATGGGCTTGTATACATGTTCACTCCAAAGGTATTGTATCATAGTGTCTTTGATAATATTCATTCAGGGTTACACTCCAGGTCAATACTCTGTTCAGTTAGATCTACTCCATGAAAGCCATCAATAGAACTGATATTACTACAGTGATATTGCTGATATTTGGCAACATGCCAAAGCTGGAAATGCTTGCGATAAAAGCAAAATACTGTGGATGCTGGAAGTCTGAAATAAAAACAGAAAATGCTGGAGAAACTCAGCAGGTCTGGCAGCATCTGTGGTGAGAAACTGAAGCAAGGCTGAATCGTTATCTCTGCTTCTCTCTCCACAGACGCTGCTAGACCTGCTGAGTTTTTCCAGCATTTTCTGTGTTTATATTTGATATTCTTGTTTGTCCTGATGAGTGCAAGATGAATATCTTTGGCAACTTGTCTGTGTTTACTGCAAGATTCAAGGCCTGTGCTATCAAGCAACTGTTAATATTAACACTGTCCTTCACAGAAGAGAAAGACTTGCATTTACGTAGCACCTTTCACTGCCTCAGGACATCCCATACTAATTTATAGCCATGATATATTTTTGAAGTGTAGTCATTGTTGATATGTAGGAAAGATAGCAGCCAATTTGCGCACTGCAAGCTCCCACAAACGGCACTATAATGGACAGATAATCTGTTTTGTGTGATGTCTTTTGAGGGATAAATACTGACCAGGACGCCAGAGATAATTCCCCACATACCACCACCCCTCCCCAACCCCACCGCTCCTCTTCAAAATACCGCAATGGGATCTTTACATCCACCTGAGAGGACAGGCACTCGTGCGTAATGCCTCATTTAAAATTCGGCACCTCCAGCAGTGCTGCACTCCCTCAGTACTGCACGGGAGTGTCAGCCTTGAGTTTTTTGATCAAGTCCTGGCGTGGGACTTGAACCCACAACCTTCTGACTCAGTGATGAGACAGCTCCACTGGAACAAGCCCTTGCATTTGCCACTCGAGCATGAGTTGGCCGAGGCTCTCGTATCTTTTTTTCTCTCATTTGTTCATTGGATGTGGCCATCGCTGACAAGGCCAGCACTTTTTCCTCATCCCTATTTGCCCTTGGGGGCAGTTGAGAGTCAACTGCATTGCTGCGGGTCTGGGGTCACGTGTAGGCCAGACCAGGTAAGGACGGCAGATTTCCTTCCCTGAAGGACATTAGTGAACCAGATGAGTCTTCACAACAATCAAGGATAGTTTCATGGGGCGGGAGCTGGGAGCTCCTGAAGCAAAGTCCACACGGCACCGTCCTGCTCTATACCAGCCTGCCCTGCAGCCATAACAGGGCCGGTGTGGGACTCCCATCCCTCAATGGAGGGAGGGAGATGGGGGGGTGGGGTTGGTGCAGTCCCACCCTTGGGAGCTGCCAACCAATGTGACTGGCTGGGTCAATGTGATTGGCTGCATCAGCCCCAGCAGTGCCAAGAGCACGTTAGCGGGCACCACTGGGACGGCTAAAGGAACAGGAAGGGAGCCCAATGGATCCCCAGAGATGGGTAAGTCAGGGGTCTTGGGCAGGGAGGGCTAGGGAGTTGGGGTGGGATGGTGGATTTAACGCAGAAGGTTGGGGGGCGCGGGTGGGATGGTTCCTATGTTAGAGAATCCACCCCCCTGACAGGCAAAGGGCAGCCCCCGAAGATAGAACTCCTCCTCCTTCCCGCCCTTTAAAGAAAATATTTAAAAGATCAGGCTCCCTGCTCCTGCCTGACCAACCACCCAGCCCTTTTATGACATTGGCAGCTTATTATTAGGGTCAGTTGGCTTGGTAACAAGCCTAACTAACTTTTAATTACCTATGTAAATATGGCGGGCAGGCTGCCGATTTTCAGTGCCTGTCTAAACCCCCCCCCCCAACCAGTATTATAGGGGTGAGCTTGGGTGGGTGGGAAAGTGGTAGGATGGATACCGGCCCCTATTTCACGTGCCCTGCCCTTGTGATTTGGTTTGTGCCTCTGCTGAAGAAGTGGACTGGTGGACGCTCTGACTCGAGAGAGTGCCCTGGAGCGTCCACGTCCTCGGGTGCTGGGCCTACAATTCGGGCAAGACGCTGCGCAGGATGCAAGCTCCTTTTGAGGCTGTTTCCCAAATTCTGTCGCACTTCGGCAACCTTGTGGTTGGATCAAATCGCGAGGAGCTAAGTGTCTCCTCTGAAAGCGGTACCGCTGATACGCTGTAACAAAAAAAAACAAAACCTTTCAGGAAACTTAGTTAATCAGATTAAAGCAGCAGTTCTGCGGGGGTTCACCGAAGGCCTGGAGCGGGTGGGACGCTGCATGCTCCCTCCCCAGGGACACCTGGGTGTGGATGTAGCCGTGGAAGAGAGGTAGGCAGTCAGCCCGAATGAACTGCTTGACCGCCTACTGCCTGGGCCTGTTAATGGCCGTTTTGGCCAGGCCCATGAACAAGCTAACAGAGGTCACATGATCTGCCTGCAACCACCCCCCCCCCCACCCCCCACCCCACTCCCCCTGAGTTTGTTGCATTTCAAACGCATTGTGTGCTCTGCTCTGGAAGAATTGTTGAATTATTACAATGAGGCCCCTATGGTTTGGTGGCATAAATGGACCAGTGACCACTTCAGATGATTTAGCTGCCAGAAATCTCACCCTGGGGCCATTCAGTGTTGCTGGACCTAATGCATTCCAAGGAGCTCACTAAAATGGATTGCTACCAACAAACTGAATTAGAATTAGTAAGAATTAGAAGCAGCCCTTTTGACTGTTATGCTTTTCACTCCTAACAAAGATGCTTGAATGATTGGAGATATTTTGAAGGTGGTCTCCCAATTACTGATACTTTCTGGCTTGCCAACCAATCGGCACTCTTAAACCTGTCGTATAAATTGTTGTGACTGTCTGAAATCTGGCATTCTTGCATCTGTCCCAGTGAATACAAAACAAAAATCTTTGGCAACATGTCCCCCTTTTTCAGCAAGGTTCAAATTTCCGATGATCAAGTTTCAACAGTTAAATGGCATTTTCCAATCCAGCCTCACACATCAGCCCCATTAATAGGTTTTGGGCAGAGGACTGGTTGACGGGGGCTTTGGGGTGGTATTTCCACAGCCTAAAGTGCGAGGTGCAGGGTTCTTGGCTTGGGCCTGGGCTATTCCCAATAGTCTTAGGATCGAGTCCAGCAGAATTGCGAAGAAGAAAAAAAATATCAAGCCCTTGGGAGTGTAATGGAAACCTACATCTCCGGCCAAGTTGTCACATGTTCTGAAGCTGGTGGGATTTTAGGAATTCAATCTTGGCTTGGATTCAATAGAAGCCCAATCACTTGCCTCCGCTCCCATAAGTGAATTAAATCTGCCCTAAAAAGACAAAGCTAAAGGAATATCCGGAAAAATTGCAGAATAAAAAGATTCAGCTTAAAAAGGGGCACTTATCAGAACTTAATGTACCTTAAAACCATGGAAACATGAAAAGCATTCAACAACTCACAGCTAATTAGTGACTCAGACAGTTTTGACACTTGGAATAAGTCCTTTGATAAGTTGCACTGGCCTCTTAATAGCTAATTTTTATAAAATCGTATTGCATTCTATTCTAATTTATCCTGTTTGTTGCGAGTCTTTTATTTACTGGTTTTTGAGGACACCTTATTTCAAGTATCTTTTGGAAAAGGCAAGCCGGTTAAGGATTATGATCAATTTTAAGAATGTTCAGCTGTTTCTAAAACAAAACTGTTAACTCCCGAGCACCCTGTAGTGTGGAATATGCCCCACTTTAGCGTAGGTCCTCTCTGCCACTCTCACTGAACCTTGTTGTGCGCTAATCTCAGGTTGAGCAGCTGATGGACCCAAAATCTTGGATTGACGCAGCCACACAGATCTTCTTCTCACTTGGCCTGGGATTTGGGAGTCTGATCGCATTTGCCAGTTACAACCAGAAAAACAACAACTGTGAGAAACAAGCAGTTATCATTGCTTTAATTAACAGTCTGACATCCGTATTTGCCAGCGTTGTCACTTTTGCCATATATGGTTTCAAAGCTACATATAATTATGAAAGCTGTCTCGAAAGGTAAGAGTATGTTATAGGCAGAATCTCGCTCTCACACTCTAGCACTTTCTCCCTCTCCCTTTCTCTTTTTTTTTTTGTTCTCTATCTCTCTTCCTTGCTTTTTTATTTGCCCTTTTCCTGTGCTGTTTCTTGCACATTTTCTCTTATGTGTCTCTTCCCTTCCACACTGCCTCGCAGTCTAGCCTTCCTCGCTAAACCGGAGTGAATCTCAAAACCGTTTAAAACCAGTGTAAGTAGCAGCAATACATGACCTATTGCACCCAACTAGGAGTGCATACAAAACTGTGACAAAAGGATTTCAGTGTAGTCAGTCAATCTTGGGATCCTAAATGGTTAGAATGGGGGTACTTTCTAAATGGTGAAAAGCTAGAAAGAGGGAAGATCCAAAGAAACTGGGTGGTTGGGGAGGGCGGTGTGGAGGGGGTGGGGGTGTGGTATTGCCAGGTACACAGCTCATTATAACCGTCATGAGCAGGTACAAAAATTAATCACAAAGGCTAATGGAATACTGGCCTTTCAGTCTTGGGGACTGGAATACGAGGGGATGCCGGGGTGTGGTGGGGGAGTAGAAGTCAGGCTTCGGCTGTACAAGGCCCTAGTTAGACCACATCTGGAGTCACTGGGAGCAATTCCGGACACCACACCTCAGGAAGCAGATATTGGACTTGGAGGGAGTGCAGTGCAGATTTACCAGAAAGATTCCAAAGTTTAAATTCTGAGGAGAGATTACATAAACTGGGTTTGTATTCTCTGCCGGTTAGAAGATTTAAGGGGTGATTTGATTGACATTTTCAAGCTATTAAGGGGCACATATAGAGAGAAACTATTTCAGCTGGTTGGGGAGTGAGGACTGGGGGCTTTAGTCTTTAAAAACTAGAGCCAGACCTTTCTGGAGTGAAATTGGAAAACAAGGGAAGGGATGGTAGATGTTTGGCAATTGGTGCTGGATCAGTTGTTATTTTTAAAACTCAGATAATTTTGTTAACCATAGGTATTAAGGGTTATGGGACAAAGGCAGGTATATGGAGTTAGGTTGCTGATCAGCCATGATTTCATTGAATGGTGGAACAGGCTCAAGGGGCTGAATGGCCTCCTCCCTGTTCTTGTGTTCCTATGTCCTAAATTCATGTCAGCTCAAGGGCTAGGCTGACTAGCCTTCTCATTGCCCTGACCCAACCCCTCCTTGCTAACCTATTGGAATTATATTATCTGCATTTAGCAGCTCCCCAGGAACGCAGCAATGGAAAACCAGTTAGCTACCTGGAGCTGTGACAATCTACTCGTCTGGTTTTGCAGTGGGATGGCTGGTTGCTGATTTGGAGGGGTAATAAGTCTATGACATACATTAATGAAATAAACATGTCCTTATTTGGTAGTATGATGTAATATTTACACAAGTGACCCAAATATATGAAATATAAATAGCAATCTATTGACAACAAGTATCTCAATACAGGCAAGATATGAATAGCATATGAAAGCTTCTTCATTACGTTTTGGAGTACATAAAAAGGAGGCATTGTGAATCATCTCTCTCACCCCATGATGTATCCAGTGCCTTTGCAGCATTCTTAAAGCCAATTTATATTATTATGAAAAGTGTCCTGGGGAGCAGTGATAAAACAGACACACAGATTCCCGCTGTTTAATTAAAACCTTCCTACTTCAGGCCTTTTGAAGGCCAGGGACTCTTGAAAGCCGGCAAATCTCTGTAGGTATCCTTGGGGGCAAGATACCAGCCATTAAAACCACCACTGCTAATCTGTGGGATCAGCGGGATTGCTTTGGTGCTGAAGGGTACGGCGGCAGCACTCCCTAAGTCCGGTGCCTGCCTACCACAGTAGAGGGGGAGGCCTGGGACCAATTGGGAATTTTTAAAGAACGATTATCTCTTTTATTTTTTCTCCTCTCTAGTTTGGACGATCACTGCCAGGGGATGCCTGCTTTCACCCACCCGGTGGGCATCTTGACGCACTGGCCTCCAGTATTATACTGGTTCTCAAGTCGGGCAAGAAGAAAGCTCCTGATGCTGAGAGATCCTGCATCTCAGCACAATAGGTTCACTGCTGTTGCCCAGCTGCCCCTCCCACTGGAATTATGGTGGAACCACTGTGGGTTTTCAGGGCTCATTGTCCTTTGTGGAGCCTAGGAACTTGTGGATCGCTGATTCCGTTGGGTGCCTGCAGGCGAAGCCTTTTACGTTAACACCGTTAACTCCCTAGCCCCACACCATCCTGATTTGGGCTTACGCCAGTGTTCCTTTATAGTCGCTGGGCCAATGCCACAGTGGACGTTTCCCCAGTACAAGGATTGCAATGCTTCAGCGAGAAGGTCAACCATCACCTTCTCAGAGCATGTAAGGCTGGGCAGTAAATGCCACCTTACCCAAGCCACCCACATCCCAAGAGCAAATAAGAAAATACGTCATTGAGGACACTCCTTCAATGTAATAGAATCAAGAAATTGTTGATGGTAATCTGAACTCCAAGGGTTATTCTATGAGGAGAGAGTGAACAAACTAGGGTTGTATTCCCTGGAATTAGAAAGTTAAGGAGTAATTTGATCAAAGATCTCGAGCTATTAAGGGGAAACAGATAAGGTAGATTGGGAGAAACCATTTCCATTGGTTGGGGAGTCTAGGACTAGGGGACATAGCCAAAAAATTAGAGCCAAACTTTTCGGCAGTGAAATTTGGAACCACTTCATGCAAATGGTGGTAGAAGTTTGGAACGCTCTTCCAAAAAATGGCAATTGGTGCTCAATTAATTGTTGATTTGAAAACTGATTGATCTTCATTAGCCAAATTAAGGGACATCGAACAAAAGCGGGTAACTGGAGTTAGGGGATTGATCAGCAATGATCTCATTGAATGGCGGCGGAACAGGCTCAATGGCTTCCTCTTGTTTCTGTGTTTCTATGTACCATTTTAATTGTTTTTAAAGCCTTATCTTTGTAGTTTGATCTCATCGCAGTCAATAAACTGAGTGCCTCTATTACATAACATGTCTTGAGAAACCTGAGAACTGAAAGGTTTGTTGTTTTAACGGCCATATAAAAATGTACGAAAATGAAATTTGAAATGATTGCATATTCGCAAAGCATGTCTCAGACAATTGAACTGACGTTTTAATTCTAGCGACGTTAGTGTAAAATTTGATTGGGCAGCTTTAGTGATAATGAGCAGGGGTTAGCTAGACAGATGAGGGTCCTTGAAGTGAGAAATAGAAAAATGGACAGTCGGCATGAATTTCAAAAGAGAAAATCTTCCTTGCTCAGCTTCCCTGAGCTTTTTGGTGAGGTAATGGGAAGAGTAGACAAGGGCAATGCAGTAGATGTAATTTATCTGCGTTTACAGAAGGCCTTTGATAAGGGGCTCCATTATTGACTGAGGAATAAGGTCAGAAAGGGCGGCTCTCTGAGCGGAGGGGGCAGGGCGGCTGGTTGGGCGGAGGGGGCAGGGCGGCTGGTTGGGCGGAGGGGGAAGGGCGGCTGGTTGGGCGGAGGGGGCAGGGTGGCTGGTTGGGCGGAGGGGGCAGGGCGGCTGGTTGGGCGGAGGGGGCAGGGCGGCTGGTTGGGCGGAGGGGGCAGGGCGGCTGGTTGGGCGGAGGGGGCAGGGCGGCTGGTTGGGCGGAGGGGGCAGGGCGGCTGGTTGGGCTTGGGGGGGGGGGGGAAGGGCGGCTGGTTGGGCGGAGGGGGCAGGGCGGCTCGCCGGGCGGAGGGGGCAAAGGGCGGCTCGCCGGGCGGAGGGGGCAAAGGGCGGCTCGCCGGGCGGAGGGGGCAAAGGGCGGCTCGCCGGGCGGAGGGGGCAAAGGGCGGCTCGCCGGGCGGAGGGGGCAAAGGGCGGCTCGCCGGGCGGAGGGGGCAAAGGGCGGCTCGCCGGGCGGAGGGGGCAAAGGGCGGCTCGCCGGGCGGAGGGGGCAAAGGGCGGCTCGCCGGGCTGGGGGGGGGAGATGGGCGGCTCGTTGGGCTGGTGGGGGGAGATGGGCGGCTGGTTGGGCTGGGGGGGGGAGATGGGCGGCTCGTTGGGCTGGGGGGGGAGATGGGCGGCTCGTTGGGCTGGGGGGGGAGATGGGCGGCTCGTTGGGCTGGTGGGGGGAGATGGGCGGCTCGCTGGGCTGGGGGGGGAGATGGGCGGCTCGCTGGGCTGGGGGGGGAGATGGGCGGCTCGTTGGGCTGGGGGGGGAAGGGCGGCTCGTTGGGCTGGGGGGGGAGATGGGCGGCTCGTTGGGCTGGGGGGGGAGATGGGCGGCTGGTTGAGCTGAGGGGGGAAGGGTGGCTCGTTGGGCTGGGGGGGGGAGATGGGCGGCTCGTTGGGCTGGGGGGGGAGATGGGCGGCTCGTTGGGCTGGTAGGGGGAGATGGGCGGCTCGTTGGGCTGGTGGGGGGAGATGGGCGGCTCGCTGGTCTGGGGGGGGAGATGGGCGGCTGGTTGGGCTGGGGGGGGAGATGGGCGGCTGGTTGGGCTGGGGGGGGAGATGGGCGGCTGGTTGGGCTGGGGGGGGAGATGGGCGGCTGGTTGGGCTGGGGGGGGAGATGGGCGGCTCGTTGGGCTGGGGGGGGAGATGGGCGGCTCGTTGGGCTGTGTGGGGAGATGGGCGGCTCGGGCAGAGGGGGAGGGCGGCTGGTTGGGCTGGGGGGGAGATGGGCGGCTGGTTGGGCTGGGGGGGAGATGGGCGGCTGGTTGGGCTGGGGGGGGAGATGGGCGGCTGGTTGGGCTGGGGGGGGAGATGGGCGGCTCGTTGGGCTGGGGGGGAGATGGGCGGCTCGTTGGGCTGGGGGGGGGAGATGGGCAGCTCGTTGGGCTGGGGGGGGGAGATGGGCAGCTCGTTGGGCTGGGGGGGGGAGATGGGCGGCTGGTTGGGCTGGGGGGGAGATGGGCGGCTGGTTGGGCTGGGGGGGGAGATGGGCGGCTGGTTGGGCTGGGGGGGGAGATGGGCGGCTGGTTGGGCTGGGGGGGGTAAGGGCGGCTGGTTGGGCTGGTGGGGGGAGATGGGCGGCTGGCTGGGCTGGGGGGGGAGATGGGCGGCTCGTTGGGCTGGGGGGGGGAGATGGGCGGCTGGTTGGGTAGAGGGGGAGGGCGGCTCGCTGGGCTGGGGGGGAGGGCGGCTCTTCGAAGTAGCAGAAGGTGGGATGTGTTCCACAAGGCTCAGTGTTGGGACTGCTGCTCTCACAATTTAACAGTTCGGACTTTGGAACCAGAAACACAATTTCTAAATTAGTGAATGACATTAGATGGTGGGGGAGGGTGATCATGGTGAGGGTCAATACTGAGAACTGCAGCAAATTACAGGAGGACATTATAAACTTGCAGAATGGGCAAATGAAGTTGGACACCAATAAATGGGAGCTTGTACATTTAGGTGGGAAGAATAAGGAGTTAACTTTTTCTTGGAAGGGTCAAGTTGAGGTGGGGCAGAGGAACTGAGGGGACTCGGAGCACAAATACATCGATCATTAAAAGTTGTGCCACAGGTTAACAAGGTCATTTAAAAAAAACAAACCAAGCACTAGGATTTATTTCTACAGGGACAAAATGGAAAAATAAAGTTGTGCTAAACTTGTATCAAGCCTTGGAATGCAGCTCTGATCACACTATTATAAAAAGGATATAGAGGCACTGGAGAGGTTGCAGAGATTTTTAGGGATGATACTGGAAACTTGTGGGAAAACACACTGGTAAAGGATTGGTGGGCTGGTTTCTTCTCTTGGAAAGAGAAGGCTGGGGGGGTTGGTGGGCAGTTGACTAATGTCGGTCTTTAATATTCCACAAATGGTTTGTCGAACCAAAAGAAAGAATGCTTCCTCTTGTGGCTGAGAGCAAAACTAGAGCCCATCAATATAATATAGTCACCAAGAAATCCAATTGGGAATTTGGAAGAAACTTCTTTGCCCAAGGAGTGGTGAGAGTCTGGAACTCACTACCAGAGGGAGTAGTTGCAGCGAATAGTACAGATGCATTTAAGGGGAAGCTGGACAAGCATTTGAGGGAGAAGGGAGTAGAGGGTTATGATGGTAGATTTAGATGAGGAAAGATGGGAGGAGGCTCAAGTGGAGTATAAACACCAGCATAGACTGTTTGGGTTGAATGCCCTCTTTCAGTGCCATATATCCTATGTAATCTTATATAATAGTGTGAAGGTGGATAAGTTGTCAATGTATTGTGTAATCCTAACATAATTGATGCATGTCTTGTTAGAGCATACATTTTTTTTACCTTATGCTTGATGACAATGCTATTCAGCGTCTTCACCTACATAACATGTCGGGCAAGGTGACAGAAAAGAGACGGTGAGTGGTTTATTGTGACCAATCAAATCGTGAGTGCTGTATGCTTTATGCAACTACAAACAAAACGGGGGATTTCGAATCATTGTTTTGAATGGATGTTGTTGGGTGGGTGATAATTGTGTGGATACATAGTGACTCTATTATGCTACATTCAGGAGGATAGCTATTGGAAGGCTCAGAGGAGGACTGAGCCTGCAAGCTCAGCCGTGGGGGTCCTGGAGAGACGGCAGCTGGAGAGTGTTCAGCTTGGGGGAATTATGAAAAGCAGATGGAAGGTTAAGACCGAGATCCCCCCCCCCTTTGCTTACTGCCCAATTCTGGCAGCATCAGGGCAGCAGAATGGAATATGAGCTGAGTTGGTGCTGGACTAGATCTCAGGCTGCTGTGGCAATACCTAAATCTGGTCACTTCTGGGCTGGGACCAGAAAATCCCAAAGAAACCTGCTGTGTAGCTACTTGATCTGGTCTACTTGCGACTCCAGTCCCCACACCCCATGGTTGTCTCTTAAGGCCCTCAGTGGCAAGTAAGGGTGGGTAATAAAATACTGCCACACACCCAAGGATATTTAAACGAAATCCATCGCCCCCCAACCCCCCGTTTGCCTGTATTTTACTCTGAAAGTGAGGTCAGAACTGAACTGTGCCCTCTGACCAATAGTGCCTACAATCTTCATATTTAATTGTTGCTGTGGCAGTTTCCTGTGTTTTTCCCTGTAACCCAAACTCTAGGCACTTGGGTTCTAGTGGGTCATTAGACTAAGGTGCCCAGGCAAAATCCTGCTGTGAAATCTAAATGTTAGCAATTAACAAAAATGCAGCAAGTTAAAAAGAACATAACTTGACCCCATTGAATAGATGCCACAAATCCTGAAGCTCTTCAGAGAATCGGAACATTAGTCCCCATCATCACCTTGGAACTTTGTACATTTGGGTGTAACATCTGGTAACTGCAGACTACTCCTGAATGAATCTAAAGTAGTTGCAGTCAATTCTGTACGTGAGAGAGAAAGGAATAGGAGGATAAGCTGTTAGGAGGATTAGATGAACAGCCTGTTTCTGTGCTGTGAATTCTATGTAGTTCATTAACCTTTACATGTTACATCGTCAGCATAAATAATATTAAAACCAGTTCATTCTGATGCAAATCAACTATAAACCCACTCCACCCGATTTAAAGTTGAAATGAAAAGGATAGTTGAGTAGATATGAGAAAGTGCCTTTTGAATGTGTAATCTAATCAAGAGGGCAGTTAGAAAAAGACTTTAGCTTTAACTTGTCTTTAACATTAGGTTAACGTTTATTCATCACTCTTAGTTACTGGTTGACTATTGTTCTAGTTTTGGAAAGCTATTTGGATTGCTTATGTTTGGAACTGACAAACGGTGCCTGTCTCATTACAGGATGATGCTACTTCTAACAAACACTTTTGACCTGGAGGAAAACGCAGTAAAAGTAGACACTATTAATGAGTGGATATCATTCCTGAATGTGACACAACCGGACAAATTTTCAGCAATTGCTTCACAAATTGAAACCTGTGACCTGCAGTCTCACTTAGACACGGTAAATAGCTCTGCCTTTTTAAGGTGGGATTCCCTTTTACACCAGAAAGAACAGTATATTGTACTGTCCTAGAGAGAGAAGTAGCTGCAGCTTTTGGCTGCACCTCACTTCCTCCATACCATAGAACACATGAATTAGAAGCAGGAGAAGACCACTCGGCCCCTCGAGCCTGCTCCGTCATTGAATCAGATCAAGGCTGATCTGAATGTAACCTCAACCCCACATTCCTGCCTATCCCCTTTCACCCTCTTGTTAATCAAGTATCTATCTAGCTCTGCCTTAAAAATATTCAAAGACTCTGCTTCCACTGCCTTTTGAGGAAGAGAGTTCTAAAGACTCAACCCTCTGAAAGAAAAAGATTTCGCCTCATCTCTGTCTTAAATGGGTGAACCCTTATTTTTAAACAGTGACCCCTCGTTCTAGATTCTCCCACAAGAGGAAACATCCTCTCCATACCTACCCTGTCAAGACCTCTCAGGATCTTAAAGGTTTCAATTAAGTCGCCTTTTACTCTTCTAAGTTCCAGTGGATACAAGCCTTACCTGTCCAGCCTTTCCTCGTAAGACTGCCCATACCAGGCAATGCAGAGGTTGGCTAAAATATGTTGTACAATGAGATTTCTGGCTGTGCTACAGAGTTTTTGTTTCTCCCCCATGCCCCCTAATCTGATAGGATCTGCCAGAATTCCTGCTTCCCTGAATACCCTTTCCTTATCCAGACATTTATAACAGGCTTTTTGATTCCCTTTTGTGCCCATAGAATTGTTACAGCACATCGTGCCTGTACAGGCAGCCTGAATGAGCAATGCACCTAGCGCCATACCCCCGACTTCTCCCCATAACCCTACAACATTCTTCCTTTTCAGATAATGATCTAATTCCCTTTTGAATGCCTCCGTTGAACCTGCCTCCACCACAATCAGTGTTACCGTTAATCCAATTTTCTCATACAATGCCTTTGACCCTCTTAGGTCCACTTTCAGTTCTCCTCTGTACTTTCTTTAAGTGATTACATGTCTCCAAAGGAAGACAAACTTTCTAATCTCAGAGCTTGTGACTCCCAGGGACAGTAATGAAGCCGGAAACCTGGCTCAGGATCACTGGGGGCTGAAATGGGGGGAGTTTGAGATCTCTCTGGATCCCGTAGATCTGTGGAATGAGCCAAATGACTGTTCTCATCGATAATTATGTTCCGGCAAAAGGTCATCGACCTGAAATGTTAACTTTGTTTCTCCCTCCACAGATGCTGCCTGACCTGAGTATTTCCAGCATTTTCTGTTTTTATTTCAGATTTCCAGCATCTGTAGTATTTCGCTTTGGTGTTAGTTACTACTTATCTCTCCCATGTTGACCCACCCAGGTCCTAGTGTACCTTCCTCTGCGCTAAGCGGGTGGGCACTGAGTCATGGAGCGGAAGTGGGGCCCACAAGCCATTCTTCGGTTGGTTTTGAAGGTCTAGGACAGTCGATGAAAGGACCGATATTTTCCTGCTCATTTTTTTTACCTTCAGCTGACCCAAGCGTTGCCAACCCGTGCTGTAATTTCCTGCCTCAAATGGGCACCCATACTGTGCTAAGACTGGCACTGGTACCTTCCAAAATTATGCTAACTGCTTTCCCCTCTGAGATTCTGACTGGGTCTCCAGCAGACTGGAAGTCCAGGTGTGGAATTGTCTGACTTTTCATGATTAACATTGGGGAAAAAAGCAAGCTTCCAGTTATCCTGGAGCACGGCCAGTCACTGTTCAAATGATCCGCAGCCTCCTGCAGCCTGTCTGCTTTACAAATTGACTTTCCAACTCGAGTTTCTGCTTTAGAGGAATAAGAGGCTTTGTAGCTGAATAGTAATTGAACGCAATCTTCTGATTTTAAATGCGCTCGTTCCTGTAGTTAATTCTCACCAGGTTGCATGGTAAGTCGTAACTAACACAAAAGTGAAATATTGCAGATGCTGGAAATCTTAGACAAGGTTATTTGGGGGAAGGGTGAAGCAGATGTCATGGCTGAGGTACTAAGTGAATATTTTACATTTGTCATCACTAAAGAAGTGGACGCTGCCAATGTCACAGGAAAGGAGGAGATAGTGGATAAAAATAGATAATGAGGAGCAGCTTAATTGGCTGACTATGGCCAAAGTAGGAAAGTTACCCAGTTCGGGATGGGGTGTTGAAGTCTGGATGGAGGTGGCTCTGTCCACAGTCTTCCTTAGATATGTGTGTGGTCCCGGGGTTGGAACTGAAGGTTATGTATATTTATGTTTTTATATTTATGGATTTTGTCTTCTCTCTTTCTAGGCTGCGGAAGGCACTGGGCTTTCATTTATAGTCTTCACGGAAGCAATTGTGAACATGCCAGGGCCATCACAGATCTGGTCAATATTGTACTTTTTAATGGTGTTGATGTTGGGAATTGGAAGCATGTTGGGTAATACAGCCGGAGTCATCACTCCTCTGAGTGACATGAAGATCATTTCCAAGTATTTACCAAGGGAGGTCATGATAGGTAAGATCGCTGTGCCAGAGCTTTCCTCTTTACCTGTGCTTGCCAAGGTCAGGATGTCAATGCTGTAGAACAGGGAGGCCTTCCCTGCCTGGCTTAATTGGTGTCAGCATTACCAACTGTCAGCTCAGGAGAGACACAGGCGGGATATAGAGTAATGGTTCTGGACTGAAAAAAACATGCCTCAGACTTCAAGCAGCACCAGTGGCCAGAACGCACACCCCCCAGCACCCTCTCCCATTCTCAACAACCCAATTGACCAACTCCAGCTAAATTGGTAGGTTGGTGAGGCATGAAACAGTTGGAGAGGTAGCAAGTACTGGTGGTCTCAACAGACCTGGCACACTCAGCCTGGAACACCCCTCCCTGTGCCCACTTGAGACCTGCGGTATCATAGATTCATGAGGCAGTGCACTCCCCCGACGGCAGCTGGATGTGAGGGTTTCAGCACACTCTGCTGAGCTGGTTGTAGTTTTCTGGGCCTTTTTCACTGAAAGTCTATCGGTTTAACTCTTCAAATAATGATCATCGATTGTTGCTATAAGGGTAACGCTTTTTGGAGAAAGAAATGGAAATCAAGTCAGGATTAAGGAGCAGTGCTTAAACAATCACTGCCTTTGACCAAAGAACTACCTTCAGCAACATTCAAAAGGTGGAATAATACAGGGAGGTGGGGCTAGAGAAATAGTCAGATTGCTAAGCAAAGAGTACACTAAAAATACAACTGTAGGGGTTTTCAGTTGGGAGAAATCACATGAAGATCATGATACTGATGATTAGCCCAATTGACCAGCCTTTTGGAAACCGGTCCTTGCCACCTCACCACCCTGTCTCTAAAGACTGTCCCCGTCCATCTGCCTCTTATCTGCAGAGCTTACTTGTGTTGCACACTTGGTTGGCAGTTCTTCCCCCAGCTGCTCTTCTCTAGCACTGGTTGTGCCTTTGCAGGGGAGAGGACATGCCATGATAGTGGACTGCGAGTGGCATGGACACATCTTTTCATTCCTGTAATGAGACCCGCAGGAGCACTGATTCTGTCAGAATCAAGTCTACCAGAATCCCTTGTGGCAGGCAATGTGTTTATATGGTGGTGCTTGAATCTTTGCAGAGGTGTTCGCAACAACCAACCAACACCACCCCCCACCCCACCCGCCTCGCCCTGTGTGGGGGACCTCTATTGCCAGCTTCCCTGATATGCAGCTGCTGGCCCAGAAACAGCACAAGAGGGAAGGAAGTGAGTGAAGCTTCTATCATTGCCACAGGAGCTTTAGGAGCAGTGCCTTGACTTATCTTGACCACCCCCGTGAGGATATTGAACTGCCTGCGCTGTGGGGCAATCACGGGGGAGTTTGCAATATCCTTTGGGCACTTTGCACCCGCTTTTATGGTGTTTCCTGCACTCAGTTCCCAGTAGTCTTCCCCTCCTTGCGTTTCGTTCAGCCAATAGGTGTATCCACATTTGTATTTCTGGCCTTCCCACTGTTGGCCACCTCTGGGCTGCTGCTGCTGCTTCAGCTGTTGTGTAGCTCCTGCGCTCCAGAGGCGAGGGCTCCCTTTAATGAGCCGTGACACTTCAAAAGCCAGGACATCACTCCGTTTCTCCTTCCCTCCCTCCCAGCAATGGGAACATAGTAAGCAGCAGTGGTATTCCTGCCAGCCTGCCCCACGTACATTCTTAGGACCCCAGTAGAAAAATGCAGCAGGTTTGTGGTGGACCGTGAGGCAGGGAGGAGCCCCCCTCGTCACTAACTCATCCACCAGGTGGAACATCTCTCTCAAGTATGCTCTGTTTGTTGCTAAAGAGAGAGACAGTGTTGCCAAAGTTGCCAGTGTGATGCTGGGTACGTAGGCTGTACCTCCCAGTGATTGGCTGATTGCACTACCAAGTGACTGTTACTACTTTCTAACCTGTTTTTGCTGAATCCCATGTTTTATTTTGGTTTGTTTTTACAACCTTGAGTTAGAAGTTCCTCATGGGGCTTTGCCAAATCTCTATGAAACTCGAGATAAGCTGTTATCTAGATGGTGCCTCCTGATAGGTGCACTGTGATCCAGGCAAGGAGTTAATAGCTGGGTGCTCAGTTGTATTTCTAACGTACTCTTTGCTTGACTATCTGATTAATTCGCCAGTCCTTCCTTCCCTGTATTTGGTCTAATGTCTCTGGCAGAGAGGTCAATTACTAGGGGACATAGGTTTAAGGTGATTGGTAGGAGGATTAGAGAGGACATGAGGAAAAACATCTTCACCCAGAGGGTGGTGGGTGTTTGGAATTGGCTTCTTGGTTTGGTGGTGGAGGCAGAAACCTTCAACTTAATTCAAAATGTACCTGGATCAGCATCTGAAGTGCTGTAACCTGCCAACCTTCCCAGTGCTGGAAGGTGGGATTAAAATGGTCAGCTAGTTTTTAACTTTTTTTCTCTCTTGGCCAGTGCAGACACGATGGGCTGAAGGTGTGCCACAGGTTTACTATGTTTCTATGACATGTTGATCAGCCCTTCCTCCCTGTATTTGTTCTAACCTCCCTGGCTACTACATGTTATTCAATGAGTAGGTTTAAGAATAGAGAGCTGCCTGCTCATTCGACATTTACCAATATGCTAGAGAGCAATGTACTATCGAGGTATATGGAGTGTGTGGTCAAGAACATGGCAGATGGAATGCAAGATGGAGGAGTGTGAAGTTATCCAATTTGTTAGGAAAAAATAGAAAAGCAGAATAATTTCTGGTATAATGCACAACTGGGAAATGTGTGCATCTAAAGAATCTGCATATTTTTCTACTAAACCACAGAAAATTAACTGTTGGCAAAGCAATCAAGGACTAAGGCAATTGTTATGTTAGCTTTAGTTACAAAGGGGGTTGGAATGTAAGAATAAAGAAGCTTTGCTACAATTGTAAAGGGCATTGGTGAGGTCACTTGGAGTACTGTGTGCAGTTTTGGTCTCCTTACCTAAGAAATGGCACACTTGCTCAAACAGAAGTGCAACAAAGGTTCACTAGAGTGGTTCCCTGGGAATGAGAGGCTTGTCCTATTAAATGAGGCCTATATTCCCTGGAATTTGGAAAAATGAGATTTGATCTAATTGAAACATATACAATTCTTAAGGGGCTTGACGGGGCAGATGGTGAGAAACTTCTTGGGGAAACTAGAACACAGGGTCACAGTCTCCAAATAAGGGGCTTGACCACTTGGGACTGAGATGAGAAATTTCTTCACTCAGTGGGTTGTGAATTTTTGGAATTCTCTACCTCAGAGAGCTGTGGATGCTCAGTATTGAGCATATTCATGAGAGGGGTCGATAGATTTTTGGCATTAAGGGAATTAAAGGGTTATTGCAGGAAGGTGGAGTGGAGGTAAAGATCAGTTACGATCTTGATGACTGGGACAGCAGGCACAAAGGGTCAGATGATCTATTCCAGTTCCTATTTTTCATGTTCTTGAGTTTCTGACCCAACCGTTTGAACCATTGAGGAAGAAACATGCTGCTGATCTAGGCATTTCTCAGCACACTTTGTTTTAACAATCAGTTTTATAACCTGTTCTAAATAGCAATGGCACAGATTTATGCACATGTTCGAGATAATGGCTAATTTCCTTCCTGATAAAGGAGTTAACTTATGGCCTACTTTATGACTTAATAAGTCATGGATGACATTGTGAATATTACAATTGTGCAACAGCAAGGCATATTTTAGAGAGGGGCATTTCAACAGCAGCAAGGTAACAATTAAGAGCATGTCAGAGAGGGAGAATTTTCTGCTGTTTATCCGTTCGTGCACTATGTCAGAGATTGTAGAGATTTACAGTGTAGATGTTCTCTGAAGTGCAGGGGCATAATAAAGCTAACTTTTGCAAAAGAAACTAATTGTTCGTTTGTACAACACTCGATTGTGTGGAAAATCCTGTTTATGTTGGTAGACCATCATGAAGAGTCTTTGAAAAAATGTCCTGTGAGAACACGCCAGCCTTTCTGCACTGCTCTTCCCTGCACCCCTCCCCTCCCCCCCCATCTCTGTAACCTCCTCCTGCCCCAAAACCCTCTGAGCTATCTGCACTCCTCTAATTCTGGCCTCTTGAGCATCCCCAATTGGCGGCTGTGCCTTCATATATCCAGGCCCTAAGCTCTGGAATAGCTTCCCTCCACCACTTGGCCTCTCTACCTCACTTTCCCCCTTTTAGATGCTCCTAAAAACCTACCACTGACCTAATCTCTTATATGGCTCTGTGTCATATTTTGTTTTATGATGCTCCTGTGAAGCTCCTTGGGATGTTCTATTATGTTAAAGGTGCTATATAAATATAAGTTCTTTTTGTTGCTGTTGTAGTTGCAGACTTTGCTTCAAATATGTTCACCCAAGCCATTTTATTCCTGTGTTTTAAATCATTCGCTTTTAGCCACTTCCAGTTGTAGAAGATTTTGGAGAAAATAACACAGGCCCAGTTGTTTCCCTGTTTTTGTGGTAACTGCTTCAGCCCAAACTGATGGGAAGTCCTGGTTGGTCTCCCACATTCTACCCTCTGGTTAACCTGAGGTAAAACACTGCTACCTGCAACCTTAATTGCATCAAGGCACATTCGTCTATCACCCCTGTGCTCATTGGCCTAACTTGGCTCCTAGTTAAGCAATGTCTCAATTTTTAAAGTTCTCATCTTTGTTTACAAATTTCTCCATGGCCTTGTCTCTCCCTATCTTCGTTACCTCCTCCAGCCCCACAACCGTCCGACAAATCTCCATCTAATTCTGGCCTCTTGAGCATCCCCAATTTTGATATCCCCACCATTAGTAGCCACGCCATCAGTCCTGGAATTCCCTCCCTAAGCTTCTCTGCCTCTCTTCCTTCCTTTTAAGATGCTCCATAAAACCTGTCTCTTTGACCAAGCTTTTGACCATCTATACTCATACTGCCTTATGTGGCTCAATGTCTAGTTTTGTTTTATAACTCTCCTGTGAAAAGTCTTGGGATGTTTTATTACATTAAAGGCACTATATAAATACAAGTTGTTGAAGAAAGCCTCCCTGATCATAGGGATTCTGCTTTTGGTGAGTTCTTAATAGGCATGAGTCCATAACACACAAACTTGTCTCAAAGCACTTTACATCTAATGAAGCATTCATGAGAATGGTTCCAGAGATGAGAAACTTCAGTTATGAAGATAGATTGGGGAAGTTGGGGCTCTCTTCCCTGGAGAAGGGAAGACTGAGAGGAGATTTGATAGAGGTATTCACAATCATGAGGGATCTGGACAGAGTAGATAGGGAGAAACTGTAACCACTCGTGAAAGGATTGAGAACAAGAGGACACAGATTCAAAGTGATTAATAAAAGCAGCAAAAGTGACACGGGGAGAAACTTTTTCACGCAGTGATGATGGTGGTAGGTAGGAAACAGACAAATGAAATGCGTTCTGTAAATAAACTTATTATCAAGAAAGATATTAGTGTCTGGTTTCATACTTCACCAACTGGCCTGGGATCGGATTAACACTTCTCCCCTGCTCAGAAGGTTAAGATAGAAGATGATGGGGACCATGGTAGGTTATAAGCGGCTTAAGAGGCCCTGGCGACTAAACAGTTCACCCAATTTCCTCTGGCCAAGCAGGGTTAAAATGGTCCCTTGGGTGACCATTGGTGACTCTTGGGTGAAATGGGAAGATGTTTCACTGGTTAGCAGTAATGTGTCTCACCTTGACCACAACATTCCCAGGAGAAGAGAAACAAATAAAACTGCTTGTATTAGTGTTCCGGCCCAACAACTTCGTAGATTCTTTGAAGCATTACCAGCGATAGTTTAATGTCTGTTCAGCACTTCATCACTCTGATCCTGGTGAAATCCTAATGTTTAACTTCTGGGCAGGTTAAATTTTATGCAGTTTTATGTTCACCAACCTGCGATGTGAAAAGGGTGATGAGCCATTTAACTGAATCAATAACTTATACGATTGCAAATTTATTGTCTGTGAAAAGTAGATGTTTCATGTAGCTTCACAATGACAGATTATAACAGGAGTTAGAGCAAATCAGAGCTATAATGAGGTGGTTATGTTTTATGGGGATTGTTTTAGTTATAGTGTATTGACCGTGTATGTCATTCTCTTTCAGGGATTGTGTGCCTTGTCGCCTGTGCTATTGGATTAGTTTTTAACGTTGGATCAGGAAATTATTGGTTTTCTATATTCAATGACTATGCAGCGACCTTGGCCCTTCTGATAATAGTTTTGGTTGAAGTCATTGGGATCTGTTACGTCTATGGCATAAGGAGGTGGGTGAATTAAGTTTCTTTTGATCGTGACCTTTCACTGCTGACACCACCACCCCCACCCCCCTTCCAAATCCTACCAACCCCCGTCTTCTAAAATCTCAGTCAAATGAGATGGAACGGCTGGAGATTTTGGCGATTGCTACAGATTTAAGGCTACGCTTTTCACTTACTTCCCAACCACTGGGAGATTGTCCCTGTCTTGCTTGGGGGGGGGCGGGGGGGCGCTTCTCTGGAGGCAGCATGGCATTCCCAATGGATGTTGCTGTGTCTGTCAGGAAGAAGGCAGATAATGCTTTCCAGTTTCTAAAGATGAAAATTCTCTTAACTCTGTGACCTCAGTCTACTAACAGGAGCGGATAAATTCACAATCTCTCAGAAGGCCGTTATCATGTAGGGTTAAAACCGAAAATGTTAATGCATTTTAGCGCGCACAGTCCTCCAAGATATTGAAACGTTATAGAATAAAATCAGAGAATGGTTACAGCGCAGAAGGAGGCCATTTGGCCCATTCCTCATGCCTGTGTCAGCTCTCTACAAGAGCAATTCAGCTAGCCCCATTCCCTGGAAAAGAGCCCTGTAGCCCTGCAAATATTTTTCCTCCAAGTATTTGTCCAATTTCCTGTTTTCAGTTAACAGCCAATTCCGTGTGCATATGATGAAGCCCTTACTTCGTATGAGGAATTAATAAAAGGTTTTTTTTTTCCCTCTCGTAACTATTATTTCATAACATAGGTCATGATGAGTCGCAGTTTAGCTCCCTACCTGTTGATAAGAAGGGCTCCCAGTCTTTCTTTGATCTTTTTATGGAGTGAAGAATCACTGCACCAAGGTATTCCATTTATTTCCCAGCCCTGCCTTGTGAAAGAATTTTTTTTTATATCAGAAGTTGAGCTGTGGAAAAATACTGCCTGTGTGTTGCAGGGCCTTTGTTAGACATCCTCTTGGCAGTCTGCCAAGTTCTAGCCTCTTGCCAAGAATCCAGAAGGCGGAGTTTAATTTTAATGCTGACGGGACTCATACAAGTCACAGCGCCAGGATGTGAGTCAGGAATAGGGTAGGACATGTTAACAAAATTCACACACGCATATCCAGGATTTCCGTTATTAAAACAGAAAGTGCTAGAAATACTCAGCAGGCCTGAGAGAGAGAGAGCGAACAGAGTTAATGTTTCGAGCCAGATATGACACTCCTTCAGAACAGACCCTTGAAGAGCAGACTTCTGAAAGAGGTCATATTCGACATGCAACGTTATCTCTGTTTCTCTCCCCACCCCCCTACATTTTGCTGCCAGACCTGCTGAGTGTTTCTAGAACTTTCCGTTTTTATTTCAGATTTCCAGTATCTGCAGTATTTTATTTCAGGATTTCAGTTTTCAAATTGGAAGCTTCCAGAATACTGTCCTTGCCTGTATAAAGCTTGTCATGGCATTTTGTTAATTTTTTTTTTAGTATTTAATATCCTTTCCTCAAGTTTTGAGACCCCAATTGAGACCCACCATGTTCTTTTTAATCATTTCATCTTTGTGAATTCTGTGTCAGGGTAGCATGGTTGCTGACCCTAATAAGTAAATAGTTGACTACTTCAAACCTGCCCCCTTCCCGAATCCATCTGTCTCAATTTTCCTCTTCAAGCTGTTGTCTGCAGCCTTAGCTTTCTTTTTGTTTATTTCCAGCTTCGGGTGTAGAACAGCAATGTTCTGTGGAATGTGATAATGTAACTATATCATCCCTACAGAGCAGAAAGTTTATTAACAAATCTTCCATTATACTTACCCCTAATGCACCACAAACCCCCCCCCCCGCCCCCCCGCCCCACCACTCACTCACCTCCCCACCCCCCACCCTCCCTCGTCATTGGGCTGCACAGGATTGCTTTGCCTGGACATTAACAAAGCCATTAACAAGCCAGTCAGTGAGGTCAAGTAGGAAAAGCATTTCTCATGTAGCACATTGAGACTAGCCTGCCCTGGGTGTGCTCATGATAGTGAGAAATAAAAGATTCGCACTTAAGAGCACACCTCTCACGACAGGAGGACCCCTCAAGGCCCTTTACAGTGAGCTAAGTACTTTGGAAGTGTAGTCACTGATGTATTGTCGGAAATACAGACAATTTTTGTGCAGCAAGCTCCCTCAAACAGCAGTGACCAAACAATCTGTCTGTGTGACATGGAGTGAGGGCTCAATATTGGCCAGGGCGCCCAGGGATAACTCTCCTCCTCTGCAAAATAGTGCCACAGGATCTTTTACATCTGCCTGAGAGAGCCTCAGTTTAACATCTTGCCCAAAGCACCTCGCCTCAGACAGTGCAGCACTCCCTCAGTACTGCACTGAGTTTGTCAGTCTAGATGTTAATGCTCAGGTCAAGGGAGTGGGATTTGAACCCAGGACCTTGTGACTGCAAGGCGAGAGTGCTACCAAATTGATCCATAGCTGCCAAACGAGTTTTTTTTATTGGGAATGTGGGATTGTCCCCATTTCACTGGGCGAGCTTCTCAGGAGTCAGTATGACATTCCCAGTCAACCTTCCTGTATCTGTCATTAGTTTGGAGAGGGCAGAGGTCAGGCAGCATTTAAGGATTGCCTAACCAGAAATTTACCCACAACACCTCCCTCCCAACCCCCTGCCATCCCTCAAATCCGTCCTACAAAGATTATACAGGCAGCACCCGTCTTGTTAAAAAAACTTAATGCTTCGTTGTGTAATAGCAGTTGAAGGGCAGTAGCTACATGGGAACAGCACCACCTGCAAGTCACTCACCATCCTGACTTGGAAATATATCACCGTTCCTTCACTGTCGCTGGGTCAAAACCCTGGAACTCCCTCCCTAACAGCACTGTGGGTGTACCTACACCACATGGACTGCAGCGGTTCAAGAAGGCAGCTCACCCCCACCTTCTCAAGGGCAATTAGGAATGGGCAATAAATGCTGGCCCAGCCAGCGACACCCACATCCAGTAGACGAATTAAAAAAAACACATTAGGGAGTCGTTCATGGAGACCCTTGGGAAATCTCCCAATTTCTGTTCTTGCTGTGCTCCCATTGTCTCTCTTCCTTTCTCTTTCTTTCCTCTCCTCTTATCACATCTGTACTCTCCATTGTTATCCTGTAGCTTTTTTCTTTCCTACTCTTGTCTCCTCTCCCCCTCTATCTGCTCATCTCCCTCTTCCCTCCTTTCAGTCCTCCCTTCACTCTCCTTCCTTTCTGTCCACACCCACCTTCTTTCCTCCTCTCTTGCCCTCTGGCCATCTCCTCTAATATGACCCCAAATCCTTGCCCCTCTCTGCACTCCTTCCTCTTTCTCTTCCCCATCATCCCACATTCCTCCCCTTATCCCTTTCTTCTCTCTCTCTCCACCCCCACCACCCCCCCCCCCCCAACCCCCACCTGCTCTTCTAGTCTGTTCTCATCATCTTTGTTCTCCTAGGTCTCCCCTTCCCCCGTGTCTCCTCTCTGTTCTCTCTCCTGTTTCCACCACCCCGCACCCTGCAGCCTCTCTCCTGTTCCTTCCGCCCCCACTTCTCTCTCTATCTCTCTATCCTGTATCCCCCATCTCTCTGCCCCACCCCCCACCCCCAAGTTATTCTCTCCCTCTTGCTTCCGCCACACCCCCACCCCTAGTTTGTTTCTCTCCCCTGTACCCCACCCCCTGCTGAAAGCCCCCTTACTCCTGATACCCCTGTGTATTGCCATGGGAGGTTGCCTGACTCAGCTGCCACCTTGACAGCTGTATGGGCAGATGGATATGAGTAAAAAGAGAAAAATCCACATACTGGAAATACGAAATAAAAATGGGAAAGTTTGAAAATGCATAGAGGATCTGACAGCCTGAAAAAAAAAAACCACTTCATCCACAGAGTGGTTAGAATGTAGAAGTCGCCACCGCAAGCAGTTGAATCACATCGATGCGTTTAAGGGGGGAGCACATGAGAGAGAAAGGGAAATACAGACTTGCATTTATATAGCATCTTTCACGACCGTCAGGCGTCTCAAAGTCCTTTACAACCAATGAGGTACTTTTTGAAGTGTAGTCACGGTTGTAAGGTCGGAAACACAGCAGTCAATTTGTGCACAGCAAGCTCCCTCAATCAGCAATGTGACAACGGCCATCTTTTTGTGATGTTGATTGAGGGATAAATATCACCCGGGACACTCTCCTGCTCTTCTTTGAAGTAGTGCCGTGGGATCTTTCACGCCCTGCCAAGGAAGCAACTGAGGCCTCTGAGAAGCAATGCCTCTGGCAGTGTAACACTCCCTCAGTACAGCACTGGCGAGTCAGCCTTGATTTTCACGCTCAAAAGCTCTGGAGTGGGACTGAACCTGAATCCTTGTGATTCGGAGCTGACTGCGCTACCTACTGAGTCACGGCTGACACGCGGACAAATATATGTCCATAGGGTGAGATGGAGGAGAGTGGGAGAAGCGAGGGGGGTGATACAGCGAGAAGAGAAATAGGGAAGTCTCCTAGGTGCCTACTTGATTGACTTCATAGCACTGGTGCCCCCACCACCACCACCACCAACTTCTTCCATGAAAATCCTGAAGCATGCCCTTGTTGAGGCAAACCAGGTTTACCCCGTCCCTCATTGCCTCCTGGTGTGGAACATAAACAACAGCATGAACCAGGTGGGTCGAGTGGTCTGTTCCTGTGCTGTAAATGCCTTGTAAGAAAAGACAGGCTAGCATGTGGTCAGAACTGGGTAAGGCGGACTTAACACCATCAGGAGCAGCTGGGAGAAACCCCAAAACAAAAATCCTGAGTGTAAGTCACGGGCAGGAGTTTGCGGGTTGAATAGCCAGCCAGAAAAATAGCTGGAAAACCCTGTGGTTGAGGTGCAATAATGCCACATCAGGGAGAAAAGGGACAGTAATAACTGTTTAAATACAATGAAAAGAACTTATGATGGAGCCACAGATGGAAAATCTAATGGTGAACAGAGAAGTGCAGCTATTGGGAAGTTTGAAATAAAAGCAGAAAATTTATGCAAACTCGCAGAGAAGAGATAAGGTCACGGCCAGGTCACGAGCCCCTCCCACCAGAATTGCGATTTGCTGAAGGATTTCCACCTAAAATGTCCAACGTGCCTCCCCGTCCCAGATGCTGACGGACTTGTCCCATGCTCACCCCTCGCTGCCCCTTTTAAAGATAATGGGGGAAAATAGTCAAGGTCAGAAATTGCTATGGTTAAAGCTTAGAGACCAGTTTGTTCACTCGTTGCCGTAGCCTTAGCAGTGCTATTGGCATCGTTGTCGTCTTGGTCCGTCCTCTTCAATTCTTCCCCTCTTCACTTTTCAATGTTATCCACCCATCAGACTTTTCTTCTTCCTTTTCTGTTTTTATCCTCAATTTCTCCTTCAGTTGTTGCCGGGATGAGGCTGTCGAGTCTTCGTTACCGATGTCCGTACTTGACTATCTTCCTCTCTCCAACTGTACTTAGTAACGCTTTAGATTCCTGAACTTCTCTTCTTGATCTAACCCACTCATTTGTCTTTCTCGCCGTCTTGCTGATTCGGAGCCTCCTTCGACATGCCTACATAATGTTCCCCATTTAGCGTATACACTGACTTCTGTTGGAAGTGTGGCACCAGATGATGTTCAGCAATTTAAAAACTGTAAATACTGTGGCACTTCAAGACATTTTATGGCCCCTGCATTCAAGGTACTGTCCCTGCGCAAGACATATTTCATACCAGACTATCACCTTGACTCTAAGTCCAAAGGTTGTGGCGGAGGAAGACTACAGCAGCTGGGTAGACCCAGCGTTCGTGACTTGACTTGTCACTGAAATCTGACCATAAACCCGTCAAGGTCGTGCGGGCAGTGATGGTGCCCTCCAGGTCGCCACGTTAAACAAAGTCACGTACAGGGTTCTACCAGGGGGCATTCAACAAGTTCCACTCTAACGACTTGAACACATTATCTAGGCTGATACTCCCAGTGCCAAATGTTCAGGGTGTGCCGCACTGTTTGATGTGCCATCTTTCAAGTGAGACGTTAAAGCGAGGCCCTGTCTGCCCTCTCGGGTGGAGGAAAAAAAATCCCACGGCCGCTATTTCGAAAGAGAGCAGGGCAGGTCTGTCCAGTGTCCTGGTCAATATTTATCCTTCAGTCAACCTCACTAATACAGAATATCTCGTCATTCGTGCTTTGCTGGTTGTGGGATCCTGCTGTGCATAAATTAGCTGCCATGTCTCCTACATTACATCTGTGACTTCACTTCAAAAGTGCTTCATTGGCTGTAAAGTGCTGTAGGTCTCCTGAGGATGTGACAGATGCTACATAAATGCAGGTTCTTTCTTTCGCGAGTTAATTCCAGATATGAACTTTAATGATATTATCTGTACTCATGCTACAGATTATGTGTAACTAATCAGAAAAGTAACTCTTACAGATTTCGGAGAGATATTGAGAAGATGATGGGACACAAACCAAACTGGTACTGGGTGACCACCTGGGTTTTCATAAGCCCTATTTTAATCATAAGCCTGGTGATTTTTTACATTGTTGACTACAGCATGACAGGAACACTAACGTACACTGCGTGGAATGCAGCTGAGGTATGTGCATAATATGATTTGGTTTAAACTGTGCTCACTTCCGAGCCTTTGATATCACTTGGCTGCCGAGTGCATTCAGGCGACTGAAGGTTGCGGGCACAGCAATGTTCAACCCTGTCGTGCTGCGGAGTGGTACTATGTCATGCCGTGGAGTGGTGGCATGTGGATTCTCGCCAATGCTTCCCCGCGGCGTGGTGCGCGCAAAGACACGACCTCAAAACTCGGACCTTCCCCACAGAAGTGGAGTGAAAATCCAGAAGGGGTCTGATGCAGCCATAGCCCAGGCAACTTGAGAGCAATACTTGGAGAAATCTGGGAACACACCACACCTCTTTGTGCTCTTAGCCATGGAATGGCATGCGATGTAGACTCGGATGATGCTCAAACTGGCTGTTGTCCCATCAAAGTTAATTGAATGGATTATTAAGACATTTCGGTGTAGTGAGGAGTAATTGGTGCACAATCCGAGTGGTAGATTACAATTAAGTTCCCAATCGTTCTCCCATCCAGAAGTTATATTTTGTTACTTATTGAGGTGAGGGGTGTCGGTGTTCGAGGTCTGGCACAAAAAATCATGTGGGGTACACTCATGATTTCCGAATGTGAGCTTTAAAGGCTCCACACAGGGCAGTGAACATTTGGATAATCTTTTAGTGTAAGCGTTAAGCATTTCCAGTAAGAATACCAGCCCCAGACTGGATGGGCTGAATGGCCTACTTCAGTGCTGTAAATACTCTGTAATGCCGGGCAGCATTTAAGGATCCAGTTATTAGCCCTTCCCCCAAAGAATATTCCGGCAAAGTGGGTTGAGTGAGGACTTTGATGAGTAGGTGTGTTTAAGAAGGGTGTGTTTCATCAAAATGGCAGTAGAGGTGCATAGCATCTATTTCCTAAGGATGTTGGAAGCTCAGTCTTCTGCCTGCACTGCTCTCTCTCTCTCTGTCTGATAAATGACACTGGGTCATTCCAAGCAGACATGGAATCGCGGCCAAGCTGGAGCGGGAGTACTGACATGAGTAACCAGGCAACTCGCAGATGTTTCTGCAGAGGTGGCGAATTCATCAGCTTTGGCATCAGAGAGCAAGGCAGCAGCAAGACAGGGCCATCAGTCTTATATTTCTACAGAGAACCTTCCCCCCATCCCCACTCAACTTTCTCCACAGAAGGGCTGCCACTCCCTGTATCTACAGATTGTGTGCAGCAACATGCTAAAGACCTTAACACCTCATTCGCAAAATACAATCAATTCATACTTTGGGATTCAGATCCTTTTGTTACCCTCAATGAATGAAATCGTGTCGGCTTATTGGTGTCCAAGCCTTCCCTCTGCTCTCGTGGAGAACAGCAGCCCAAGTAGCAGCAACAGAGACAGATGCCTCAACAAGAGTGGTTACTGAGAATGCCATTGAGGTCTTAAAGCAGCGCTTTTTGATGTCTGGACAGGTCGGGAGGGGCACTCTGATCTGCTTTTCCCTGTGTGCGTATTAACTTGCTGTGCCCTGGATATTTACCTTGGGGCTGGAAGCTGAGCATTCCTGGTGATTCCCTGCAAGGCACCATCTCTGAGAGCACTGCTCCCTGCTGAGACTTGTGATTGTGGAACTGAACCTGCAGATTTTGATCTTGCCGAGGTGTCTTCTGTTAGCCCGTGTGGGTTAATGATGTGGCTATAAGATTGTAAATTATCCACGATACATGATTGTGCTCCATTGAAGTACACAATATGTGATATGTGTAATATATATATTACAATGTGATGTAATCTGTACATTATTTTTAGGCACTCGCTATAACATTATATCTTACAGGGGCGATCAGTGAAGTTGGAATATCCACCTTATGCCTTGGCGGTTATTGGACTCCTGGTGGCTGTTTCCACAGCTTGTATTCCTTTGGCGGCGATAGTAACGTTCATCAAGAAGAAGTTCAAAAGAGAGAAATATTAGGGTTAAAATGCTAACTTGGGTATTTCAAAAAAAAACAAACTTTAGAAGCATTCCTTCTAGGCTCCTTGAAAGATATCCCAATATTTTTTTTTAATGCACACTTTTTTGATTTTTTTTATATACTGCATTGTATTCAAGAAAGCGTGAAGGATGCAAATTCTGAAGAAGGGTGGCATTTTATTTTAAAGAACAGTATTTAAAACATTGCTCTACTCCTAAATCAACAATAAAATTTATAATAGTCCCCATCCCCTAAACCATTCACATTTAGTAAAGGCACTGCCTTTATCAGGCAAATAGTACCAACCATTTGTTGTTATTCTAGGAGTTAATCACCTAGGTGCTGCTTAAAACATAAGTACGCTGACTATTTTGGGCAGTTCATTATATTTGCAGCTTATTCACCTTCATAAGCTCTGGTGATTTCAGACAAAGTCGGTCTATAGTCAGCTGTTTGCACCTTGTTAAAAGTGCAGTGACTTTGGTGATGAGACACTTTGCATTGGTGATGATATGCAACATATACCATTTGCAGCTCCTCAGATACTAAAGCAGTCCGTATCCATATGCAGCGAGACCTGGACAACATTCAGGCTTGGGCTGGAAAGTAGCATGTAACATTCATGCCACACAAGTGCCAAGCAATTGCCATTTCTAAGAGAGAATCTAAATATCTCCCTTTGACGTTCAATGGCATTACTATCACTAAATCCCCCACCATCAATATGGTGGGGTTTACCAATGACTAGAAACTGAACTGGACTAGCCATATAAATACTGTAGCTACAGGAGTAGGTCAGAGTCTGGGATTCTGCGATGAATAACTCACCACCTGACTCCCCAAAGCCTGTCCACCATCTACAAGGCACAAGTCAGGAGTGTGATGGAACACTCTCCACTTGCCTGGATGAGTGCAGCACCATCTACACTCAAAGCTGGACACCATCCAGAACAAAGCATCCATTTGATTGGATTCCCATCCACTCCCTCCACTGACCCACAGTAGCAGCAGTGTGTACCATCTACAAGATGCCCTGCAGCAACTCACTAAGGCTTCTTTGACAGCACCTTTCGTACCCTCGACCTCTATCGTCTAGAAGGACAAGGGCAGCAGGCACATGGGAACGCCATTGCCTGCAAGTTCCCCTCCAAGCCACACACCATCCTGACTTGGAAATATATCGCTGTTCTTTAACTGTTATTGGGTCAAAATCCTGGAACTCCCCCACCCCCCCCCCCCCCCCCCCCCCCATCCCCCAACAGCACTGTGGGTGTACCTACACCATGGACTGTAGTGATTCAGGGAGGTGGCTCACCACCACCTTCTCAAGGACAATTAGGGATGGGCAACAAATGGTGACCTTGCCAGTGACGTCCACATCCCATGAACAAATTCAAAAATTGAGATGCAACTGCTGAATATTTTTGCGATGCAGTTGCTCGGTGGAGTTTTCAGGCGTCTGAATCAAGTCAGTATTTTTTTTTTTTAAATGCCTTGGTTAAGTTCGACCAAGTTTGATATGCTGTTTCAATGCTGAAACCTATTTTTAACATCAGTGTTCCTGCCATAAGTGGTGGGGACTATACTATTGTTGGAGTTCCAACTCATCCAAACAGAAAGCCGACACAGACCCAAGTGTCATTGGCCATTGAGAAAGGGCACAAGGACAGCAGAGCTTTGTTCCCTTTCACTCTGGCTCCCCAAGCCAACTGATTGGGAGCCCAATGTGCAAAGCCCCCATATGTTTGCATGATAACATACTGATGCATATGTTTGACAGAAGGGCTGCTGAATTAGAGAATATAATATACTGTAAATAGAACTGTTAATAACTGGAAAAATCTATGCATCAATTCTTTGCAATTTGTAATATCTTTTTACTTATAACATTTTAAAATTGGTTGTTTCAAAAGTGGCAAAGGCATTTAAATGGATTTATTTTAATATATTTTGGAAATTCTGTATGTCGTTGTGAGATGGAATGTGTAAACTTATAGAAGTAAAGTCCTCATACATGGGGAGTTTGAAAATGCAAGTTCTGGTACGATATTGTCAAACTGCGTTTTGTGATTTTGAGAGTAGAGGTAGCCTTGTAATTTTCCAAACACAAGGATACTAGGCGTGCTTAAAGGTCGCTGGGTCTTGACCATCACGTTTTAATGATCTTTTGGAAACTGAACTGGACGCTTTACACTGGCTTTTGCCTAAGTTGGATCCCAGGCGACGGACATCCCCCTGAGCAGGATCAATACATTTACTAAAACAGGTTCCCTAACTGCTGCACCAAATTAGGGAAAAACCGCAATCAGGTTTCCACCACAAGGATAAGGACGTTGGATTTAGCAGCGTGAAAGGCCAGGAGCAGTTGAACGCAATGAGATCCAGCGTTGAAGCAACTCAAGAAAAACTGCGAGAGATGCAAAATCTTTCACTCGTCTGTGTGTACGTGTGTGAATTGAAATGCAAAGCAAAAAATAGGGCAACCAACTTAGAAATAAAATAAGGGACACTTTGACTGGGGAGGTGGGGGAAGGGTGCATAGTTCTGTTGATGATAAAAGCAGGGTGTTGGTGCTGGTGACCTTAACTCCGTAGTACGCATGCTCTCACAAAAAACAAACGGACAAAGGCAAGAGGAAGATGCCCAGGCTGTCCTAGAAATAAGGGGCAATCCTTTAAAGTGCAAGATAGCTGGTCACCGATTCCAGCCATTAGAATAAGTTAGTTGAATTTCACACTCAGATCGTGCTGCAGCAAAACATGAGGCAATTGGGCACGGTGCCACAAAAATACATTGTTACTTGAATATAGTAGCTTAAGCTATATTTAAAACCTTACTGAAATGCTCGAGAAAGATAAGCATGTGCCTGGTATTCAAAGATTGTGAATAAATAACACACTATTTATATAACTACATTCACCTCCTTTGAATAGCCAAGCTGAGTGCTTTCTATTTATAATAAACCATGATTGAAGCTCTCCTAATGTTTCCAATGATTCTGAGATCATACAGAGCGAAACAATACCATGAATGGCTTTTTTCCGTCTAGGTGTTAGTTAAATGTGATTCTTTATTTCTACATACATCTTTATGAGAACGGTTTGGCATGTTACAGGCTGGGTTGAGGCAATTTGACCTGATTGTAAACTGCACTGTAACATGTTACAAAATGACTTCTCTAGTTTTAACACACTTCTCTAACACTGGTCACATTTACAAATAAACCCCTTGTCCAAGTGGTGGCTTCAGCCTGTGGCTTTTTTAAACCTGTATGAAATTGCTTCGTTTCAAATCAAAACACATGGGGATCCATTTGCAAATCTGTCCAATGAAGACAAAAACTCAAAAATCATGGCAATCAGTAATTCTCTGCTAGAATAAAAAGATACAATCAAGTGTAAATGATTACAGGTTAGTTAAACATATATCAGGCATAGCAAAAGTGGCTTAGAGGGTGTTTTAAATTCAGTATACATGAATACTTGTTTAGCAACTAAAGCTATTCAGTAACAGAAATGAACAAACATTGCTTCCCAGAAAAGAATTTCCTACAGAATGTTAACCTATTGTCTACTCTGTAATGAATCTAACTATTAATGGATGGTTAACAACATTGAATGGTAAATAGTTCATCTTTAACTGGGTTATGCTATTTTGAAAAAAACAGCCAGTTAAAGTACACATTTGCACAGGATTAAGGATCATATTGTAGATCTAAAAATGCAAATGCCTGCAACAGAATATTTATAAGGATTCTTGGTGATTGCCAACCACCCATTGCCTACTGCTGCGGAAGGGTCAGAATTTGGAGTCGACAGTTGGACTACAATGCATCCACACACATGGACAGAATCGTAGAATGGTTACAGCACAGGAGGCCATTTGACCCATCGAGCACGTGCCAGCTCCCTGCAAGAGCAGTTTTAGCTAGTCCCACACACCTGCCCTTTCCTCTCTGTCGTCTCCCCCCACCCCCTGTAGCCCTGATTTTTTTTTCCCTATCAGGTGCTTATCCAATTCCTGTTTGAAAGCCACGATTGAACCTGCCTCCACCACACTCTCAGGCAGTGCATTCACAATCTTAGTCACTCGCTGCATGCAAACGTTTTTCCTTATGTCACCTTTGATTCCTTTTCTAATCACTTGTTGGTTTTCGTTTGAGGAAATATAGGTGCCCCATTACCTGTTGGTCGCAAACTGCATGTGATGAAAGGCCACAGGCCACAGTTTTAAGTTCCTGAAATTAAAATTTCAGCAGAAACTCTAGATAAGAGGACTTTAAAGTGAGCACTCTGAACAATCAGAACGTGGGAATTTCTAAGTTGAAATTTAAACAACAGAAGATTCAAACCTTTAACATTTTATCAATTTATAATGTTCTTGTGTAACTCCTTTGGGGCAGGCTGGATGATGTTGTCTTCTCCCTGAGGTAACAGACAGCTTTTCAGGCTTCTGAAGGTCGGCATGTCACATTGTGAACAATCATTGTATCTTGTCCAGTCAACAGATTTAAATAAAAAGCTACCTTCTTTTGGATGGATCTGTTCAATTTATTTAAATTGCAGCCCAGTTTTCTGTCCTCAAAAACAGGAAATGCTGGAAAGACTCAGCGGGTCAGGCAGCATCTGTGGAGAGGGAAACAGAGTTAGCTTCTTCGGTGCTAGAGAGAAGTAGCTCTGAAGGAGAGTCATACAAACCTGTAACGTTAACTCTGTTTCTCTCTCCACGGATGCTGCCAGACCTGCTGAGTGTTTGTTTTCATTTCAGATTTCCAGCATCTGCAGTATTTTGCTTTTATTTCTGTCCTTTATAGGTTGACCAGGCTCCATCTAGTGGCAGCTGGTTACTTAGCAATTAATAGGAGCAAATTTGTGTTTAACAGCTCCAGGGTCAGACTTTTTTGGGTGGTGGGGCGTCCCAACCCATCACTAAAAATGTCACCCCCAATTCCTGACATCTTCAAAGAGCTTTATTGTTTTGGGGTGGGGTGGGGGGGTGGGGGGGTTCAGAGAGCTGCCAGCCAATCAGATTGGGGTGCTTCAGAGAGTTGCCAGCCAATCAGATTGGAGTACTTCAGAGAGTTGCCAGACAATCAGATTGAGGTGCTTCAGAGAGTTGCCAGCCAATCAGATTGGAGTACTTCAGAGAGTTGCCAGCCAATCAGATTGAGGTGCTTCAGAGAGTTGCCAGCCAATCAGATTGGAGTACTTCAGAGAGTTGCCAGCCAATCAGATTGAGGTGCTTCAGAGAGTTGCCAGACAATCAGATTGAGGTGCTTCAGAGAGTTGCCAACCAATCAGATTGGAGTACTTTGGAGAGTTGCCAGCCAATCAGATTGGGATGTTTCAGAGAGCTGCCAGCCAATCAGATTGGAGTACTTCAGAGAGTTGCCAGACAATCAGATTGAGGTGCTTCAGAGAGTTGCCAGCCAATCAGATTGAGGTGCTTCAGACAGTTGTCAGCCAATCACAAAGTACCAAAAGCCCAGGATGGAGATAAGTGCAGTGGGGCTGGGGCAGGGGCAAGGAGGGGGTGGGGGGAGGTCTCTCAGTGGGGCCAGAAGAGGAGGCCCGGTGTTGGGAAGGTGAGGAATTTGGAGGCCAGAGTTTCTTCCACACCACCACCACTCCCCCCCCCCCATAAAATTGCTGCCAGGTCAAGGACAAGTGAGGAGGACACCCACAAAATTTTATGGGCCCCCACCCTCATTTCAAACCCACTGGTTGGGGGCGGGGGGGCTGTAAAATGCTGCCCCAAGTAGGCAATGAATCCCCCGATCTAATTCAGCACTTGGTCACTATATACACATATCCTGGGCAGTTTAGCGGAGTGCAGCTTCACATATGTTCATTCATGGGATGTGGGTGTCGGTGGCTAGGCCTTATTGCCCATCCCTAATTGCTCTTATTCAGAGGGCATTTAAGAGTCAACCACATTGCTGTGGGTCTGGAGTCACATGTAGGCCACACCGGGTAAGGACAGCAGATTTCCCTCCCTAAAGGAAAGGTATTCCTTCCCTAAAGAGCATTAGTGATCCAGGTGGGTTTTTACGACAATCAGCAATGGTTTTATGGTCATCAGCAGACTTTTAACTCCAGATTTTTTTTAAATCCAAATTTCACCATCTGCTGTGGTGGGATTTAAACCCAAGTTCCAAGAGCATTACCCTGGGTCTCTGGAATATTAGTCCAGTAACAATACCACTACACCACTGCCTTACCCTAGGCTAACTGATATGGCAATAAATAAAAGTGGGGAACATATAAGAAACAATTCAAAATGTTCAACAGCTTCACGGTAGAAGACACAAATTATATACGAGAAAAAGAGACCCCAAGGGGTCTTCTTCTGGTTGGCAAGATGTAATGAGTGGTGTGCCACAGGGATCAGTGCTGGGACCTCAACTTTATTTTACAATGTATATAAATGACTTGGATGATGGGACAGTTGCCAAATTTGTTGATGACACGAAGGTAGGAAAGTAAATTGTGAAGAGGATATATGTAGGCTACAAAAGGATGTGGGTAGGTTAAGTGAGTGGGCAAAGACTTGGCAAATGGAGCATAATGTGGGAAAATGTGAAATTGTCCATTTTGGCAGGAGGAATAAAAATGAAGCATATTATCTAAATGGTGAGAGATTGCAGAGCTCTGAGATTCCGAGAGATCTGGGTGTCCCTGTGCATGAGTCACAAAACGCTAGTATGAAGGTACAGCAGTAATTAGGGGAAACTAATAGAAGGTTATTGTTTATTGCGAGGGGAATTGAGTACGAAAGTAAGGAGGTTATGCTTCAGTTGCACAGGTGAGACCATGTCTGGTGCACAGTGTCCAATATTGGTTTTATTTAAAGAAGGATGTAAATGTGTTAGAAGCAATTCAGAGAGGGTTTACTAGACTAATACCAGGAATGGGTGGGTTGTCTTAAGAGGAAAGGTTGGACAAGTTAGGCTTGTATCCACTGGAGTTTAGAAAAGTAAGAGGCAACTTGATTGAAACCTTTAAGGTCATGGGGGGTCTTGACAGACTGAATGTGGAGATGTTTCCTCTTGTGGGAGAATCTAGAACTGGGGTCACTGTTTAAAAATAAGGGGTCGCTCATTTAAAACAGAGATGAGGCGAAATTTTTTCTCTTGTGTGTTTTTGGAATTCTCTTTCTCAAAAGGCGGTGGAAGCAGAGTCTTTGAATATTTTTAAGGCAGAGCTAGATAGGTTCTTGATAAACAAGGGGGTAAAAGGTATTGAGGGTAGGCGGGAAGTTACAGTCAGATCAGACATGATCTTATTGAATGGCGGAGCAGGTTCAAGGTTCTGAGCGGCCTACTCCTGCCCCTGGTTCGTATGTTCGCATGTATCTCGCACACTTGCAGGAAAAATTGATTTTTTGGTATCAGTGGAATGCTGTGACTTGAACATAAGAAATAGGAGCAGGAGTAGGCCATTCAGCCCCTCGAGCCTGCTCCACTATTCAATAAGATCATGGCTGAATAACTCCTTAGCTCCAATTTCCTATCTGTCCTGCCATAACCCTTGATTCCCTTGTCGATCAACAATCTGTCTTGAGTCAACCTTGAATACATTTTAATGACTAAGCCTGCACTGCTCTCTGGGGGAGAGAATTCCAAGCACTAATGGCCCTCTGAGAGAAGAAATTCCTCCTCATCTCCGCCTTAAACGGGAGACCCCTTATTTTGAAACTGTGTTCCCTCATTCTAGATTCCCCCATGAGGGGTAACATCCTCTCAGCATCAAACCTGTCAAGTTCCCTCAGAATCTTATTTGTTTCAATAAGATCACCTCTCATGCTTCGAAGCTCCAATGAGTATAGGGCTAACCTACTCAACCTTCCTCCATAAGACAAGCCCTTCATCCCAAGAATCTTCTCCGAACTGCTTCCAATGCAAGTATGCACTTCCTTAAGTAGGGAGACCAAAGCTGTACACAGTACTCCAGGTGTGGTCTCACCAACGCCCTGTACAGTTGTAACAAGGCTTCCCTACTTTTATACTCCATCCCCCTTGCACTAAAGGCCAACTTTCCACTTGCCTTTCCAATTACTTGCTGCACCTGCATGCTATTTTTTTGGAATTAGTGTGCGGTGCACCCAGATCAATTTGCGTGAGCTAAACCTGATTGGTATGTGACAAGTCAGAATTCACTAATGGACATATATATTTGACCATTTTATCCGTCCAAGCGACCATCTTTCTCCTCCCTTCGATGTTCCTGCATGGGACAGAACTAAACCTGGATTTTCACCTTCACACCGCTTGATTTTATCATGAGAAAGAGGACAGCGATCTACCCAAAATCGTGTCATTATTTCCAGCCAACATCAGAATCACGCGCCCTCAAACGTCCAGTCAACAAACGTTAATAAAAAGTTACCTTCTTTTGGACGTACATTTATCAAACATGAAGTCCAGTTTTCTGTCCTCTTTTGACCAAGCTCCACCTGGTGGCATTGAATGCTCAGTAACTAATGTGAGGAAATTGGTGTAACAGTTTCAGGTGAACGGAAGGTGTACACATCATGCCTGAGTAAAATGTGCATTCAGCATTCAGAAAAGGCAGGAATGCATTTAAAGGACACAGCAACAATTTGTTTTGTTTTGGCCACGGCTGCTAATTCCTCAGCTTCTAACCTTTAGGCAGCCTGTTGAAGACTATGGCATAGTGGTAATGTCACTGGGCCACTTATCCTGACACCCAGGGTAATCCTCTGGGTTGAAATCCCGTCATGGCTGTTGGTGGAACTTAAATACAATTAATAAAATCAGGAATTGAAAACCAGCCTGCGGAAGGGTGGCCCTGAATCTATCATTGCTGTAAAAATCCATCTGGTTCACCAATGCCTGTTAGGAAAAGAAATCTGCCCTCCTTACCCGGTCTGGCCTACATGTGACTCCAGACCCAGGGCAATGTGGTTGACTCTTAAATGTCTTCAAAGAGCAATTTAGGATGGGCAACAAATGCTGGCCTTGCCAGTAACACCCACATTCCATGAAAGAATAATTTAAAACAATCTCCTTTCCTATTCTAAAGCATTCACAATGGGCTTCCTGTTTGAAATAATCCTGCTTCCTGTTATTTTCAGAGGGGAGGACTGATGAAGGACAAAACTGGTAAATGAGTATAGTCAACACATGGCACCTGGTCTCCACCACAAATTATTCTAATCTTAGCCAGAGATGTTAAGGTGAAATAAAAAGCCCTTTTTTTTAACTTCACTGATTGAAGCAAAACTTGGAAAGAACTGGAAAGTTAGTGTTCTGGGTAAACACTTTTATAGGTACATTGACACTGCCAGCACTGTAGACTATACAAACTAAGGCAGTGGTACAAGTACAAAAAGGATTTACTAGAATGATGCCAGAACTTTTCAGGGAAGATTGAACAGACTGGTGTTCTTTCCTCATAAAACAGAAGGCTGGGGGGGAGGCGGGGTGGGTGGGGAGTTGGGGGGGGGGGGGGGGGGGGGGGGGGGGGTGGTTGGTAGTGGTGGTGACCTGGCAGAGTCTCAAGCTTATGAAAGGATTTGATATGGTAGATATAGAGAAGGCGCTTCCATTTGCAAGTGAGACCAGAACTAGCAGCCATAAATATAAGCTAAGTCACCAATAAATCCAAAAGGGAATTCATTCTTCATTAGCCAGAGAGTGGTGAGAATCTAGGACTCACTACTACAGGGAGGCATTCAAGAGAAAGCTAGATAAGCAGATGAGGGAGAAAGGAATAGAAAGATGTGTTGATGTGATGGGGTGAAGAGGGGTGGGCAGAGTTTCGTGTGGAGCATAAACACTGGAATGGAGCTGCGGCTCTGACTGGCCTGTTTCTGCACTGTAAATACTTTGTACCGTTCTCCAATCTCCAACTGATCCAGTAACAGTTCCTGCAAAGAAAGACACATTGAGTTATATCATATATTCAAACCCAACCAACCACCACCATAAGCACTCTGCTGGCATTGGCACTGTAGATCACAACTGCCCTGCACGTTTATTCCGTGGGGAAATTCCAGGCTGCTCAGGGAATGTTGGCAACATTAGCTGATCAGCTGGCATAGGGGCATGAAGCAAGTCATAGATGGATTACTTGCATGAAGAAGCATATTCACTTACTTCCACCATGGACAGCCAGTGGCAGTATGACAGGCCACTGCAGTTTTACAGTAGCAAGATTCCATAAGATGCACAGAAGTATGGATTGTACCCATATGATCCCGTCCATGCCAAATTCCATCAGCTATGTTATCAGGAGATGATTCCACGCAAAGTCCAGCTAATTTGTGACTATTTGCACTGAATCACATAAGTACCCACTGGATATTTTTGGCAGCTCCGATGGTCGCTTCATTTAAAGGAGGTCACTACAAGTTCAAGTCGGTTGCAGACTGGCTGCAGTTGGGTTCAATAAAATAAAAAGCATGGATTGTATCCGGTATAGAATTTAACAAAGAGAGCTGTAGAGAAATCAGTTCATCATAAGTAGGTGTGAATGGCCACCATCCATTCCCCCATTGTGTAGCAATGGCTTTTAACTTCAAATCATTCTGGGCGGACAATATAAACGTTGACTAGTTGGTCATATGATCAAAACCTACCACAGAAAATGAATCGTATTACCCCAAGAACCAAGGAGAAAACAATCAGTTTGCAAACAAAAAAGCAAGAAACAGTAAAGGCAGCAAAGGCAGCAACATCTATACTTTAAAACTGAAGACTGCAACATCGTAAGGTCTCAAAGCCCACCCTTTTACAAGTCCACCAGTGCTGAAAACTGACCTCTTAGAAATAAGATTACAAGCAGTTGATGCTCTTCGAGGGAATACTGTAATAACTTTGATGTGCGACTTTGGTTATTGAATTCAACTAACTATACTTCAAGAGTGGAAAAGAATCTCCTCTTCACTGGGCCTGCACCAAGACAAACCAATCACGTAACTTACAAACTATTCCTTTGTTTGCAACTTGTAAAAGTGCACTATCCTCTTTAACTGTATTTTTCTTGAGAGAATGTGTGTGTGTGAGTGAGTGAGAGAGAGAGAGAGTGGTGTGAGTGACGTAGCGTTAGATTTTTGGGTCGAATGTGTGAATAAATAATTATCTTTATTTAAACTCGCAAAACCGTGCTGCTAGTTATTGAAATTGTCCATACACTCAGGGGTTAAGAAACACATATCTTCCTTTTCATAAATAAACACACTGATAATGGATAGTCGGGAAGGGAACAGGGATTTTCATTCTCTCTCATCCCTGTCCTTAACAGAGTCCATCCGGCCTGTCAAGTCCAGAACTGGACACAATACTCCAGTTGAGGCCAAACCAGTGTTTTATAAATATACAAAGTTTGATATAGTGTAGCCTAGGTACCTAAAAATGACATAAAAGCAAAAGAGTGCAGATGCTAAGGATCTGAAATAAAAACAGGAAGCGCTGGAAAAACTCATGTCTGGCAGCATCTGTGAAAAGAGAAACAGGGTTAACATTTCGAATCTCATATGAGTCTTCTTCAGAGGCTGAAAATGAGATCTTATTCAGTCATTCAAGGGAGACCGGATTAACATTTGATGAGCTGAGGCTTGATTTGAATTTTTAAGGTGCTCATAAATGTACAAAGCAAGTTAGGATCAGATTCACTTAGTTTAATCAATGCAACTTATCTTTGTGTAATAATATAAAATATAAAAAATGTCATACTTTCCTATGATTAGGTTGCGTTAAAATTTAAACAAGAGCTTTTATAACTGTTTCTCCATCATGTGACTTTTTGAACATCAGCAAAAACCCTAACAACTTTCTCTAAAAAAAACTGCCTTCTTGTTTAAAATGTCTCTGCTTTTAAAAGGGTGACAGGGACCAACACAGCTTTCCAACACAGTGAAAATTATTTTCTGATTACCTAGGCAAGTTAATGAATTGTTAATTGTTTCATATCCAGGGGAAGCAACATCCATTTAACAACCTTTCTGCTAGATATCTTTGTCAAAATAAAAAAAAAGTAACTTTTTTTTAGATTTCTTCCATGGATAAAAAGGTCACAAAGCTTCAGAAATGTGATAGTTATTCACGATGCTCACACATTGCTGAGCACCTGAGTGAATCCTGCCAGACCTAAGCTAGCCTCAACGGCCCTAAATAATGACAACTCCCCAACTCAGCACCACTACAACGGGGTCCATTCTTCCACCAAAGCATATAAATAAGCATCTGAAGGGTGCCTAGACCAGTCTGGATATTCTTGGGCAATTTAGCACAGTTAGAATCTCAAGGACTGTGGCACTGTCTGCTGCGTAACTTTGTCATGGAAAGAGGACTCATCGTGGAAGCTTCACAAGGGCAAGAGAACCAAGGAGAATGGGGGGTAGGGTGGGGAGGGTTGGGGGAGAGGGTGGAAATCAGCCACAGGGACGACGGCAATCTTAAGATGAGGATAGCCTGTTGTCAAGTGTAATTCAATAACTTTAGAGCAACTACTACTTCAAACAAAATCCATACCATGTGTGTGTCCTCTCCACTATGACTCCGTTTAATGCGATGTTGACCTCTTAAACCTAAGTCGTGGCACTCAAAATAATCCAAGATCAGGTTTAAAATGAGTTTTAATACTGCGTTATGATAATGCAGTTGGTAAAGTGGAGTTATTTAAAATTCCCAGAGGGAAACTTTAAACAACTGTCATAACCTATAATTTTAAGTGTTATGTTTGAGATGTGACTCTAATTTCAGGAATCAGACCGCCAGTTCTCGAGGTTTTACATTAAACTAAGTGAAACATTTTATTAATTTACACAGGTAAAAATATATGTACACATGGCTTCAAATTACTACCATCATAACTTTTAACAAATTTACAAACTAATCTCCATTAAGGCAACAGCAACCCACAGATTTAACCAGACACCAGGCAAAGCATTTTCACCGTACAAATTCAAAATTAGGTTCTTTTCACTTTGGTTCCTGTGTAGACAGTTGGAGGCTTGCAGCTGCCTTTTGATTTTACATTGTCTCTGCTCTGCACACCCAAAAATTGCTGAAGTTACACCTACCACCACTGATTGAATGCAAATTCTCATTGACTCACCAGCCTCTTTGAACTTCATCTTTTAACAATGAAACCCCTTTCATCGTACCAAACTTATTAGTAACATAAACATATTGCTTGGTAGCTGCTAGATAGGCATCAGTTTTCACCCCACTTCTCGAATACGTTATTCAAAAACTGCAAATGCATTCTACCTCTCTGTTTACATCTCACAACTAGTACAAATCAAAGCACCCAGACTAGCTGGCTTTAATCCAATAATATTATACACATTAATAGCTTCATGACATACTGGATAAGGAAAGGTTCTATTGATTGAGGGGTCAGTGATGAGTGGTCAATGGAGGTTAGAAAGAAATGTATTTGCATAAATGGTGGGTGGATTGTGGAAATGCTTCCCCACATGGAGTGGTTGAGATAAAGATCATTGCATTTGTTAAGGGAAACTATGTTAAGAAGGAAAAGATGCAAAGATATGGAGGGAAAAGGACAGTGGGATGAGCTTTTGATTGCTGTAACAAAGTCTTGCACAGGCTCATGGGTTGAATGGCCTCCTTCTATGATGTAAGCTTGCGTGAATCTCCAGACAATTTGTATAAAGGGGCTGACTGCTGCACTGTCCAGTCAGGGATGGCCCTCATCTCATGACTGTCAAGTCCCAAGTCTAATACTGCTGCAGGATTCCCAAATAGATGAAGTTGCCATGGGATCCCCTCTATGTCCAGCTCTCGAAAAACATCTTTGTTGGTTCCATGAGAAGCATGTCTTCGAAGGAATGACACTCAAACTCCTACCTCTTGCATATTTCTGATATATGGATGATATGTTTGCTAAATTTAAATCTGTAGCAGCATGTAATAATTTCCTTACATGTCTTAATGGGCTCCATCCTGCACTCAAATTCACCATTGAAATGGAGCAGTCAAATGACCTCCCCTTTCTTGACGTACTTGTTCAGAAATTTGCCAGGGTTCCTCAGGGCAATGCCTTGATCAACCAGAGTCAAGCTGCCTGATTTCAATCCCAAATAATGCTTGGCATTTAACTGCCAGTCACCATCAACTGGTGCATTCTCCATGGTAATGCCTACGCCAATCAGATTCCACTTGCCAACCAACCCAGTACTCTCTTCTCATATAGTTTAAATTGTTGTCCCTTTACATTTGGTATTCTTGAAAATGTCTTGATGAGTACAAGATGGAAAGCTACGACAAAAAATATTTCTTTTTTTCAGCAATACTTAAATCCAATCAATAAATCTGGAATATAAAACTAATCAGTGATGGTGGCCATGAAACCATCAATGATTGTTGTAAAAACCCATCTGGGTTAACTGATGCCCTTTAGGGGAGGAAATCTGCTGTCCTTACCCAGCCTGGCCTACACGTGACTCCCAACCCACAACAATGTGGTTGGCTCTTAACTGCCCTCTGAAATAGCCTAGCAAGTCACTCAGTTCAAGAGCAATTAAGGATGGGCAACAAATGCCGGCCTTGCCAGCGATTCCCACATCCCATGAAAGAATGAAGAAGAGAAAGAAAATCCATGAGATTTGTTACAATGAGAGACACGGCCCAGATCGCCCCATTGAAGTGAGAAAGTGGATTTCCAAATCACAACACTGGATTGCTGAGTAAGCAAAATCTCAATATTGAAACAAAAGGTGTCCCAAATATATACACATGTCCATGAGGCTCTGCTACTGAGGGACAATATCTCCTGAACCTCCAATCAGAACATCTTCTTACTCATCTTCAACCTCCAGGCTCCTTCTGTCCAATCATGCTCTGCGCATTGCCCTGTGGAGTATCCTCTTTCTCTATCCAATGCTGCTTTGGAAGTTGTCATTTGAGCTGCTGCTTGACAAAGGGGTGATGATGGACGGTGCATGCAATGAAGTGCTGGAAAGCAGAGGGGCCCGATGCATTTTTTTTTTTATCTCTGCTTCTGTTTGTTGTGTCACATAGGGTAAAGTTAGACGAGCAGCTGTGGAGGAGAGTTCATGCAGCCCTCACTGGGAATAGCGAGGGTTTTATAATCTACAAGAACATCCATTTGTACAGCATACTTTAAACATCTATATGGATAGGCATGAGGAAAGCATTCGCCATCAAGGGAAGGAGAGGTTAGGAAGAATGACCAGAGACATGGTCAATGAGATGGGTTGTAAGGAGGTATGAGAAGAGGACAGGTAGAGAGGCTTCTGAAAGGGAGGTTCAGGATAGGATCCCACAGCTGAAGGCTCTGTGGTTAACACTGAGATATTGGAAGAGGGCAGGGCAAGTGCCCAAGAGGGCAGTCATAAGATTAGAGTTTGACAGCAGGGCAGAAATCTGCCTGGTGGAGCCTACTTAGAGGGGAATGCCCACAGAAACGTGGATGCATATGTCACAATGTGAGCCAGAACCCAGATCCACCCCATTAAAGTGTGAAATTGGTTTTCCGAACCACAATACTGGATTTCTGCCAAAGCATAATCTCAAAGTTGAAACAAAAGGTCTTTTTTTTATTCGTTCATGGGATGTGGGCGTCACTGGCTGAGCCAGCATTTATTGCCCATCTCTAATTGCCCTTGAGAAGGTGGTGGTGAGCTGCCTTCTTGAACCGCGGCAGTCCATGCTGTGCTCTCAAATACGTACAAGTAGATAAGAACCGTCTAACTGAAGCTGTGTGTTATCAGCTTGCTCAAATGTGAGATCTGAGAGGCCAATTAATGGCATAATTTAAAACATAAGATTAAAAAGTAGGGAAAGAATTAGCAAACCAGGGTGGCAACACTAATTCCCTTCTTTAGCCCATAGAATAAAAGGGGCAGCGGCAACATAGATGTGAAGTTGGCTGAATGACAGAAAAGAGAGAGTGTGAGCGATGGATGGTTGTTTTTCAGACTGGATAAAGGTGTACAGTGAGGTTCCCCCGGGCAAAAACAGAATTACCTGGAAAAACTCAGCAGGTCTGGCAGCATCGGCGGAGAAGAAAAGAGTTGACATTTTGAGTCCTCATGACCCTTCAGCAGAACTAGATTCCCCTGGGGGCTGGTATTAGCACTACTGCTTTTCTTGACTGAGCCTCGAGTGTGCAGGACACCATTTCAAACTCTGCAGATAGCACAAACCTGGAAGTGTTGTCATCTGCGAGGGGGAGAGTGATAAACTTCAAGAGGACACAGGGAGGTGGAATGGGCGGATGAATATGAAAGTAGAGAAGTGTGACATGATACATTTTAGGAGCAAACACAAGGAGAGGCAACATAAATGATACAATTCTAAAGGGGGGGTTCAGGAGCAGAGGGATCTGGGGGTATATGAGCATAAGTTGTTGAAGGTGACAGGGCAGGTTGTTAATAAAGCATTCAGAATCCTGGGGTTTATACATAAAGGCATTGAGTACAAAAGCAAGGAAGTGAGCATGAACCTTTATAAAACACTGGTTAAGCCTCAAACTGATGTCTTGTATCTAATTCTGGCCACCACACTTTAGGAAGGATGTGAAGGCATTAGAGAAGGTGCAGGAAAGATTCACGAAAGTGGTTCTGGGGATGGGGGACTTCAATTACATAGATAGGTTAGGGAAGTTTGGACTGTTTTCATTGAAGAGAAGGCAGAGAGGTGATTTGATAGAGATGTCTTCAAAACCATGAGAGGTCTGGACAGAGTAGCTAGGGAGAAACTCCCTGTTGGCAGAGGGGTAGAGAACAAGAGGGCACCGATTTATGATGACTGGCAAAAGGACCAAAAGGAAAATCTTTTTTACGCAGTGTGGTTAGGATCTGGAATGCACTGCCTAGGAAAGTGGTGAAGGCAGATTCAATCATGGCTTTCAAAAGGGGGTTGGATAATTACCTCAAGGGAAGAACTTTGCAGGGCTACAGAGCAAAGGCAGGAAAATGGGGCAGGCTAAGTAGCTTTTACAGAGAGGCTGCAGGAACATGATGGGCTGAATGGCCTCCTTGTGCTGTAACCATTCTATGATTTTAGTTCTAGGTTTCACCCCTACCCCTTCAAATGATAACATACCATCTGTATGAAGCTTGCACTTTGTTAATTTAATAAAAGAAAACTAGATCAACAGTGTGCAACATTTTGAAGTTCTGAACTGGGTTGTTCCTGACGTATAATATCTTAATATATCAACCACACTTTTGGCCCTGTGTTTGATCTTACAATGCGTCTAGAACAAAACTTAAAAATGGGAATTTTACCTAGTATATAGAACACATAACAAGTAAATCATGCAACAATTATGACTATAAAGAACTGTTATTCTCTGCTTTGTTTACAATGATATCTTATTGTCCTGCCGAACCAAGTAATGCAAAGATATGCTTACCAGTGGTAATACTTACAACTAAATCAAACTCTCCCAATAGACAGGCACTTGACACTTCCAACAGCAGAATTCCCAGCACCGGGGGACTGTACCTTCTCGGTGACTTCAACAGAAGGGTGGGTACCAACTACACAACTTGGCCATTGGGCACAGGGCATCACGGAATCGGCAAGATGAACGAAAATGGACAAAGGCTGCTGGAGCTATGCTAACATGGGCTCATGTGACAAAAAGCTACTTCCAAACCAAGCCCTGCCACAAGGTGTCTGGAGACATCCGAGATCACGCCACTGGCACCAGCTAGATCTCATCATCACCAGACATACCATCCTCAAGTGTCCTCATCAGTTGTAATTATCACAGCGTTGACTGTGACACTGACCATTCCCTGGCGTGCAGCAAGGTCAGGCTACAGTCAATGAAATTATATCACCCCAAGAAGGTCGTCCTCAGAGCAACACTTGCCGTACCACTGACCCATAAAGGGCACAGGAGCTCCTCAACATCCTCAATTAAGCCCTGCTGGACAACAATGTCCAGGGCCAGAGTGCAGTGTCAAAGTGGGAACTCTAGCTTTACCTGTGCACTCACTGCACTTGCGGCAAGAGATCAGAGAAAAGCTGACTGGTCTGAGTGTTATTGGAGTGAAGTGGTGTCAGTTACTGCCCTCATGAACGACAAGGAAGTCCCCAGCAAACAAAACCTAGATGCTCTCAGAGTTGCCAGAATTAAGTTTCAGCAGACTGCTCGGCGCTGCGCCAATTAATACTGGTTGAAATTCTGCAACAGTATACAATATGCTGCTGAATCCGGTGATGCTAGAGGAATGTATGAATGAATCAAGACAGTAACTGGCACAGCAGCAACAAAATCAGCTCCCTTGAAAACAAAGAGAGGGCTGGCCATCACAGAGCCTAGCCAGCAGTGCTCCAGCCACCTTCCCATCTATCTCAAACTCTACACTACGGAGAACATTGTCACTGTGGACCTTACCATCATGGAAGAGCTAGACAGGAAGCCCACCATTGTAGAGCTCAACATAGCCATTGATCATCTTGCCAGTGGTAAGGCCCCAGGGAATGATGGCATACCACCTGATAACATCAAAAGTGGAAAACCAGCACTGCTACAGCATCTCCCATGAATTTGTGTCCCTGCTGGCAGGAAAGATTTGTGCAAGACGTGCGTTGTTCAAAAATAGTCACCTTGTACAAAAACAAGAGGATTGCAGTGACTGTAACAATTACCGAGTCATCTTCTTAAGTATTGTAGCGAAGGTCTTTGCTCACGCTGCTTTGACCAGATTGCCGACCCTGGCATCATGCACCTACCCCAAGTCTCAAGTGTGGTTTCAGATCAACTGTTGACATGATTTTCTCATTTCAGCAGTTACTGAAGTGCCGCGAACAGTGCTGATCACTTTATAGATGCCTTCATAGATGTCACCAGTCTTTGATCTTGTCAGCAGAGACGCACTCTTGAAACTGGTGTAAAATAGTCTGCCCGCCTGGGCTCCTGGACGTCACTTCTTCTTTCCACAAGAACATGCAGTTTCATCGGCGACAACAGAGCAACAACTGTCATGAAGCTATTAATGTATATATCATTATTGGAAAATATTTTTCTTTTAAAATAGAGGTTTAGCCTTGTGGGTGTGTCTTAATTGGATTAAAGTCAGGTAGTCTGGGTGCTTTACGTGTACTAGTTTAGATATGGAAGAAATATAGCATGTATTTGCATTTTTTGAATAGAGCATTCAAGAAGTGGGGTGAAATTTAACAGACACCAAGCAATACGTTTATATTACTAATAAAATTGGACTATGAAAGGGGTTTTATTGTTAGAAGAGGCTGTTGATACAGGGCAGAGGCAATGTGAGATCAAAAGGCAGCTGTAAACATCCAACTATCTCTACAGTAACCAAAGTGAAAATAACATCATTTTGAATTCGTAAGGTGAAAATGCTTTGTCTGGTTAAGTCTATGGGTTGCTGTTGTCTTAATGGAGATTAGTTTGGGAATTCGTTGTTACGATAGTAGTGATTTGCAGCCATGTGTATATCTATTTTAACCTGGGTAAATTAATGTTTCATTTAATGTAAAACCTCACAAACTGGTAGTCTGATTCCTGAATTGAGTCATATCTCAAACATAATACTTAAAATTATAGATTATGACAGCTGTTTAAAGGGCTTTTTAAATAATTCAGCTTTACCACCTGCGTCGGTACACAACATACATTTTTAAAATAAGTAGCTGGGTAAAGCAGGGCTGGGTCCCGGCACCAACTCTCTCCAGTATATTTTTCTCTATGCTGCTACAGTATACTTTCAGAGACACAGATAAGTGTCTACCTGCACACCAGAGCCCATAGCAAGCTGTTCCACATGGCAAGGCTGCAGGCTACGACCAAAGCGCCTAATGTCCCAGTTCATGAGCTGTTGTTTGCTCATGATGCCATACTGGCATCCCATACTTGTTTACTTGCAACAGCTAATAGATTGGTTCTCCTGGGATGCAAGTCAGTGTCAGGAAGACCAAAGTTATAGGCCAGGATGTAGACACTCCACCTTTCATCAATTTTGCCAACCTCACTCTGGAGTCCGTCGACAGCTTCACACACCTTGGAGCAACAATTACCAGTAATCTGTCCCTTGATGCCAAAATCTGCATCAAGGTTGCCAAGGCCACAGCTCTCATGCCAAATTGTGTGCGGAACTACAGGCTTGTATTCTCAGCACCCTCCTTAACAGTAGCGAAGCATGGGCAACTTATGCAAACCAAGAAAAGCAGATGAACAACTTCCATCTCTGTTGCCCAGATGAATATTGGGCATCTTCTGGCAAGACAGAGTACTGAACATGGAAGTGCACCAGTGCGCAGGGATTCCCAGCACGCTTGCCTTCTTGAGTCAGTGGCAACTCCTTGGCTGGGTCATGCGAGCTGGATGGATGACAGCCGCATCCCCAAAGATATGCCCTATGGTGAGTTTGCTATTGGCATGAGACCAACCAGTCATCCACATCTGCAATACAAGGATGTCTGCAAGCGAGACTTCAAGTTGACCAGTACTGAAGTCGATGCACGGGAAGTCCTCGCAACTGATTGGTGTGTCTGGAGACAAGCAGTCAGGGATGGCGTGGAAAAAGCAGAGGACTAAATAAATGACCAAATGATGGAAAAGAGCCCACTGGAAGGACAGAACATCAGTTGGCCTCGGGGTCAACGCTATTCATCTGTGCCAGCTGTGGAAGGGACTGCCACTCACAAATCATCCTCTACAGCCACAACAGATGAAGTTCAATGCAGAAGTTGTGTACGCCTTGCACATAGTCCATCATTTCCGGAGCCGGACAGATACCCAACTAATCTTTTTTTCCCCAAACGCAAGACTAAAAACCTATTTTCCAATTAAATTGATTTTTGGCTCTTCCTCATCGTGCTAAGTCAGCAATCCTACTTGATTTGTTTCTTCCACTCTTCATGGTTGCCACATGGATACTCTATAATGAGTGAATTGCTGGCGGCATATGTTGTCAAGGCACCTCCAACTACAACAGACAGCATAGCTACCAAAATGTCAAGTTTGCAGTGACTGGCAATGGGGAAGGAGGGAATAAAAGGGAAAAATAAGGAAAATAACATTCTAGCTGAGATGGATTTTTCAAAGAGCCCTCCAGATAAGCATCGTGTTCCAGGATTGGGCTGCTAAGTTACAATCACAAATAAACTGGAGTCCATCTAAATTGGCTGGAGAATCCAAGGTGTAAGGAGTCAATAAGTTAGAGCTGAGATGAAAAATTACTTCACTCAAAAAGGTCACAAATCTTTGGAATTCTCATCTCGAGGGTCATGGATGCTATGCTCCATCACTGAATATAGTTAAGACAGGTAGATTTTTGGGGTGTCAGGGAATTGAAGGACAGGGGAAATGAAGTTGAAGACAAAGATCAGCCATGACCATATTAAATGGCGCAGCTCCTAATTCTTATGTTATGTAATAAATGGGTCACTTCAATCAATTCCTGACCTATTTAAGATTGTTCCATTTAGTTTTGCTACCAATCAACAGGACAACTTAAGATACTAACACTTAAAAATATAAGCATTAGGCTAAAAAGAAAATGGTTCTTTTTCTTTTGCTGTATTTTAATGGTGCCATCAGCAGAACATAACAGTGGGAAACAAAATGATGTGAATTAAGTTTATTAAAAACAAAAATAATGCAAAAATTCTTCAGTAAACAAAACTTGTACAAACATCAAGGACAAATGTCTCCACAAAGCAGAACAGAACATTATTATCGCCTTGGTCCTCCTCGTCCTCTCCCGCGTCCTCTTCCCCGGCCTCGACCTCTCCCCCTGCCTCGGCCAGCAACTATCAGATAAAACAGGTAGATAAAGTTAGTTAAAATAAATCAAAGCCTGGAGCATTATAATAGAACCGCAGTGATATTTTGAAATAGCAAGACGACAATACACAAAAGTAATACCTCACCAGCACCTTCGTAATTGCATGCTTCAAGATTGTAAGAATTTTAGTAGATTTTTTCTCAGGTATTCCGATTTTATTTTAATAAGTTTCCACTTGTACACTTACACATGGATGATAACTTGACTACATAATGAACATGTAGTAAGGGCGAAATAGGAGGAATTGATGTGATGCCAAATTACAGCTGTGATGAAAGTATAATAATTTCCAAAATACTTTTCTGGTTTATGGGTGCAATTATAGTTGAGTCTGTCTGTGTGGTTTAATTACATTTGGAGTCAAGTAGACTGCCAGATTGAAATCATCAAAAGAAGCTAGGTGTAGAAATGTTCCTGTCATGCTAGTGAGTAAACATGGTTGCTGGTTTACCATGTAAAGTGTGAAGAGAATTTGCAATTTTAGATAAATGAAAAGACTGTTTTGATTTCAAAGGGATGTTAGTCTGTTTACAGCTAGCCGGATGAGCAAGGCTAAGGAGTATGTTTATTTTTTCCAAAGGTTACTGACAATATTGGCAATAGGAAGGTTTTTATATTATGAGGAGGATACAGTTTCAAAGGCATATGGAACAATAGAATTTACATATTAAAAAGATATAAACATATATAAAGGAGAGTAAAAGGCTATGTGGAGAAGGGCATGTACGATCTAACAGGAGTGTGAGAAATAGCCTTCAGAGAGCCTCCAACTATTTGTGCTAAGTCTGCTATGTAAAGTAACTGAGTTGGGGAAAAGTCATTTGGAATTCCACTGTCAAGTGGGTATTTTGTTAATTTGCTGATTTTGTTTTATATCTAAAATCTATTTTGGGCTGTTGCCTTAAACAGGGCTGTGTAACTGGGAGTCAGGTCAATTAGGGATTTTAGGATTTGTTATAGTAGTAAGCAATTGCAGTCTCGTGTATGTGCTTGAAATCTTTTATGTTGTTAATAAATATTTTAATTTATTTTTAAAAAATCTCTAAAGGTCTCGGCGGACTCATTACTTCTGAATTCAGCACACACATCTTCTCGTAATAAATACAAATTGCAAAACCTTTGCAATAGCTCAATCATGTTTCCCTTATGGATTTGGTCCGCATCATCTACCACATCATAAGGCAGCACACATCTATGTTAGACAATCAAACATAGGAACAGGAGTAGACCATTTCACCCCTTGAACCTTTGCCACCATTTCTGAAATCCAATATTAGGAAAAGTTCCCCAAGTCATATAGTGCATAGATTAAATGCAATATATAGCTTCAAATATGTGGTTGGGTGAAGACTTCAGTTGTTAAGCAGGAGTTCTTGTTGAAGAGAAGGCAAGGCTTGGTTAGAATAATGCTTGCTGCTTGTGTATGTTATGGGAGGTGTGGGGAGTGAGGGAAAACAGGATTTGAGCATGGGGGGAGTTGATGAAAAGGCAGGCTTTCTCCCCCCAAAAAATTGAACACCTACTTATTAAGGGGCTTTTTTGCAGCAACAATTGGGCCTGAGACAGCAGTCTGTTAGATCACACCCATCATAAAAAACTAGGATTTAATGGGGCCTACATCCGAGAAACCTTATTGCCTCAGAGTTCGCGACCCCAAAATCTCATCTTGCAATCTTAAACCCAACTGCAGAGCACCATTCCTTAGTGCTCCAGTATTATTTCCCTTTTTCCTGCCAGTTGACAATATGTGCTTTTAAACCACTTGCAAGGTATGTTAAAGCAATCATACTGGCTCTAAAAACCACAAGCAAAGCAACCCATTAGATTGAGTCAGATTAAAATCCAGATGCTGACAATAAAAGGAGTTTGCCACTCAAATTTCTCAAGGGAAATTAGGGATGGACAATAAATGCTAGCCTAGCCATGAACGAATTGAAATAAACACAGTCATCCGGTCCCCAAAATAAGGCACTCTTTGAAAACTGACTTAATATTTACATCAAAACATTCCAATGAATCACTCAGCAAACACCATACCTGCTTCTCTCTTTTTTGATTTGACCTTGGGCTCAACATCAACTAGCAGCGTGTCCAATGGTAAGCTGTCTGGGAGAACAAAGTAGCGAATGTTGTTTCCTCTGATACTCAGTGTCTCCAGCTGTACCGGTTCTCTGTTCTTTAATGTCATCTTCACAGCTTTCAGGTGAGTATTCATACTGACATCCACACCTAGAGGAGAAATTAAATTAGGAAATGCTTTGCGCCAAGGTCCTTCAAGATGGAAGGCCAGTCACCATTTGGTGTTCGTTAGACGGCACGCCTGCTGTTGAGTGAAACTTCCTTGAAGGAGACCTAATGAGGATGGGTTTCACCCTCCTTCTTGCATTGGTGCTCAGTAGTTACGGATATGGCACACCCCCATCCCACCCTGGCCCCCCAGCAACTGCTGCACTTGGAAGTGGAAATGGGTGTCTACTGGTTCCTGCATCAAACCACCAACAGCTATCATGAACTTGCAAATACTCTAAGAACTAAAATTCAATCCATAAAAAGAAGGGCCCTGACAGGTAATGGGTTCTGTTGGGCCCACTTACAACATTTGCTATAAAATAGCAGTATCACCAAGACAATATCTCAAATTAAAACTGATGAATAAGCAATTTAATATACTTCCACAGCTTCTCCTTTAAAAAAAATGCTGATCACATAAAGGTAACATTGTAAAGATGTTTACACTCCAATGTTTTCTCCAGGAGTCACTCTTCATATGGGTACTGACCATATCAGACTCAACTGCAGCAAGCATTATCCTAACCAAGCCTGGTGAGGGAGGTCAGTGGATAGGGGGAAACAAGCCACTGAAGAACACTCCACTTCCTTAGGAATGGTGTTGCAGTGTCAGCCTCCACTCAAAAGGTAGGTAGCACTTTTACCTCATTACACAAAGTTGCGGGTTCAATCCTCACTTGTGTGTATAACCTAGGGTGACACTTCATTGCAGTACTGACAGAGTAGTGCACTGTTGGAGATGCTGCTCAGATGAGATAATTGAACTGAGGCCTTGTCTGCCTGCTCAGCTGGACATGAGAGATTCCACGGCTTTATTTGAAGAGGAGCAAGGGAGTTCTCCCCAGGTCCTGGCAGAGGCCTCAGCACCATCATCATGTAGTACCTGCTCATTTACCTCACTGATACTCATGGGACTTTGCTGTTTGCAAGTTGGCGACTACATTGCAGAAGCAACCCACTGGTCGTGAAATACTTTTGGATATTCTGAGGATGTGAAAGGCTGCATATAAATTTAACTTCTTTCTCTCCAACAAACCATCTTCTAGCTCTGGTTATTAGCAAGAATAGACTTAGTGCTAATGAGTGGAAAACGTAACCTTTTAGCATATTTCTCACCTGGGATTCTATTGTACTGGAAATTTAGAACACCTCCATCCTGTGTAAAAAGGGCATGAAGGTTTTCAGCAGGCACTTTCATTCAATCCAGCATAGCTTAAAATGAATTACTAAACCTACCCCTCTCCCAACTTCTACCCTTTAAAAGGATGCATTCTAGCCTACTTACTTCATCATCCAATTTCTCAGTAACAATCCAACAGCCCCTCCATCCACAAAATTACCAGTGAATATGTTGAACTACCAACTTCTCCATTAACTCAATCATTACAACTGCTATCTCAAATATGGTCTGATTACATTAACAAACCAGTAACCAGTCATCTCCGAGTCTTCCTCAAGCCTAAGTTGCAACCCAAGGAAAAATTCAACAACCTTTTGGGACCAAATAAGAGTGAGGCAATGCTGTAACAAGAATGCTTTAGTGTCAACTTTCCTAGGTGGTAGGCCAAGGTAGCCAACTCCTAAAGTCACCTAGGTTGCCAGAGAAGGCCCAAAGCAGACCAAGTACAGGAAGAGAAGGAAAACTGACAAAACACAAAGAAAACCACAGAACTGAAAAGTGCAGGAGGCCATTCAGCCCATCATTCAGCCCGTGCCAGCTTTTTTGAAGAGCAATGCAGTTACTCTCATTCTAATCTCATATTCCTGCAATTTTTTCTCTTTCAATGATTGATCCAATTTCTTTTTGAAAGCCACTGCTGAATCCGTATACACCAGCCTATCAGGCAGTGCATTCAGAATCCTACCAACTCGTAGTGTGAAAACAAGTTCTTCTGATGTCCGATTTCTTAGACATGTATGAGTGGAGTGTAAACACAGTGTTTAAACAATAACACAATAGGAGTTTAAGATTACTGCTAAATCACTGAACACTGCAAATTTATTTGATAAATCCCTATGCTTCTTTAAGCTAACGAAGAAAGAGATATACTTGCTCTTTACCTGTGATAGTTCCATGTACCTGCGTTCCATTCTTCAGCTCAATGGTCACAGTCTCATGGCTCAACTTCATCAAAAATCTGTGCAAAAGATATTCCCGTTAAAACATTAGGTCAATCACTTGTTGCTGTGTGTAAATGAAAGGTACATAAATGAATTACTGAATAGTGTACAGGAGAATGCTATTCCGCCCATTGAGTTGCCCCAGCTGTGTCAAAGAGCAGCCTGGTTCATCCCACTCCCCCCTCCCTTTGCCCTGCAACTTTTCCCCCCCAATTCTCTGGAATTTATCCAACTCTCTTTTGAAAGCTACAATTGAATCTGTATCCACCACCCTATCAGGCAGCGCATTCCAAATTCTAACCACCCACTGCGTCAAGAAGTTTATCTTCATGTTGCCTCTGGTTCTTTTGCCAATCACCGTAAATCTGTGCCTCAGATTATTGACCCTTCAGCCACTGAGAACAGTTTCTTTTTATTTATTCTATCTAAATCTTTTCTGATTTTAAAAACCTCTATCAAATTTCCTCTCAGTCTTCTCTGCTCTATGGAGGACTCAGCTTCTCCACTCTGCCCATTGAAAACATTCGAGTCAATCTCTTCTGAACCCTTTTAAAAGTGTGCATGTCATTCCTAACGTCTGGGGCCCAGAACTGAAGACAATACTCCAGCCGGGGTGAATGTTTTGTAGAGATCTAGCAGAACACGAGTAACATTTTACAGATTAAACCACGTTTACCTGCCAGATCAGAAAATACCAAACTGTAAAGAAACATAGCTGGTTACTTGTCAAAGTCACATGAGTTCTGAAATTCTGGCCCATGCAATCCAAAACCAATCATGGGCCAGATCTTCCATGGATTAGCAATCACAGCTGGGAGTCAGGGTCAGATGTTCAGGGGTGCTAGTTGAGATTGGTGCTCAGGGCGGGAGATGAGCACTGTCTGGTGATTGAGGGGTGGTGTGTGAGCATTGCTGTGGGTTCTGCTGTGCTTTGACGCTCCAGCTGATTTACTTTTTTTCATTGGTTTTACACCTATGAAAAACCTTTAGGTAAATCTATGTAAAAACCAGGGTAAGTAGAGGCAAACAGCCCAAGCCTGCACAGTCCTGACCAATCACAGAGCAATCCAGAAAGGGTAAAACTGGCAACCAGAAGTTTAAACTTGCCGCTTAGGTATTTTTTTAAATTCATTCATGGAATGTTGGCTTCACTGGCTGGGCCAGCATTTATTGCCCATCCCTAGTTGCCCTTGAGAAGGTGGTGGTGAGCTGCCTTCTTGAATCACTGCAGTCCATGTGGTGGACCCCCACAGGTACACCCACAGCGCTGTTAGGGAGGGAGTTCCAGGATTTCAATCCAGTGACAGTGAAGGAACGCCGATATATTTCCAAGTCAGGATGGCGAGTGGCTTGAAGGGGAGCTTCCAGGTGGTGGTGTTCCCATCTATTTGCTGCCCTTGTCCTTCTAGATGGTAGTGGTCATGGGTTTGGAAGGTGCTGTCTAAGGAGCCTTGGCGAGTTCCTGCAGTGCATCTTGTAGATGATACTCACTGCTGCTACTGCAAGTCAGTGGTGGAAAAGTGAATGTTTGTGGATGGGGTGCCGATCAAGCGGGCTGCTTTGTGCTGGACGGTGTCAAGCTTCCTGAGTGTTGTGGGAGCTGCACTCATCCGGGTAAATGGAGAGTATTCCATCACACTCCTGACTTGTGCCTTGTAGATGGTGGACAGGCATTGGGGAGTCAGGAGGTGAGTTACTTGTTGCAGGATTCCTAGCTTCTGACTTGCTCTTGTAGCCACAGTGTTTATATGGTTAGTTCAGTTCAGTTTCTGGTCAATGGTGACCCCCAATGCAGAATACCAGGGATAGTGCTTACATCAGGACTTCTGATGATTCCCGCATGTTTCTTTCGGGGTACCACCGGTCTCTGGATCTGGGCCCATGTATTTTTATTCAGATACTGCTGGCCGACACAATCTGGGTTTTTATTCAGATACTGCTGGCCGACACAATCTGGGTTTTTATTCAGATACTGCTGGCCGACACAATCTGGGTTTTTATTCAGATACTGCTGGCCGACACAATCTGGGTTTTTTCTAGTGTCCCTTCGTGCAGTAGTTTCATGTCGATTTTGCATACTTCAAAATGCCCCCTTCTAAATGCAGTTGACATTTGGACGGATGCATTATTTATGATGTTGGATTCATTTTTAAATAGTTCGCTTAGATATAATTGAATGATACAAGCTATCGAAAAGGATAAGGAACAATGATCTACAGGATGGGGCTGAATTTAGGAAGCTGAAAGGTATGTGACTAGATTGGGTAAAAGTCAACTGGGCAGCAAGATAAAGACCGTGAGATGAAAGTGGCAATGTGGATATAAAATTGGCTAAGGAACAGAAAACAGAGCATCAGTGAACAGCTATTTTTCAGACTTAGAGGGAAATGAACAGTGGTGCTGCCTCGGGGCCAGAGTTAGGGCTACTGCTCTTTTTTGATATACATTAATGACCTGAACATGGGTACACAGGGATAATTTCAAAGTTTGCAGAGGACAGCAAACTTACAAATATAGTAAACAACAATAGTCACAGACTTCAGGCTAACATCAACTGGTGAAACAGACACACACAGCAGATTAAATTTAATGCAGTAAAGTGAAGTGTTAACACAGAAGAACAAGGAGAGGCAATATAAACTAAATGGTACAATTTTAAAGGTGTGCAGGAACAGGGGTTTACCTACACAAACCTTCAAAGGTAGCAGACGAACTTGAGAAGGTGGCTGGAGAGATTGAAAACGTAGGAGAGCTTGAAAAGGCTATTAAAAAAGCAACAATTTCGTGCTTTTACAGAGACAGAGCGCAAAAGCAAGCAAGTTATGGAAAACTTACAAAACATTGGTTGGGCCTGAGTTACATCGTGTCCAACTCTGGACACCAAATTTTAGGAAGTTGTCAGTCATGGCACTGGAGAGATTGGAGAGAAATTTTCCCAGAATGATATCAGGCATGAGGAAGCTCAGTTATGTGGAGAGATTTCAGAAGCTGAGATTGTTCTCCTTAAGGAGTGAGGAGGTTATGAGGAGGTTTGATAAAGATCATGGATGGCTTTAAAGAGGAGAATCTGTTTTGAGTGACAAAAGTGTCAGTAACCAAAGGGCACAGATTTACGATAATTGGCAAAAAAATCCAGGAGGGAGATGAGGAGAAAGTTTGACACAGCCAAGTTGTTGTGATTTGGAATGCAGCGTCTGAAAGGGAGGTGGAAGCAGGTTCAATCGGAACTAACAAAAGAGAATTAGATAAAAATTCAAAAAGGGGAAAATTTGTAGGGATACGAGGAAAGAGTGAGATTAATTGGAAAGCTCTTTCAAAGAGCTGGTACAGACACGATGGATTGAATGGTCTCCTGTGCTGTACGATTCTGTATGCAAGTCAGAACTTTATGAGACCACGTGAGACTGGCAGGGCCTCGTGTCCAGCGGTCAGCTTATCAGAACATTGCAGGTACACCAATCATAATTTTTCTTCAAATATCAAGAACGGGCTTAGAAATCACAGGGAAAGTGACCCCGATTTAGTGAACAAGTCGCCTACTGTAGGCAAAGCTTCGCCAGCAACTGCACCTCAGAACAATGTGCATGCAACCTGTTTATATTTATAAATTCTGGCACTAACCACACAAGCTGGGGACTACTATCTCTACCAAGCAGGAAGGAAAAGACCCAATATATAAAACTTCACTGAAAAACACGTATTAACAAAGGAATTAGAGATTTTATCGATGATTTCATTCGGAGCAAAGAAGAATCTGGTTGACACCTACTGCATAGGAAACAGTAGCAAATCTACACTGAGGTCACATAAAGCAATTTCCAATGGATTCTTCAATGTAAATTCACCTGAGGCCATGGATATTTCCCACATCACCAACTGTTCCATTCTTAAGAGAGTTCCTGCATCCAGTGGAGCTGGCAGTCCGCTCCCAGATACACATTCAGTTCTACTGATAGATCATTACATTAACTGTTTCTCTCTCCACAGATGCTGCCTCGGCTGAGTATTTCCAGCCTTTTCTGTTTATACACCACGTTTAACAAGATGGTAGCTAAGTGAAAACACCCCACTCTTGCAACAATGCATTTACATAGTGCCTTTAACATAGAAAAACATTACAGGGTGCTCACAATAGCGTAAAAGGCACAAATTGACATTTGAGTATGAGGGGAGATATTCGAACACAGCAGCAGTGTTCAGTCTAAGCTGCACATCTAAGTGCATCAAGTTCTGCACACTTAATTATTACAAATGCACATGTCCTAATGGTTAAATGAGGTTTACTGCTCTCCACCCCACAAGCAAAGAACTGTAGATTTCCCATGACAAGAAATTAACAGATGAGAACTAAGCCTGACATGATTAATCAGGCGGAATTAAGAACCAAAATTCACTTGTGTCAGGTCCTGGAATCCGAAGCTACATCAGTGCTGGTCTTTCCTGACAACCCTTCCACTCACCGCTTGCTGACCCTTCCACCCCATCTGTCCCGCTCACCACTTCCCTCCGCCACTCACTGGCTCTCTCCCCAACCCTTCTGCTTGGCCCCCTCTCCCTGACCCTCCTGTTCCCCACTCCGCTCCCCGACCCTCCCGCTCATCACCCTGCTCCCTGACCCTCCTGTTTGCTGCCTGCACCTCCCTCCCTGACCCTCTTGCCACCCTACACCTCGACCCAGCCCCTCGCTGTGCCCCCTCCCTGACTCTCCCACTCATCACCCTCCCCCACCTCCTGCTCACCACCTGCCACCCTCCATAACCCTCCCACTTGCCACCTAGGCCCCCCCGACCCTCTTTCTCACCACCTCCCTCCCCATTGCTCCTACTTGAAGACCCTTTGCCTAAGCCCTTGTTCGGTGAGGCACCGGAAGAGGGAAGCAGCGAGCGGGATGGAAGCAGCAAACACAGGGGTCGGGGAGGGAAGCAGCTAGTCAAAAGTGACAGTGAGTCGAGAGAGGCAGCAAGTCAGAAGATAGGAAAAATTGGAAATGAGAAGCAGCAAGCAGGAAGTAAGTTGAAAGAGTTATTAAGAATTAAGTTATTAAGAGTTGCTAAGAAGATTTTTTGACCAGTTAATACCATTATTCTAGTCAGTCTGCTGCAACTGGGCTTGTAGAATTATCAAAGGCAGATTGATCCCAAAGATATTAAAAACATGAGGACATTTCTAGGGAGTTGATGAAAAGTTTTGGATTCTTAGCCAAATAATAATTCAAAGGTTCTTGAGATTATCTCATGGGACATTTTAAACTGCATTCTTCCAAATACTCCCTCTCCCCAATTCACTTTTGTATGCATTGAGAGAGACAGTTTATTTTAAAAATGGTCAACCGGTTTATTACTTTACAATTCATAAGAATTTTAATCTAAAAAATAGATGGAATAAATGTCGCTACTTCTTCAAAAGCTTCAAGTCATTCTCCCTCCTAGGATTCTATTCTCCCTTCACTACAATGCTATCTTCTCCAGTTCCCAGATGTAGGTTCCCCCTTCAATATTCGTTTAATTTACAGGGAAACTGTGTCTCTGACTCTCATCCTTTGGTTCACAAGACTAACCTCTCTCTAAACTTACAGAGACACTTTGCCTCTGCCTGAGTATGTTTGTTGATGTAAAGAAATGACTGAGCTATTTTTCCTCGCTATTCATAGCAGTTTTAAGTAAATAAATTGCCTTTTCCACATTCCCTGTCAATTTAAAAGGCTCTTTCCAATTTGAGCTTGACAAAGTAAAACAAAAGTTCCTTTTCTTGTCTTCAGCCAGCACTACCAATTCAACTTTTCTTTTGTTAAACGGCTAAAATACAAGCTAGAATATAAAAAGCAACAAATGCCCCTCTCATGAGCGGTAGAGTAGCGGTTCCGGTGCTGAACTTAAAACCCAGAAGTTGAGAGTTCAAATGCCATGATGGTAAATTTAAAATTGCATCCAGTAAATCAGGTATAAAAACAGAAAATGCTGGAAAAACTCAGTAGGCAGCATCTGCGGAGTGAGGAAGAGTTAAAGTCCAATGTGACTCTTCTTCGGAACTCAGTAAAGCTGGTCATTTGTGAACCAGCATGTTATCATGTTAATGGCTGGGAGCGGTATTCTGTCTTCTTCCATTTCTATGGTAACTTTTTAAAGATATATGTTTTATTATATGTTATGTATAGTATATATATTATAGTTTTTTTTGTTTCTACTGGTGGCGTACATCCATCACATTAGCTTGATGTTGGTGCATTGTGCACATGGATGGAACAAATTGGAGGGAACATTGCACAGCAGTAAAGCTGAGAATGAAGATTTAGCTTGGTGCAGAAAGCAAAGCTACATCAATCCAGTAGTTGTACAATACACTGCTGTTCCAAAGCTCTGCATCGTAGGCTTAGCAGTAGTTACTGATTACAATAAACCAAGCCAGGCAAGCGATGCAACAGAAATGCTAATATGCTGCTTCGTAAAATGGTGGGTAAACACTGAAAATGTTTCTGCTGGTCAAGGAATTTAAAACATGGGGATAGTCTCAGGATAAGGTGCCGATCATTTAGGACTGAGGTGAGGAGAAACTGCTTCACTCAAACAGTTGTAAGTATTTGAAATTCTCTACCCGAGGGTTGTGGATGCTCCATCATTGAATATATTTCAGGCTGGGATGGACAAATTTTTGGTCTCAGGGAATCAAGGGATATGGGGAGTGGGCAGGAAAATGGAGTTGAAGCTGAAGATCAGCTATGTTCGTACTGAATGGCAGAGTAGGCTCGAGGGGCCGTACGGTCTACACCCGCTCCTGTTTCTTGTGGCAGTGCCCAAAACCCCCTAGAGCACTCTGCAATATATCAAATCTCACAGCTAGATGCGGCTGATACACAGCATCATTCACTACGGACTTCAGAGTGGTTAAGTAGCTGTTATCTTGGTCCCAGGGATCTAAATGTTTCTTTTACCCCTGTGTATAAATTTAGCTTTAGCCTCTCCTGAGATACTTTACAACATCACCCAGGTTTCCAGTCTCGGATCATTATCCTCTGATGACATCTCACACTCAGACCAGTCTTTAACACAAGTAAACTTTCTCAAGCTGCTTCAGGTGGAATGAAATGGGACACGGAACTAGAAAGTGACCAAAGATAAAAGCAAAATACTGCAGATACTGGAATTCTGAAACAAAAACAAAGTGCTGGAAAAACTCAGCGGGTCCTGGAGTGAGAAACAGAGTTAACATTTTGTGTCCGTATGACTCTTCTTCAGAGCTTAAGAGTGACCAAAGACTTGTTCAAAGAGGTAGAGAGATGGAGTGCCTTAGCAGACAGTCCCAATAGATAGGACAAGGCAGCTGAATGGTTCTTCACCAATGGAAGAGTAGAGGTGAAGGAGCAGTGAAAGCCAGAGAATGAGAACTAGAGCACTAGGTGGTGGGGGAACACAGGAGTGAAGGAGTTTGCAGAGATGGAGTGGGATATAGATTCATTTTTTGTATGTGGCCTATTGAATAATATTGTTGGAATAGAGTTCCATCTGAGATGCAGGGTACAGGATAAGTGACAAATCGGGCAGGTTCAGGTATGAAGAAATCAGCCAGATTAGAGCAGTTGGTACAAAGACACGGATTAGGTTTTCAGTGTCAGGATTAGGGATGGCCAACGTTAGAGGTGGAAAGAGGCAGTTTGGTGATGGGTCTAAAACTCAGCCGAGGGCCAAACAGGTGAGGTTACAGAAGGTCTGATTCAACCTGAGAGTGAGGGGGTTGGGGGGTGAGTTAGAACCTACAGTGACAGAAAAAAGTCGGGGTTGGGGGCAAGGACTTCACACTCATTGGGTCACGATTCATCCAGAAGTGGATGTCGGCCGAACCGGAAGGGGAACAATGTGGGGGTGGCGTTGAGCTGGACGCCCCCTTACTGACTGCCCAGCTGTAAGCATCATTGCTGAGGGAGGGAGGTGTGAGAGGAGCTGGAGCTGGGCACCACCTTGCCAGCTGACCATTGACATCAATACAGAGGGTGGAGGAGCAAGGCAGCCCCTTGCTCACCACCCCAACCGTGTCAGCCGCGGGCATCATTAGGGAGGGAGGGAGAGATGCAGGGGTGAGGAGCTGGGCACCCCCCTTGCTCACCACCCCAACCCTGTCAGCCGCGGGCATCATTAGGGAGGGAGGGAGGGGGAGATGGAAGGGTGAGAGGAGAGGAGCTGGGGGCACCCCCTTGCGGACTGTCCAGCCAGCTGACCTCTGGCATTGTTACAGAGGGAGATGAGGTGGAGGAGCAGGGCAGCCTCTTGCTGACCCCCCCCCCCATCCTGGCCCTGCCAACCCTTGGCATCGCTGCGGAGGGAGGGAGGGAGGGAGACGAGCAGATGGAGCTGTAGCAGCTCCTTGCTGACCACCTGGCCATGGGCATAGAGGGACAGTGAGTGTGTGTGTGTGTGTGTGTGTGTGAGAGAGTGGGCACCAGGGGGGAGGAGTAAACAATGCACCCTGCAGTCGAACAGCAAGACTGTGAGCCTGTGTGGAAGGGGGGAAGGGTCTGTGTGTACGTGTGTGTTTAAAACCTAGAAATGATTTAAAGACAAAGGGCCGGGGAGAGCCCAGCCCAGGGCCTGGAATGGGGACCTCCCGCCCAGGCCTCTGAGCCCCGGCCTTTCCCTGCGCTGGCGGCCCGGCTTCCCGCAGCCTCCTCCCCAGCCGGTGTCTAGGCCCCAGGCCTAGGCTATGGCCGCAGCTGCGCCCCCTCCCCCCATACACCCCCGATCGGTAAGTGTAGGCCCAGAGCCGCCCTTCCCCGGTCTCCGATGCCTCCGCTTACCGGACCAGCTTCATGATGGCGGCGGATTGTTCCCGGGACGCCGCTGAATGGAGATGGCCTCAGCCCGCCCAGCACTTGAGCATGCGCGGAGGGGTTGCCGGCAGCCCGCCCAAGCACGGAGCTCGCGAGGGGTGCCGGCTGCCAGTCCGCCCCATCACTGAGCATGCGCGGGCTGCCGGCCGGCGGTCCGCCCGGCACGAGGCCTGCGCGGAGTGCCGGCCGACGGCCCTCCCAGCAAACCCGCCCAACATTGACCATGCGCAGGATGCGGGCCGGCGGCCCTTTCAGAACTGAGCATGCACAGGATGCTGTCGGCTGGTGCTCCCTACTGCCCCCTTCAGTTTCTGTCTGGTTTCAAATGTGTTCCAGTCCCATTGGATAGAATTTACAGCACAAACTCAAACTGGCCCAACTAGTCAATATCTGGTTCACAGAATCACCGAATTGTTACAGTACAGGAGGAGGACATTGGGCCCATCATGTCTGCACCGGCTCTCAGAATTAACATTATGACCTAGTGCCATTGCCCTTCCTTTTCCCCCCGTACCCCCGCACATTGTTTCTACTCCAATAATCATCTAGTGCCTTCTTGAATGTCTCAGTTGAACCTGCCTCCATCTAACTTCCAGGCTGTGCATTCCAGACCCGAACCACTCGTTGCGTGAAAAACTTTTATCTCACGTCACGTTTGCTTCTTTCGCAAATCACTTTAAACCTGTGTGCCCTCTCATTCTTGATCCTTTTACGAGCGGGATCGGTGTCTCCCTATCTACTCTGCCCAGCCCCCTCATGATCTGGAACACCTCTATCAAGTCTCCTCTCAGCCTTCTCTTTCCCAAGGAGATCAGTCCCAGCCTCTCCAATCCATCTTCATAACTGAAGTTTCTCATCCCTGGAACCATTCTTCTGCGCTCTCTCCAGTACATCCACATCCATCCTAAAGTGCGGCACCCAGAACTGTAGACAATACTCCAGCTGAGGTCTAACTAGCGTCCTATACAAATTCAGCACAATGTCAAACAAAAACAATTTGAAGAGTCACAAGGACTCGAAACATTAACTCTGTCTTTGTCTCCACAGATGCTGTTAGACCTGCTGAGTTCTTTCAGCATTTTCTGCTTTTGTTTCAGATTTCCAACATCTGCAGTATTTTGCTTTTATTTCAGCATAACCTCCTTGCTCTTGTTAATATTTTGAGTCTGTATGACCCTTCTTCAGAGTCCCATTGGATAGAATTCTTGACCCTTACCTGTATGACCCTTCTTCAGATGCTGCTAGACCAGAGTCTTTCCAGCATTTTCTGCTTTTGGTTCATATTTCCAGCAGCCACAGTATTTTGTTTTTATCTCCTTGCTCTTATACTCTATTTCCCTATTAATAAAGTCTAGGATGCTGTATGCTTTATTAACTGCTCTCTCCACCTTTAATGATGTCTGCACAAATTCACCCAGGTCCCTCTGCTCCTGCAAACCCTTTAGAGTTGTACCCCTTATTTTATATTGTCTCTCCATGTTCTTCCTACCAAAATGAATCACCTCTCATTTCTCTGCATTGAACTTCATCTGCAACCTATCTGCCCACTCCACCAACTACTCCTTTTGACATTCTATACTGTCCTCCTCAGTTTACAATGTTTCCAAGTTTTGTATCATTGCAAACTTTGAAATTGCCCCCTCCACACCAAGGTTTAGATCATTAACATATATCAGGAAAAGCAAGGGTCCCACTTCCAACCCCATGGGGAACTCCACTACAAACCTTCTTCCAGCCCAAAAATTATCCATTAATCATTACACTCTGTTTCCTATCCCTCAGCCAATTTTGTGTCCATGTTGCTACTGTCCTTTTATTCCATGGCCCCTTTAATTCCATAGTTGAAACGTATTTTTATTTTAATAAATTGCACAAAAACAAATTCTTCATTTTAGCTTTTTATTTACATTCTGCGCTTTTAAACTTTTGAGTTTATTGGATGCGAGGCTTTGGCTATGAGAATCATTGAATTTTACAACAAAGTGCCTGTCCTTTCATTCCCCTGTCCCCACAACCCTGCAAATTCTTCCCTTTCAAACACTGCCGATACCAAGGTAAAAGAAACGCCATCAGCTCCATGCTCCCCTCCCAGTCATACACCACACTGAGCTGCTGCCCATTTCCTAACTTGCTCCAAGTCCCATTCACCTGTCACCCGTGCTCGCTGGTCCACATTTAACATTGGGCCTACATTAAAGACCCTATATAAGTGTAAATGGTTGTTTGAAACAAAAACAGAAAATGCTGCAAAAACTCAGCAGGTCTAACGGCATCGTGGAGAGAAAAAGAAACAGTTAATGTTTCAAGTCCGTATAACTCTTCTTCAGAGTCTCTCTTCAGAGACTTTCTTCTTTAGCTCTGAAGAGTCATACGGGCTCAAAACATTAACTTTTTTTTCTCTCTCCCCACAGGTGCTGACAGACCTGAGTTTTTCCAGCATTTTGTTGTTTCAGATTTCCAGCATCCACAGTATTTTGCTTTTATCTTATGGTTGTTAATCTGTCATCATTGTTGTAAAACTAAAGTCCCTGTAATTCCCTACCAAACAACAACGGACGATCATCAGATTTTTGTAAAAACATTTACGCCAGTGCATGAGGTGCCAATAAAACAGACTACTTGTCCTGTGTGGTGTCAAGATTCCTTAGTGTCGTTGGATCAGCAATCATCCAAGTAGAGAGTGTTCCATCAAACTCCTGACTTGTGCCTTGTAGATGGCGGACAGCTTTTGGGGAGTCGGAGTTGAATCATTCACTGCTGAACACCCAGCCCCTCACCCGTTCTTGTAACCATGGCATTGATGTGGCTGGTTCAATTGAGCTTTTCTGGTCAATGATGAGGTGGTTAGACTCTCTTGTTGGTCATGGTCATTGCCTGGTGTGGTGTGCATGTTACTTGTCCAAATCTCGGCCTCATGCACTTTTCTCCATGCATCCATCACCCCTTTCCTACACTGGCTGCATATTCGTACTTGTACCAATCTATATATCCTTTGGTGGCTTTTTTATCTTAAAAGAGATGTCTTTTGTGAGATGGGGAGCTTTTTAATCCAGGTATCAGTTACAGCGCACTCTCTGGGATTGAATTCCTGGAATAGCTCTATCGCAGGGATAGAGCAATTTCTCTACTGCACAGATGCTGGGTGAACCGGCTGCTGAATCGCACTGGGCTGTATGCACTGACCTCAGCAGTCTCCTGAATCAAAGGTAGCATGTGCAAACAGCAAGAAGGGCTGTTCTTTCTTCTGGCGTCATGTCCATGCACGCCTTCAGTGTCCCTCTGACCTCGTCATCGTCTTTCTTACCCTCGGCTTCTGATGGCAGATCCATTTCTTTGACGAGCAAAGGTGAATGACAGTCCAGGTTGTGCCCACCTCTTTCTGCTGCTCAACCAGAAAACCATGCTTTTACTCCTAAATGTTCTCAATCCATTCGAAGACTTGCCTTTGGAAGCTGCAATATACTGACACAACCTGCTACATTTTCCCCTTGTTTGCCTCGTAACTGTTGTATCCTTCAGTTTAGCGTAAACGTACCAATTTAAACAAGGATTGTGGGTTCTTTATTTGAAGATTAAGGCTATGTACATACAATGGTAACTGGGAGGCTATGTAGACATAGAACTGTAGGACTGCTGCTCTATTCAGTCTACAGAGTACATAGGATCATACATCACATCCTGTCTCAGTGGATAGTGGTTTAAGATACACCCCCTTAAAGATACATTACAACAGTAGCTGCTGGTAAGTATAAACGAGAAACAGTTCATTACTGAAGTTACACTCTGATCCTAGCGACAGCAGTTTGAAATGGAACAGGAATTTAGATTACAAAGCTGAGCAGAGTACATCGCTGGGATGCAGGAAGGAATCCATCAGCATTGTTGCAGTTGATTAGGTGATCAGAACACAAGAGTAAAATACTGCGGATGCTGGAAATCTGAAATAAGAACAGAAATTTGCTGGAAATGCTCAGCAGGTCTGGCAGTATCTGTGGAGAGAGAAACAGGGTTAGTGTTTCTGGTTGATGAACCAGGAGTTCTAACAACGCAAATGTTATATTTGTTTCTCTCTCCACAGGTGCTGACTGAACTGCTGAGAATTGCCAGCGTTTTCTATTCAACTGATCATAATCTCAGCTGGTTCTTCCAAGATTGTTGGGGATTTTTTTTTTTTATTTATAGTACAATGACCTTCTTGAAAACATGAGCACTCCAAAAGAGACAATTCCATCACACTTGAGTTCAAGGCCGTATTGGTGATTGTATTGTAAACACAACTGAAAAAGACACAATAAAAATCTTCATTCCTTTTTCAATTTATTTGTTACTCCAAAAAGGAACACAAAACATAATACAGAGCAGGGCAATGGAATGGAAAGAGTTTGAAAACTGATTAGAGTTTCACTCGTATAAATAGAAGTTGCTCCCTACCCCGGTCCCCTACACCAATGTCTGACCTAATTGCTTACAACACATTCCACAATTCCAATTTGGAAAGACAATGTGTTCCCAATTTGCAAAATACACAGATTGAATCACCCTCTACCTCAATGATTGCACAACAGTTTAAAGGCATTTTGCAAGTTCGTTGCTCCGCTATAGTTTCAATCCTGCTTTGCACACTGCCAATAAAGACGTATGGTGAAATGGCTGATGGCATCCTTTGCAATTCATTGGACAATTTAAAGACATTTAAATATGTTTAAAAAAAAGACAAATGAACCAATAAACTAGGCACTGTTTGGGGGAATATAGGTTGAGTCTTGAGTGCATTATTTCACTAATAGCAACAAACTTAAATTGTTCCACTGAGTGTTTCAACAGTTTGTTAATGTTTAAATATTATCATAATACTTAAATTGGAAGGGGTGCTCAAGCAAATGCAAAAATTAAAAAAAGAGCAGATTTCAACACTTCAGCTATGATAACTATACTGAAACTAAAAGAAAATAATGCACAACTCAGGAAAACAAGATATACAGTTGATTCTGTAACATAATACAAATTCCATATTTGTCTAAAACTCACTGTACAGTTTTGCATGTAAATTACAGTCCCCTACCTAAAAGTTACATCTGTTGCAGATAGATGTGAAAGCAGCATCAGCTTAAAACACTGGACTGAAAGAACCAAGGTCATGCAACAAGTTGATATCCAAGCTGTTCTATACAAAACTTTAAATTCAACAGCTTGAAGTCTGGAAGCAATAACTCATTTCTGCAAATATGTTACTGTTCTGTCTCTATTTCATGATATAGGTATACACAAACAAGATGACTGGAAGAAAAAAGTGGGCCTGCTGGATTTGAACCGATAACCTGTATGAAACACCCGAGTTTTGTTTTTGGACATCAAATAGGAAGATCGCATGAGCAGGAGGTGTTCTTTTCCTTTTTATTTCGCTAGTGTGGTTCTTAAAATTGTCCAGAACCAAAGAGGAGAAAGTTTATAATGCCTAAGGCTCAATGATCCAACTCCGACTGCAGATCACAACCATTAGTTCCACCGTTAGAAATCGATTGTAGAAAAAAAAAACACCTCAGTGTCTGGGTGTGGAAAGCAGGTCAGAAGATCCTCCACATTTGGACAGAATCTTGGCGGCCAAGCTGCTTTCCACAGGTACAAATTCAGTCCATCTTTTCTTTCTGAACCAGCTTTGGTGCATCAACAAACTCCTTGCCATTGAAGAGAATAACTGCAGCAGTTCCAAAGCTCGCACTTCCCCAGAACAGCACATAAGCCAAGGTCTCTGTCCAGGTATCACCTAATATCAGGTCCAAAGAAAAATTCAAATCATGAATTGTCATAATCGAAGCAGCAGTAGCAGATTTGAATCATGAGAAATCAGCAACCAGGGATGTAATTATTGCATATTTAATAGCAAATTTTCAACTTTAGGGCTGAGTCTAATTAAATGTGATTAACTACCTCTACCACGACAAACTCCTTATTTAACACTGAAGTTGAGGAAACCCAGAAATGTTAATGTCATCACACAGCAGCTCTGGGTGTGCTGCACCAAGCTTTCTGTTCCTGCTGAGAGGAGTAAGCACTGACATCTCACCACATCAACTGGCAAAAACAGACAGGCTGAATGACAGTGCACAGATGAAGCTGGAGCTGAGGAGGCAGCTAATCATGTATGTTTGTTAATGTGTTTCATTTTGTCCTTCCAAAACTCCTTTCCTGATCAAGCCTGAAGTTTTCTAATTATGGACGTTTTACCTCTGACCTGCAAAAGGCACAGATTTTACCCAATTTATTTTGACTGAAGTATAAACAAAAAAAAAATCAAATCCAACAATCAGGAGGCATGTTCAACAACATCTGACCTGATCAACAGCTATGGGCAAAGAATAGTTACCCAGAATAAGTAAACAACCTACACAGGCCTGCTGCAGGGTTTGAGCTCAAATCTGGGCTTACGTTCCAGTGCAGTAATGAGAGAGTACTACACTGTGAGAGGTACTGTTTTTTGGATGAAACACTAATACAAAGCTCCATCTGCCTGCTCGGGTGGATGTAAAAGATCCCAAGCACTATCTATCTCGTAGAAAAGCAGAGTATTTGTCCCCGGTGTCCTGGTCAATATTTATCCCTCAATCAACATCATAAAAACAGATTATCTAACTATTATCACATTGCTGTTTGTGGGAGATTGCAGTGTGCAATTAGGTTGCCATGTCTCTCATGACAGTGATACACTTCAAAAGTACTTATAGGCTGTAAAACGTTTTAACACACTGTGATTGTGACAAGCAATACTCTAAGTCTTTCATATATTTGAAAGAGTTTAAATAAATTAATAAATTCAAGCTAGCATTTTCCTCAATTCAAATCTGTCTATGAATATAACAAGTCTATGGCACAGAAACAGGCCATTCAGCCCACAGGTCAATGCCAGCAATTATGTTTCATACCCCTTCATCTAACCCTATAGCCTCCTATCTCTTTTTTCCTCTTGGCCTTACCTAATTTCCTCTTAAATATATTACCATTCACCTGAACAACTTCTTGCGGTAGTGACTTCTACATTCTAACCACTCCCTGGGTAAAGAAGTTTCTCCTGAAATCCCTACCGGATTTATTAATGACTATTTTATATTTCTGACCTCTGGTCATTGACTCTCTAGCAAGTGGAAACAAACTTCCTATGTCAAATCGTTTCAGACCCATTCATTATGTTGAAGACCTCCATTAGGGTTCAATTCATTAGGACTCAGTCTTCTGTAGAGAAAAGCAATCCAGCCTGTTTAGCCTTTCCTGGTAAGTATAAACTCTCAAGGAGGTCTTGTGGTGCAGTGGGTAGTGTCCCTGCCTCTGAGCCAGAAGCTCTGGGTTGAAATCTGACTCCAGGACTTCATGGCCAAGGAAGGTGTGTTCATAACACGGCCGAACAGGTTCAGTGTCAACCTGTAAATCTTTCCAATACACCCCAACCAGGTAAGAGTGGGAGAGATTCCTTTCCACGTGACAGAAAATAAATTGGAGCCTCGACCAGCACGATTCATAGCTCCAGGCTACAACATGCATGTAAAAGTGTATGTTGCCACAGCAACTCAGACTCCTTGGTACAGAGGGTGGGGGCTGATTGGCTCAGCTGGATGTACAGTCAGTGTGAATTCGATTGTTGCCAACAGCACAGAGTTCAATCACCATTCTGGCTGAGATGGATTTGAGACCTGCCTCTCTGCCCTACCTATGGGTGGAGGTGGTCATGGCACTGTGGGTTGGACCTGCCTTTGGGCAGGGAACGCAAGAAGACGACAAACTCTCAGTTCTGGCATCCTTCTTGTGAATCTTTTTGTGTACCTTCGCCAACGTCCCTAATATCCTTTTCACAATATGGGAAGCAAACCTGTGCACTGCACTCCGAGTGCGGTGTGACTAAAGTGTAAACTTTATACAAGTTTAACATAACTTTCCTGCTTTTTAATATTATACTTTTTGATCCCTGTATGGTGTTAGTCATTCCTTAGATATGTTCAGTGCCAGGCAACATGTACTAAAGCACAGCCTATAATAGAAATAATCAACACCGTGTTTCTTTTTAAATGTTCTATTACAAGTGAAAAAAATCAAGTAACCACTCCAAGAATCAAGAGTCCATTTCTGCATTGTGTTTTATGTTCCAGTATATAAATTATCTTCTAATTATGTAACAGATAACAACTCAAATTCCTATTTCTTGAGTCTTATTTATGACAACCGTAGATTTCTTTCTGGTAGGAAAAGAACTACTGAATAACCTTCACCTGGCCTTTTCTAATGAACATTCAGCCTACACAGTGCAACCTCAACAATATCAATTTAGTTCATCCATCAGCTATTCATCTTGCTTGTCCTCCAGTTATTTGTTCTCTACTATAATTATTGATTTGGGTTTTCATTTTTTTTTTGTTTATATTATTTCCTATCTTTCTTTTTTAATTCAGTCACCTGGGTCAGGAAGCTGTCCTAACCACCTCCCTCCCCGACCCGTTCTACCACCATAACGTCACAAGATTCAGCTGAAAATCTTGTATATCAAACACCGTTTTGAAAGTGGAACCAGCCACCATTCAGAATCGCTCTCTGCTGGAAGAAACAGGGTTTTTAAAGGCTGTTTCTTTAACCAGATAAATTGCTGCAGTTCTGTCTTAGCATGTTGGAAGAATTATAGGTGAGACAGGGGTTGGGAAACCGAGAGGAGGTTCAGCAGGGGAGAAGCACAGCCAAAATTATAGGAGAGCGCAAGTGAGTCTGGAAGGCATAGAAATTAAGGCACAAGGGAGCTTGGTAAGGTTGGATGGTATTTATTTTAATGCAAGGAGTCTGACGAATAAGGTAGATGAGTTGAGGACACAAATTAGCATATGGAAGTATGATGCTATTGCTGTCACAGAGGCATGGTTGAGAGAGGGGCAGGATTGGCAGCTCAATATTCCAGGATATAGGGTCTTCAGGTGAGGTAGGGAAGGAGGTAAAAGAGGAGGGGGTATTGCAATATTGATCATGGAATCAATTACAGCAGTAAGGAGGGATGACGTCTTAAAAAGCTCCTCAAACGAAGCCATATGGGTAGAACTTGAAAACAAAAAAGGAGCAATCACATTGCTGGGAGTGTACTATAGGCCTCCAAACAGTCAGAGAGAAATAGAAGAGCAGATATGTAGGCAAATTTCAGAGAAGTGTAAAAATAATAGAGTAGTAATAGTGGGGGATTTCAACTTCCCTAACATTAACTGGGTTAGTCATAGTGTGATAGGTTTAGAGGGAGCAGAATTCTTAAAATGCATCCAGGAGAGCTTTTTAAGCCAGTACGTAGAAGGTCCTACAAGAGAGGAGGGCGGTCCTGGACTTAATTTTAGGGAATGAAACCAGGCAACTGATAGAGGTATCAGTAGGGGAGCATTTTGCAGACAGTGATCATAACTCCGTTAGATTCAAGGTTATTATGGAAAAGGACAAGGATGGGCCAGAAAGCAGAGTTCTAAATTGGGGGAAGGCCAATTTGAATAAGATCAGATATGAGTTGGCCAGAGTGGACTGGGAGCAGCTACTTTTAGGTAAACCTGAGTCAGAGCAGTGGGACTTATTCAAGAAGGAAATAGGGAGAGTACAGGGCCAACATATTCCAGTAAAGACAAAGGGTGGGACCAACAAATCCAAGGCACCCTGGATGTCAAGGGGTACACAGCATTGGATAAAGAGAAAAAGGGAGGCTTATGGCAGATACCAAGGGCTCAAAACAGCGGAAGCTCCAGAGTATAGAATGTGTAGGGGGAACTTAAAAAAGAAATTAGGAGAGCAAAAAGACGGCATGAAAAAACATTGACAGGTAAAATAAAGGAAAATCCAAAGTTATTTTACAAGTACATTAACAGTAAGAGGATAACTAGGGAAAGAGTAGAGCCCATTAAGGACCATAGTGGTAATTTGTATGTGGAGCCGGAAGACATAGGAAGGGTTCTAAATGAATACTGTGTGTCAGTGTTCACAAGTGAGAGGGATGACATAGGTATGGAAATAAGGCAGAAGGACTGTGATATAATTAAAGAAATTAGCATAGAAAGGGAGGAGGTTTTAAGTGGTCTGGTAGGCTTAAAAGTAGATATATCTCCAGGCCCAAATGAACTGCATCCCAGGTTGTTGAATGAGCCAAGGGAGGAGATAGCAGGGGCACTGGCAATAATTTTCAATACCTCTCTGGCCACAGGAGAGGTGCCAGAGGACTGGAGGACAGCCAATGTGGTACCGTTATTCAAGAAGGGAGGAAGGGATAAACCAGGGAACTACTGGCCAGTCAGTCTGACCTCAAAGGTGGGGAAATTATTGGAAGCAATTCTGAGGGACAGAATTAATTTACACTTGGAAAGGCAGGGATTGATCAAGGACAGTCAACATGGGGAGGTAATGTCTGACCAATTTGATTGAATTTTTCGAAGAGGTGACCCAAGTGTGTAGATAAAGGCAATGCATTTGACATAGTCTACTTCGACTTTAACAAGGCTTTAGATAAAGTGTCACATGGGAGACTGATAACGAAGGTAAGAGCCCATCGAATCCAAGGCAATTTGGCAAATTGGATCCAGAAATGGCTGAGTGACAGGGAGCAGAGGGTGATGGTCGAGGGGTGTTTTTGTGACTGGATGCCTGTGTCCAGTGGGGTTCCACAGGGATCAGTGTTGGGTCCCTTGTTGTTTGTGGTATATATAAATGATTTAGACTTGAATATAGGAGGGTTGATCAGTAAGTTCGTGGATGACACGAAAATTGGTGGGGTGGTAAATAGTGAGGAGGATTGCCTTGGATTACAGGAGGATCTAGACGAGCCTGTTAAATGGGCTGATCAGTGGCAAATGGAATCTAATCTGGATAAGTGTGAGGTGATGCACTTGGGCAGGACAAACAAGGCATGGGAATACACGATGAATGGTAAGACCCTGGGAAGTACCGAGAATCAGAGGGACATTGGTGTGCATGTCCACCGGTCCCTTAATGTAGCGGGGCAGGTAGATAAGGTGGTTAAGAAGGCATATGGGATACTTGCCTTTATTAGCCGAGGCATAGAATATAAGAGCAGGGATGTTATGCTGGAACTGTATGAAACGCTGGTTAGGCCACAGCTAGAGTATTGTGCGCAGTTCTGGAATCTGCATTATAGGAAGGATGTGATTGCACTAGAGACAGTACAGAGGAGATTTACCAGGATGTTGCCTGGGCTGGAGAGTTTTAGTTATGAGGAGAGATTGGATAGACTGGGGTTATTTTCCTTGGAGCAGAGGAGATTGCAGGGGTGGGGGGAGACATGATTGAAGTGTATAAAATTATGAGGGGTATAGATAGGGTAGACATGAAGGTGGAGGGATCAGTAACCAGGGGATATAGACTTGGTGGAGGGATCAATAACCAGGAGGCATGGATTTAAGGTAAGGGGCAGGAGGTTTAGAGGGGACATGAGGAAGAATGTTTTCACCCAGAGGGTGGGGGGATTCTGGAAATTACTGCCTGAAAGGGTGGTAGAGGCAGAAACCCTCATAACATTTAAGTAGTATTTGGGTGTGCACTTGTGATGCCATGGCAGACGAGGCTATGGGCCTAATGCAGGAAAATGGGATTAGAATGGTTAGGTACTTGTTTGACTGGCGAAGACTCGATGGGCCGCAGGACCTTTTTCTGTGCTGTAGACCTCTGACTCTGAGATGACCAACATGTTCCTTGGGTACACCCAGAAAGTACAAAGTTCTTGAACAGATACAGGAACTTGACAGCAACACTCCAAGGGGGAAAAAGCTCTGGATTTTAGAATTTATGCACCTTGCTAAATTGTTTAATTGAATTAATTTAATCATCTCAATTGCAGGATATCACTGCTTTAGTTTCTCAGGGTAATGTCCTAGGCCCAACCCTTTTCAGCTGCTTCATCAAAGACCTTCCCTTTGTCATAAGGTCAGAACTGTGGGTGTTCGCTGATGACTGCACAATGTTGGGCACCATTCATGACCTCTCAGATAACAAAGCAGCCTGGCCCACATGCAGCAAGAGCTGGGCAACATTCAGGTAAGGACTGATAAGTGGCAACTAACATTCAAGCCACACAAGTTCCAGATAAAGACCAACTCCAATGGAAGAGAACCTAACCAACTTCCACTTGACGTTCATTAGAATTAACATTGTGGAATGTCTCACCATCAACATCCGGTGGGGGGGCGGTGGTTACCATTAACCAGAAATTGAAATGGCAAGCCATATAAATACCGTGGCTACAAGAGCTGGTCAGATGTTGGGAATTCTAAGGCAAGCACTCAATGCCTGTTCACTATTTACAAGGCACAAGTCAGGAGTGTGAAGGAATATTTTCCACTTGCCTGAATGAGTGTGTCTCCAATAAGACTCAAAAAGCTTGACATCATCCAGGACAAGGCAGTTTGCTTGACCCACACTGTGTACCATCTACAAGATGCACTGCAGTAACTCGCCAAGGCTTCTTCAACAGCACCTTCCAAACCTGCAACGTCTAAGGACGTGGGCAGCAGGCACATGGGAACACCACCATCCTGGCCGAGAACTGCTTCGCCATTTCTTTACTGTTGCTGGATCAAGATCCTGGAAATCCCAACCTAGCAGCATGTAGGTGTACTTGCACCACACAGACTACAGTCGTTCAAGGAGGTGGCTTACCATCTTCTCCAGAGCAATTAAGGATGGACCAAAAATGCTAGTCTTGCCAGCAATGCCCATATTCCATGAACAAAAAAAAGAAGTTGAATCCCAAAATGCAGGATAGTAGTAACATTCGTGTTGGTTATTACTTCTGATTTCAAGATTTTTACTCACCTGCCATAAGTAAGCAGATGATACACATCGAGAAAGCCACAACCATGATTATAGGCAGCTGTGAAAGGAGAAGAATAATATTTACCAGGGAAAACTGTGCTCCTTTCTAGGTTTGCTCAAGTGCCAATATTAAATATACCACATTCCTTTATTAACATCCCCAATTGATGTGTGGAAGTGACGAATAATCCCAACATGACTGCTTCGTTAGAATGACATTTAAGCAACACTAACTGCCTAAATGCAAGACTTATTGAAGCTATTTTATTCATGAAATTTTATTTGTTGCGTCTCAAAATTGTAACAGAATTTCCAGTGCTGACGCCTCTTCACCCGCAATCTTTGCTTCTGATCACCATGCCTCCTAGGCAACTGCTTAAGCTTGTATCACGTCAGGACTGCTATCCATCCTATCACCTATGACTAACTAAACACCAGCAATTCGCAGTTTGAGATGCTTCAGTAGTCCTGTCAAATACATTCCATAGCAATTAATCACTGATAACTCTGCTAAAGGCCACAGATGAAGCAAACAAGATAGAGAGGAAATGTCAATTTTATCTTGCATATGTAACAACATTACACAGATTCAAATTGTTAACCAGGGTACTGTTCAGTAATAAATAGTTTATTAAAACAAACAATCGTCTTCAAACTCACCGCTAGGAATCTCCACTCTTTCTGGTCATGTAATAAGGCTAAAGAGTCAGCCTCATCCACAACATAGTTTCCAAGGAACAGGTCTATTGAATCCTGCAACAGTAATAAATGTATAGAATGTATTACCTAATTCAAACAGTCACTAAGTAGTACTGAGCTTGAATACTGCTGAAAAGAGAGACACATTGCCGAAGCTTTTCGCCTTGCACTCATCTGGACAAGCACAAGAATGCCAAATTTCAAACAATCACAACAATTTATACTACATTGTTTGAAATTTGAGGGCAGGGTAGGGGGAGGGAAGAGTTAGGGTGGGTGAGAGAGGGGTGGAGGAGGAGAGGAAGGGGGTGCTGGGAGAGAGAGGATCATCTGTCAGGACTTTCTTTCCTATACCCTATCTAGAAGGGCTAGAGATGATTTTTTAAATATTCATTCATGGAGTGTGGGCATCACTGCCTAGGTCAGCATTTATTGCCCATCCCTAATTAAGAGTCAACCACATTGACCAGACCAGGTAAGGGTGGCAGGCTTCCTTCCCTAAAGGACATTAGTGAACCAGGTGGGTTTTTGTGACATCGACAATGGTTTCATGGTCATCATCAGATTTTTATTGAATTCAAATTTCATTATCTGCCATGGTGGGATTCAAACTTGGGTGCCCAGAGCATTCCCCTGGGTCTCTGGAAAACTAGTCCAGTGACAATGCCACTATGCTACCGTATCCCCCTAACAGGATGGAGGAATAAAGGCAATAGCGTCAGAGGGTAAGCAACTGGTTACCAACTAGATGTCAAACAAAGGGGGTAACATGTAGATTTCGTGTGGGTGGGAGGGGTAAAAGCGACTGAAGATCAGCAGTCTTTCCCTTTCTCTGCTGAAGATGAATTTTGATCCTGTGACTTCAAAGAATTAAAATGTGGGATCAGAAATTCCATTTCAGCTTAACAAATTTCTTTTTATCCCACACTTTATGTAGATAAACCATTCCCTGCATGTGTTCCAAGCTATGGACCGATATGTGAAAGAGAAATTCAGCTTAGGTATTAATCTTTTGTTCAAGGTGCACATTCAGGTTAAATTGTCTGTCTAATCATGCTTAATAGTTTTTATATCTTAGTTTGCAGAAAATAGCATGTGTGAATATTACCCGAGGAGGCTTTTAAAATCATACTAGCTTTAATTTGAACAAAATTGAAATATTAGCCTGGAGCCATAATTTACCATACACATGTAAAACTGCTGAGGTCCTCTCACCCCTCCATCTCCTTAAACTCTTCCTCAAAACAATCTATTTGACCAAGCTTTTAGTAACTTCACTTAATATCTCTTCCTTTGGTTCATCGTCTATGTTTTGGTTATGCTTCTGGGAAGCACCAGCGAGCGTTTTTCTAAATGAGAGGTGTTAAGTGAATGCAAATGTTTGTTGTTTCTGAAACACTGCTCATCAGCAAGGCAGAGCTTTCTTGGGTTACCCTATCTAGGCTTTTCAATACATTCTAAAAGAATTATTCAAATAACAATTGAAAAGAATGAATCATTTATTTAAAATAGCCAATACATGCTGATGCTGGTCAAGATCCATAAGAAAGTTATACAGAATAGTTTACCTGTCTAAATCCATCGGAGAAGTTATTCTTGTAATACCTTATCATCGAGTTCCATCCATCCATCACAAGACCCCATTTGGTTCTCTTTCCAGTCCTAAAGAAAAGGAAGTGTATTAAACAAACTGTGAATACTGACGCCAAAAACACCAGATTAGCTGAGGGGGTAATAATAAAATTTTAAAAGTGCGCTGTTTAAATCTGGAGAAGATGGTAACATGTTCATTTTCAAATAGACTGGGCAATATAGCTGCCCCATGTCAATATCAAGCAGATCCTAAAAGGTGGCAAGACAGCTCTTGATGTCTTCTGGAAAACCCATTCCAGGCAGCATTTCCTTTCCCCACTTCGTGATTCTATTAGGCTTTTAATTCCAGATTTTTTACTGAGTTCAAATTTCATCATCTGCCATGGTGGGATTAGAACCTGGGTTCCCAGAGCATTACCCTGAGTCTCTGGATTACTAGTCCAGTGACAATACAACTATGTCACCGCCTCCCCTACTGGAGCACATACATTTCTGATATTTACACACAAGTGTTTAAATATCACTCTAGAAAGATGCTACTCTGGAGCAAAGGAATGCAAGTTTCTCGTATGTGAGACACTGTCACTATTCACCTTCAATATCTTCTTTGTGAAATTCAAAGAACAAGAACAAAGAACAAAGAAAAGTACAGCACAGGAACAGGCCTTTCGGCCCTCCAAGCCTGCGCCGATCATATTGCCAGTCAACTAAAACATTTTGCACTTCTGGGGTCCGTATTCCTCTATTCTCATCCTATTCATGTATTTGTCAAGCTGCCTCTTAAACACCACTATCGTACCTGCTTCCACCACCTCCTCTGGCAGCGAATTCCAGACACTCACTACCCTCTGCGTAAAAAACTTGCCCTGCACTTCTCCTCTATAGTTTTCTCCTCTCACCTTAAATCTATGTCCACTAGTAATTGACTCTTCCACCCTGGGAAAAAGCTTCTGACTATCTACTCTGTCCATGCCACTCATAATTTTGTAAACTTCTATCAAGTCGCCCCTCAATCTCCGTCGCTCTAGTGAGAACAATCTGAGTTTCTCCAACTTCTCCTCATAGCTAATAACCTCCAGACCAGGCAGCATCCTGGTAAACCTCCTCTGCACCCTCTCCAACACCTCCATATCCTTCTGGTAATGTGGTGACCAGAATTGTACACAATATTCCAAGTGTGGCCTAACCAAGGTTCTATACAGCTGCAGCATGAGTTCCCTGCTTTTATACTCAATACCCCTGCCAATGAAGGCAAGCATGCCATATGCCTTCCTGACTACCTTATCCACCTGCGTTGCCACTTTCAGTGACCTGTGGACCTGTACACCCAGATCCCTCTGCCCATCAATGCACTTAAGGGTTCTGCCATTTACTGTATAATTCCTGCCTGTATTAGACCTTCCAAAATGCATTACCTCGCATTTGTCCGGATTAAACTCCATCTGCCATTTCTCCGCCCAAGTCTCTAACCGATCTATATCCGTTGTATCCTTTGACAATCCTCTTCACTATTTGCAACTCCTCCAACCTTAGTGTCTTACTAATTAGCCCAGTTACATTTTCCTCCAAATCATTTATGTATACTACAAACAGCAAAGGTCCCAGCACCGATCCCTGCGGAACTCCACTAGTCACAGCTCTCCATTCAGAAAAGCACCCTTCCACTGTTACCCTCTGTCTTCTATGACCAAGCCAATTCTGTATCCATCTTGCCAGCTCACCTCTGATCCTGTGTGACTTTACCTTCTGTATCAGTCTGCCATGAGGGACCTTGTCAAAGGCCTTACCGAAATCCACGTATATAACATCCACTGCCCTTCCATCGTCGATCATCTTTGTCACTTCCTCAAAAAACTCGATCAAGTTAGGACACGAACTCTGCTTCACAAAACCATGCTGCCTCTCAATAATACGCCCATTTGCTTCCAAATCCTGTCATGAAGAATCTTCTCCAATAATTTCCCTACCACTGACGTAAGCATCACCGGCCTGTAATTTCCTGGATTATCCATGCTACTCTTCTTAAACAATGGAACAACATTTGCCATTCTCCAGTCCTCTGGGACCTCACCCGTAGCCAGTGAGGATACAAAGATTTCTGTCAAGGCCCCAGCAATCTCCTCCCTTGCCTCCCTCAGTACTCTGGGGTAGATCCCATCTGGCTCTGGGGACATATCCACCTTAATAGTCTTCAAGACGTCTAACACCTCTTTTTTGATCTCAACATGATCCAGGCTATCTACACACTCTTCCCTAAACAAATCAACCACTAAGTCCTTCTCTTTGGTGAATATTGATGAGAAGTATTCATTCAGTATCTCTCCCATTTCTTCTGGCTCCACACACAGATTCCCACCTCTGTCCCTGAATGGACCTACCCTTTCCCTGGCTACCCTCTTGCTTTTTACATTTATATAAAAGGCCTTGAGATTTTCCTTAATCCTGGTTGCCAGTGACTTTTCATGACCCCTTTTAGCCCTCCTGACTCCTTGCTTAAGTTTCTTCCTACTTTCTTAGTATTCGCCACGGGCTTCATCTGTTCCCAACCTTCTAGCCCTTACGAAAGCTTCCCTTTTCTTTTTGACTAATCTCACAATATCCTTCATTATCCAAGGTTCCTGAAACTTGCTATGCTTATCCTTCATCCTAGCAGGAACATGCCAGTCCTGAATTCTTATCAACTGACGTTTGAAAGCCCCCCCACATGTCAGTTATTGATTTGCCCTCAAACATCCGCCTCCAGTCTAGATTCCTCAGTTCCTGGCTAATATTGTTATAATTAGCCTTCCCCCAATTAAGCATCTTAACCCGAGGACTCCTGTTATCCTTATCCACCAGTACCTTTAAATTTACTGAATTATGGTCACTTTTCCCGAAATGCTCTCCTACTGAAACTTTGACCACCTGGCCAAGTTCATTCCCTAATACCAGGTCCAGTTTTGCCCCGTCCCTAGTTGGACTATCTACATATTGTCTCGGGAAGCCCTCCTGGATGCACCTTATAAATTCTGCACCAACCAAACCCCTAGCACTAAGTGTTTCCCAGTCAATATAGGGAAAGTTAAAATCACCCACCACAACAACCCTATTGCTTTTACATCTTTCCAAAATCTGCCTACATAACTGTTCCTCAATCTCCCGCCGGCAATTGGGAGGCCTACAGTAACCCCCAACATTGTGACTGCACCCTTCCTATTCCGGAGCTCTACCCATATTGCCTCTTCTTTTAAGTTTAGCTTAGATCACGTAACTACGGCTATTCTAACTTCCACTACCATGTGAAAATCATCAATTCCCACTTGGTCAGGAAGGTTGGATCAGTCCTTCCCAGCTACGCAAATGAAATCCCAAAAGTGATATTCCACTTCCTGGTATCCCAAACGGATATGTAACCTAATGCCTGAAATAGGAAGCTGAATTGAAACTCTGGGATTTCATTGGGAAGCCTGTCAACATGTGCACGTGCATCTGCATGTCAAATTAGGGCTAAGGAGCAAGTCACTGACAAATGTAAAACTTTACCACTTTGTTAATCAGCAGCATAATAAACGCTCTCAAACCAGTTACATCAATGTCAAACGCTCCCTTGATATTTCTCTAACAATGCTGTTTCACCCTAACTGCACCTGTATCATATTTCTATTTTGAACCTCAAAAGTGTGTCCCAAATGGTGGACAACCTTTTAATGTGGACCTGCACTCACAGCAAATTCCCTGCCCTACCTCCTGCCGTGGATTTACAATTCTTGCTGAAACCGTCGATTATTGCAGCACCCCAGGGAGACCCTTCACCACATAGTCACCAGCCACCAAAACACTGAGCAGACGGCTATTCAGCCTCAAGCATCCACTTTCAAACCTGGCTCAAACATCAGGCTTCCTCGGCAATACATGGTGAGGGAAAAAAAACCTCAGTTCCAAATTGTTTTCCTTTGAGCAGAGGAGGTTAAAAGGAATGTTTGATGGGCGTTTTCAAAATCACAGAGTTTTTAATAGAATAATTAAGGGTAAACTGTTTTTAGGGTCAGGTGGATTGGTAAACAGGGGACATAAATTAAAAGGTAATTTGCCAAAAAACCAGAGGCAACCTAGGAAAAAAAAGAGTACGCAGTGAGTCATTATGATCTGGAATGCACTGCCTGAAAGAGTGGCAGAAGCAAATTTAATAATATTTTATGAGGAGAAATTTGCAGAGAATTGGAGAAAGAGGAGAGTGGGATTAATCGGATAGCTCATTCAAAAAGCCAGCACTGGCACGATGGGCCAAATAACCTCCTTCTGTGCTATGTCATTCTATGACCAATACTTAATGGCATAAAATGTGCAAAGCACACAAAAACAAAAACAATTCCAATTTCACCCCGTCCTTCACATTTGTAAACGTTCTGCCTGCTTGCTGTGGTAATATAGTTCCACGGGGGGTAAATGTGAAAACTACAAATGCATGTTTTGTCCCACTTGTGGGAGAGTCCAGAACAAGGAGACATAAATAGAAGATAGCCACTAAGACAATGCTTCCCAAACTTTTTTCTGCCGTGACCCCCTTTTTAACACTTCACAATGGCACGGCCCCAGAGTGAAAAGTGGGGGGTGGGGGGGGGGGGGGGGGGGGGGGGAGGCAGGGGGACGAGTTGTTGAGTGGGGTGAGGGTTCAAACAGCAGGGCCACAGGCACAAAAAACCAAGACATCTACCACAAAAACAGAAAATGCTGGAAAACCTCAGCAGGTCTGGCAACATCTGTGGAGAGAGAAACAGAGTTAGCGTTTTGAGTAAATACGACTCTTCAGAGCTAAAGAGAAGTAGAAATGTGATTGATTTTATACTGTTGAAGAGGAGGTCGAGCAGGTGGAGCAAAATAGATGGTCAAGGATAGTCGGGAGCTCAGGAGAGATTGACAAAGATGTCATTGACACAAGACACAGGGAGTGTTAACAGTGGTGTTAAAGGCTAAAGAAGGTGTTGATAGCGGCATAAAGGTAAGATAGCAGAATGTGTTAATAGCAGAATGAGGGTCAGTGCTCTATGAAAGCAAAACAGAAACAAGTGACTATGGGGAAGGGTGTTGGGGAAGGAGAATAACAAAAAACAAATAAATAAATAGAAATTTTCACCAAATTGACTAAAAAAGGGGTAAAGATGGAGGAGGGAGTTCATGGTCTGAAGCTGAACTCAATGTTAAACCCAGAAGGCTGTAAAGTGCTTAACAGGAAGATGAGGTGATGTTCCCCCAGTTTTCGTTGGGCTTCACTGGAACATTGCAGTAGGCCAAGGACAGACATGTGGGCGTGACAGCAGGATGATGTGTTGACATGGTAAGCAACAGGAAGGTCTGGGTTATGCTTGCGAACTGAGCTCCACAAAATGGTCACCAAGTCTGCGTTTGGTCTTCCCAATGTAGAGGAGACCATCTTGGGAGCAGCAAATACAGTAGACCAAACTGAAGGAGGTGCAACTGAAGCACTGTTTCACTTGAAACATCTACATCGATAAGACATCCACCCATTTTGCAGGCTCTGTCGGTGTTAACAATCAGGCTCAGAGCTCATTGGGTTAGGCCACTGCCATAGGTAAAAAAAAATTGCGCGCATTTAAAGGAGCCTTGCAACCAATCTCAGGACTGTCAAATCTGAGTCTCTGCTCCACAGCCTCCATTACTGCCTCGATTCTCACGCCTAACTGCTTGTCCTACAACCTCACTGAGGGTCGCGACCCACAGCTTGGAAGTCCCTGCTTGAAGAGATCAGATAGCTTCAGTAAATTTTATTTACTGTAAGTGACAAGAACATGGAATGTGCTGCCACATGAAGTGGCTGAAGCAAACAGTACTGCTGCCTTTCAGGGGGAAGCTTGATGCACACTTGAGGGAGAAGGGAATAGAAGGATACAGGAGCAGTTGGAAAAGGTCATTAGCATGGGCCAAAACTCATATGGAGTACAAGCGCCAGCCGAAACCAGCCAGTTTTTTCTGTGCTATATATTCTGTGTCATTCTATGGTGCATTTCTTTCACATATAGCTTGGATTCCTTAATAAAAAGAGAATGCTGGTTGTTTTTATTTCAGATTTTCAGCTTCCATAGTATTTTGCTTTCGCTTAGATTCCTTGTTTGGTTCAACTAGTTAAAAACAATAGCCGATACTTCTGCTACAAATAGATTTCATGTGTCACCTTAAACATTTACTACATGATGCTCCATGCACCAGATTTTTAATTCTGCAGGCTTCTAAAGACAAAAAAAAATTCAATGGTAAAGCAGAATAAATTGAGGTAAAGAGCATTTACGCTGTCATTTTCTTAATCACTCAACAAAGAATCATAGAATGGCTACAATACAGGAGGAGGCCATTCAGCCCATTGTATCTGTACCAGCTCTCTGCAAGAACAACTCACCTAGTCCCAGGCCCCCTGCTTTTCCCTCCCGCCTTGCAAATTTTCTCTCTTCAGGTAATCATCCAATTACCTTTGGAAAACTGCAAGCGTCAAAAATCAGACAATTGGATTTTTTAACTTCATATCCCACACTCAAATAGATTTTCAATGCTCCCCTCCCATGCAATATTAATCTGTTTGCAACAAAGCATGCAAGGCGTAAACTAACCACAACAGTTAAGAGTTAATGCTCAAAGATAATTACCTTGTAAAGTCAGTCTTTAAGGCCCCAGTTCCAGCATACTGTTTGGCACATGCATTCGCATTATCTGCCCATGCTGTGGACAAATCAAATTATTGCTAAGTTGTAGTACTTCAGTCAGCAAAGGTAACAACTGTAAAGTATTCAGCAAAAGTAACAATTGTTGGATTTTATTTCCACTGTAGATTTTCCTCCCAACTTTTCTCTACCATTTTCTCCTCTCTCAAAGACAAAGACCCCATGCTGGTATAGGGTTCCCTTTGGCATACTCGGCTAGCCTAAATAGTCAAAATTTGCATTGCCCCTGGCAGCGAGCATGGAAGCATCACAGTCGTCAGCCATTACCATTGTATTCTCACCTGACAGTCCCAAGTGCACAACGCATCTAGCAGGGAGCAACAGATAGCAATCAGAAGCAAGAACTCTCCCACCCACGCGCAGTGATATTAAAAGCAATTGTATTGCTGATAAAGAGAGACATTTTTTGATGAAGCTTTTCATCTTGCACTCATCAGGACAATTTGCAATGTCTTGACCAGTGTCAAGCTGCCTGGTTTAGATTACAAACAGTGTTTGGCAGTTAATTGTCAGTCACCATCAACTGGTGCATTCTCTACCACAGTCCACTTGCCCACCAATCAGCACTCGCTTCTCATACGATATAAATATGTTGCTTCCCCTGACATTGGTATTTTCTTGCAAATTGTCTTGACGAGTGGAGCATGAAAGGCTTTCACAAGCAAAATCCCTCTTTTCTCAGCAATACTCAAGTTCTGTACTACCAAACGACTATTAAACCAATTGTATTGTTCCTACTACTGGGATCAACTCAGCACAAATCAGGAATCAAACCCAAAACCTCCCTGGTCTATACCCTTTGTTTAATCATGAATAAACTTGCTGAACGAATGGAGAAGCCTGCTGTTGCATAGTAAAAGACTTCACCAAACAGGTTTTGATAACTGAATTGAAACTCACCGTTTTTGTAAATTTTTTCAAACTCTGCTTGTTCTTCAATTCTTTGGCCAACATGAAGAACACCCAGCCTCTAAATCCAACAGGAAGAATTGAGAGTTTAATAATTATGGTGATGAGTTGGTTCACATATATATTTTAAACACTTGTAATGTGAAACTTATGGTTCAATTTGGATTTTTTTTCTGCTTTCAAATGAGGTGCTATGTGAGGTGCTCTCAATAACTTAAACTGTGAATAATGTAGTTCTTAACCATATAGATCAGGGTCCTACATTTACTTCCTAGTCTTTGTGAATGAGTCTGTTTGAGCTCAATCACAATTGATCCCCATTTTGCATAGTAAAGTGTTAGAAGAATGCCTCTAAGCAACAACCTACAAACAGTGGCAAGAAGTGTATGTGCAGGAACAGGACTGGTCAGAGTTGTGGTAGCCTATCGGTTGAATTGGCTGCTGACGCCAAATGCTCTAGTCCCCATATGAAAATGAACCATTTGGTCAGGTACCATAGGACCTCTGCTAGCAGATTAACCTTCCTATTATATAATCAATTCCCTGCCTTCAACACTTGGAGGGGCAATGACAGTAGAATTTGAGGGGCAAGATAATATACACAGTTTAGTAAGTATCTAAATAATACGAAATAAATTAAACAACCTCCCTCTATTCTAACAGCTCAGCATGTGCCACAGCAGTACTTAGCGTAATAAATTATAGAGTGTGGTTTAATATTAAAAATGATGGCCATATAGCAGAATAGTTCTCTGTTAACAATGAATTCTCAAACATAACAGATTACTATAATCATTCATCCTGAAGCAGATCAGCTATTGAAATTCAGGCAAGGCAGTGGCTTAGTGGTAGCGTACTGGACTAGTAATCCAGAGGCCCAGGTTAATGCTATGGGGACATGGGTTCAAATCCCATCACGGTAGCTGGTGGAATTTAAATTCAATTAATAAATCTGGAATGTGTCAGTGATGATGACCATGAAACTATTATTGATTGTCATAAAAAGCTATCTGGTTCACTAATAAGTTTTAGGGAAGGAAATCTGCCATCCTTACCTGGTCTGGCCCACACACGACTCTAGGCCCACAGCAAAATGGTTGACTTTTAACTGCCTTTTGAATGGCCTAGCAAGTCACTCAGTTCAAGGGCAATTAGGGAAGGGCAGCAAATGCTCCCCTAACCAGTGACACCCATAAAAAAATTCAAATATTCCCTCTAATTTTGTACAATCCATTATCAAGCTATGTAATATTGTATCTCAGAACTCACCCTGTTATTCTTCATGACAAAGTGCAAATCTTATAAACATTCTATATTACATATGAATGATAAAATGAATAATTTCATAAATTTAAGATGTACAAATTCATGAAAGCATATAAATGTGTAATCAATCTGCATCCATTCATCATTTAATATTGATAATGTAGCAACTGCTATTTACTGTATTTTACATTGGGATAATGTCAAACTTGTTTATTGTGAACACATTTGAAATAATGTTTATGAACGCTATTCATGAAAGTAATGAGACAAAACTTATTTCTCACTGTATACGTTGCAGATATAATGGACAGAATTTCCTGCCCACCGGGCGGGTGGGCCTGACCTGATCTCTAGTGGATGCCATCATTTTACGTGGGTGGGCCAATTAAAGCCCACCCAGCGTGACGTCTGGCTGAAAGCGCAATGTGCGGGCAGGGGGGGAATTCCTCAAAAGTGAGAGTGCGCTCTTTCACTCTTTCGCACATGCGTACGAAAGAGCGCACATCTCCCCGAGGCTAAGTGCTGCCTCAGGGAGATCGCTTACACTTTTAACAAGATTAAAAATAGAAAAAAAAAAATCCTTAACATGTTCCCTCATGTGACAATGTCACATGAGATGGGACATGTTCATAAATTACAGTAAAACTTTATTAAACTTGTTTAAAACCCTGCATGAAACCTCATCCCACTGGAGGATGAGGTTTCATGTTTTTTCTATTGCCCGCCGGGGCTCCTGGCCGACCCACCAACCTTAAGTTTGGACGGGCAGGTCCTTTAATTGTTTAAATGATCCTGTCAATGGCCTCAATTGGCCATTGATAGGTCGGCAGGCCCGCCGCTGATTTTGCTGCCCCCCTGCCTTCCTGAAAATTTAAATGGGCCAGGATGAGGTCAGGGTTTCCCCCGACATCATTTTAAGCGTTGGCGAGCGGACCCCGATCCCCTGCTCACCGACAGCAAAATTCTGCCCAATGTTGAAATAGTAAGCATTTAAAACTCTGCTATTCACGTCCTTACACCAAGTTCCATTCACTTGTCAAGCCGGTGCTCGCTGACCTACAGTCACTCCCAAAGACCTGATTTTAAAATTCTCATTGTTTTCAAATCCCTCCCCATCTCCGTAATCCTCTCCAACCCCACAACTCTCCAATATCTCCGTAATCCCCTCCAACCCCATAACTCTCCGATATCTCTGTAATCCCCTCCAACCCCACAACTCTCCGATATCTCTGTAATCCCCTCCAACCCAACAACTCTCCGATATCTCTGTAATCCCCTCCAACCCAACAACTCTCCGATATCTCTGTAATCCCCTCCAACCCCACAACTCTCCGATATCTCTGTAATCCCCTCCAACCCCACAACTCTCCGATATCTCTGTAATCCCCTCCAACCCCACAACTCTCCGATATCTCTGTAATCCCCTCCAACCCCACAACTCTCCGATATCTCTGTAATCCCCTCCAACCCCACAACTCTCCGATATCTCTGTAATCCCCTCCAACCCCACAACTCTCCGATATCTCTGTAATCCCCTCCAACCCCACAACTCTCCGATATCTCTGTAATCCCCTCCAACCCCACAACTCTCCGATATCTCTGTAATTCCCTCCAACCCCACAACTCTCTGATATCTCTGTAAATCCCCTCCAACCCCACAACTCTCTGATATCTCTGTAAATCCCCTTCAACCCCACAACTCTCCGATATCTCTGTAAATCCCCTCCAACCCCACAACTCTCCAGTATCTCTGTAATCTCATCAATCCCACAACTCTCTGATATCACTGCCCTCCTCGAATTTTGGCCCCTTGAAATCCCCAATTTTAATTGCTCCACCATTGGCGCACGTGTCTTTAGCTACCTAGGCCAAAGCAATGGAATTTCCTTCTTAAAAGTGCCCACCTCAAACTCTCTTTCCTCCCTAAAACCTACCTCTTCGACTGAGCTTTTGGTAATATCTCCTACATAGGTCAGTTTCAAATCTTGCTTTATAATGCTCGTGCAAGTGCCTTGGGATGTTTGATTACGTTAAATGTGCTATGCTAGATAAATACAAGTTGATATAAATCTAATACAGGAGCCAAGGACTTGTGTGCAAAAGCTCCAGGTAATTCTCTTTGTTAATCAATTTGTTTCTAAAAGAATCCAGTTTTACAGTGCTTTTTTAGTAAAGCCCCTGGTTATCAATGCTAAATAGTAAACTGAGCGGACATGGTTTAGGGGAGTTTGGCAGCGAAATGACAAACATTGGATTGCTAAGAAAATTGGCTACATGGTAAATTTTGAGAATCAACAACATGGTTTGCTGTTAAATGTACAAGCAAACCTAAGACAGGTTATTCTGGAAAATGTTCAGAATTTTTCTTAAATTAAAAATAGAAGCAGATCAATTTTCTTTGCTCATATTATAACGGTCACTGAGGTTTGGAATAAATCATCTTTAGCAATGCAAAAAGATCTCAAATTGCAATGTTCTGCCTTGGCCCCTAGTCTGTCCACTGCAGAACTTGAGAAAAGGTGATAATTCTAGACTTCATGAGGCAGTGGGTTCCCAAACCAGAGGTAGTAGTGTAGGAGTGGGTAGAGAAGACTTGCAGGTGATTCTCCGGCTGTGTCTGGAGCAACCCCTATTGGGTTCCCAAAGATGAGATTTTGGGTTTCAAGCTTCGAGACAGCAATGGCACTCAGACTGAGTTTTGACACAAAGCTGGGTCGGAGGGTGAGCTGTGAGGAGGATGCAGAGATGCTTCTGGGCGATTTGGACAAGCTGAGTGAGTGGGCAAATGCATGGTAGATGCAGTATAATGTGGATAAATGTGAGGTTATCCATTTTGGTAACAAAAACAGGAAGGCAGATGATAATCTGAATGGCTATAAATTGAGGGAGGGGAATGTGCAACGTGACCTGGGTGTCCTTGTACACCAGTCGCTGAAGGTAAGCATGCAGGTGCAGCAGGCGGTAAAGAAGGCAAATGGTATGTTGGCCTTCATAGTCAGAGGATTCGAGTGCAGGAACAGGGATGTCTTGCTGCAATTGTACAAGGCCTTGGTGAGACCACACCTGGAATATTGTGTGCAGTTTTGGTCTCTTCATCTGAGGAAGGATGTACTTGCTATAGAGGGAGTGCAGCAAAGGTTTACCAGACTGATTCCTGGGATGGCGGGATTGACATATGAGGAGAGATTGAGTCAATTAGGATTAAATTCGTTGGAATTCAGAAGAATGAGGGGAAATCTCATAGAAACCTATAAAATTCTACCAAGGCTAGACAGGGTAAATGCAGGAAGGATGTTCCCAATGGTGGGGGAGTCCAGAACCAGGGGTCACAGTCTGAGGATATGGGGTAGGCCATTTAGGACTGAGGTGATGAGAAATTTCTTCACCCAGAGAGTGCGGAATTCGTTACCACAGAAAGTAGTTGAGACCAAAACATTGAATGCTTTCAAGAAGGAGTTAGATGTAGCTCTTGGGGCGAAAGAGATCAAAGGGTATGGGGAGAAAGTGGCAGCAGGCTATTGAGTTGGATGATCAGCCATGATCATAATGAATGGCAAATCGAAGGGCCGAATGGCCTACTCCTCCTCTTAGTTTCTGTGTTGACAACTCTGAGGCCACCTAATTGTTCGTGTTTTTTTCCTGCTGGGCAGGCTTGGCTTAATTCCTGTTCTGAGGCCCGATTGGTGCTTTAGCCATAACCTGTAAAAAGGTGGGTCTTCCCTTTATTCAGGGCAACCCAAGTCGTTTCAAAACCTCCCTGCTCAACAATTAGCCCCCTACTCCAGCCCAACAACTCTCTAAAACACCACCCCACTCCTCCAATTTTCACTCTGAGGTCGTACGAAATCTGAGCCATTAAAATGGGGCCACATTGGGAAATAGTTTGGGAAGCATTGCCTTGACGAGTACTGAATCCTGTTTCACTCACCGTTTACAAGCACTGGCATATCTGAATTAAGAGTATGTTTAAACATTAAATCCCCACTAAATAATAAGCTTGTAAAGTGCTTCTAACCTGAAGCTGTGATTGGAGAGAGCGGTGTGCTAACAAGCTTTGCACCACGTTTGTTCGATCCAAACAGTCAATGCAATTGGTCCGGAAAGTTCCTTCCTGCTGTACCAGCATCTTCCCTTCAGTATCCACCAAGAAATAACTATTATTAAAACAGAAAAAACAAGTGACCATTTTTTTTAAAAAAAAAGTTAAAAATGGAAACAGGCAATTTCTCTTTAATCAAAGTATCACTACTTTCATATTTATAGGTAATGAACAGACTTTTTAAAAGATTTCTTTTTCATATTCAATACACGAAAACTACCCACCCATACTCATCTTGTTGGTCTGCTACACGATCCAAAAGGATTTGGAGCCGGTCCCATCTCATACGGCTGCATTCCTTGTGGAAATCAAATGCACAATATCTACAAAATTGACAGCACAATGATTAGTGAACTTTAAAAATAAATAATTCATATGCAGCGCCTCAAATCAAAATTAAGCATTCCCTGGTAGGCATGACACAGGCAAATACAATTTATTCTAGCCTTTCCGAAGACTCCAAACTCACAAGTGCCTTCTATTGCACTATTGTGGAACTTGTGTCTTCCATACCAACCACCCTAATAACCTCAGTGAATTTGCAAGTAAGTGAATGCAAGTGAGGAAGCGAACATGCAAGCACAAGCGAGAATGAGAAAGAACGAGGGAGGAAATGAGCGTGGAAAAAAAAGAGAAACAAAATGGACAAACACGTAAAGCACCTTTCATATCCTCAGGGCATCTTGATAGTCTACACTTTTTGAAGTGTACTCCTATAGAGGTTACCACTGTCTAACCTCCAAGCTTCACATGGTCTCATCTGCTTGTGTGGGCAGCCTGCTGTTTCTCTGGAAACACTCTCAATTCTTTCCCTTAATTCAAATCTGTATTTCAAGGAAAATCCTGGGCCAGAGCTGATGCCACACAGTCCAAGGTGCTTGCCCCAGGTGCAGACAGGTCCACCTCATTTTATAGGGCACTACTCAAGTGACCAATTCTAGATATATTGCTTTATGCCTGAAACAGTAATAATGGAAAAGGCTGTTTCTCTTGAAGACAATAGAGGATATCCTCATCTATACTCCAGTAGAAAAAATGGTCTGCCCAGCCTAACTATTCTCTTTTCTAGTAAATCCAACTGATCACCTTAGAAATTTCTGAGGGAAGGGAAGAAAGGTATGTATAACTCAATGGATGAGCTATTTACCCCTTAAACCACGACAATCTTTAATGGATGAGAGAAAGGCTAGATTAAAAATTCTGCACAACATTTTAAACACCACATGCGCTTTGCTACTTCAATCCTGCTGTCAATGTATGCAATCTTCCTAACCCAAGGCTACTACCATCTAAAAGGACAAGGGGAGCAGATAGATGGGAACATCACCAACTGGAAGATCCCCTCCATCCTGGCCTGGAAATATATCTCATTCCTTCACTGTCGCTGGGTCAAAATCCTGGAACTTCCTCCCTAACAGCACTGTGGGTGTACCTACACAACATGGGCTGCAGCAGTTCAAGAAGGCAGCTCACCACCACCTTCTCAAGGGCGAGGAATGGACAATAAATGTTGGCCCAGCCAGCGAAGCTAACATCGTGTGAATGAAACAAAAAAAATCAATTGATTTTAGCCTTGCAAAAGGTACAGTACCATTAGAAGATAATTTAATAACAATATTCACAGGCATAGCAGAGAAAAGTCTGCTTATGCATAATGTAAAAAATATTTTATTTTCAATCGTCTCATAAATAGAGGAGCCACAGATGCACTAAGTGCATCTGGATTGTAGACATAGCAAGCGTGGGAGTCAGTTGGTCTGCGGATCTCCGTAACTGGAAATTTAAATCAGAAACAAAGTGGAGGAAAATGAAAATAACCTGATAAACATCAGCCAACACAGTTTAAAAAGTTGTTCGTGTTACCTGATTAACCTCATGAATTTACTGGAGGAAACAAGATAGCCAAAGTAACAAGGGGGGGGAGACATACAAGGCTTTTAATAATGTGACACATGACTGAGCCTTTACAAACCACACTCGGTGAGTTACAAGGGTAAGACACTGACGAGGATTAGCAACTGATCAGTGGTACGAAGAAAGGAGAGGGATGTTTTAGAGTCACAGAATTATTACAGCATAGATGGAGTCCATTCTGCAGTACTCAGTCAAAAGAAGGGGAGGGTTCTTCAGGAGTGTGTACTGCAGTCTCTCCTGATATTGTCATACAGAAATAGATTCACAGTCTCAGTATAAGTGGCAGCAAAATTTACAAAATCACACCTGTGAACTCAAAGGTTGTAGCTCAGATATGAGTTTGCACCTGGGCTGATGAATGGCAAACAAAGTTTAATGCCAAAACAAAAACAGAATTACCTGGAAAAACTCAGCAGGTCTGGCAGCATCGGCGGAGAAGAAAAGAGTTGACGTTTCGAGTCCTCATGACCCTTCGACAGAACTTGCGTTCGAGTCCAAGAAAGAGTTGAAATATAAGCTGGTTTAAGGTGTGTGTGTGTGGGGGGCGGAGAGATAGAGAAACAAAGAGGTGGAGGGGGGGGTGGGGGTGTGTGGTTGTAGGGACAAACAAGCAGTGATAGAAGCAGATCATCAAAAGATGTCAACGACAATAGTACAATAGAACACATAGGTGTTAAAATTAAAGTTGGTGATATTATCTAAACGAATGTGCTAATTAAGAATGGATGGTAGGGCACTCAAGGTATAGCTCTAGTGGGTTTTTTTTATATATATAATGGAAATAGGTGGGTAAAGGAAAATCTTTATAATTTATTGGAAAAAAAAGGGAAGGGGGAAACAGAAAGGGGGTGGGGATGGGGGAGGGAGCTTACGACCTAAAGTTGTTGAATTCAATATTCAGTCCAGAAGGCTGTAAAGTCCCTAGTCGGAAGATGAGGTGTTGTTCCTCCAGTTTGCGTTGGGCTTCACTGGAACAATGCAGCAAGCCAAGGACAGACATGTGGGCAAGAGAGCAGGGTGGAGTGTTGAAATGGCAAGCGACAGGGAGGTTTGACAGGTCGTAAGCTCCCTCCCCCATCCCCACCCCCTTTCTGTTTCCCCCTTCCCTTTTTTTCCCAATAAATTATAAAGATTTTCCTTTTCCCACCTATTTCCATTATATATATAAAAAAAAACCCACTAGAGCTATACCTTGAGTGCCCTACCATCCATTCTTAATTAGCACATTCGTTTAGATAATATCACCAACTTTAATTTTAACACCTATGTGTTCTATTGTACTATTGTCGTTGACATCTTTTGATGATCTGCTTCTATCACTGCTTGTTTGTCCCTACAACCACACACCCCCACCCCCCCCCTCCACCTCTTTGTCTCTCTATCTCTCCGCCCCCCACACACACACACCTTAAACCAGCTTATATTTCAACTCTTTCTTGGACTCGAACGCAAGTTCTGTCGAAGGGTCATGAGGACTCGAAACGTCAACTCTTTTCTTCTCCGCCGATGCTGCCAGACCTGCTGAGTTTTTCCAGGTAATTCTGTTTTTGTTTTGGATTTCCAGCATCCGCAGTTTTTTTGTTCTTATTATTATTAAAGTTTAATGCCAACAAGTGTTCCACTGTAACAAAAACAAAAACAGAATTACCTGGAAAAACTCAGCAGGTCTGGCAGCATCGGCGGAGAAGAAAAGAGTTGACGTTTCGAGTCCTCATGACCCTTCGACAGAACTTGAGTTCGAGTCCAAGAAAGAGTTGAAATATAAGCTGGTTTAAGGTGTGTGTGTGGGGGGGCGGAGAGAGAGAGTTCCACTGTATTGGAAGCAAAAATAGGAAACTCTCTCTGCTCCAGGAATGGTTGGGAGATGCTCAGAGGGGAGTTAAGAGAAATCAAGGGGTGTTAGTTAACTCGGAGCAGTTCACCAATTCCAAATAGCACGAGGCAGAAACAGCACAATGGTTTGCGTAAGGCCTCACGTTTTCATGCGATCTCCTGACCAATCTCAATAAGAATAGGGCACACACTTCCGGTGACTGCAACCCAAGGGGACCAATTCACATCTGAAAGACAGTGTAGAGAAGCGGAACACGATCATCCCATACGTTAAAGTGTTCAGCTACAAGGTTTTCTCTGGCGTTGAAAGACGTTATTTTGTGCAACTGATGAGCAAATTTTATAGAGAGGTACTACATATGAAATACTGGGTCAAATTAAATCTGAAACAATGCTTTCAAGCACATTAAGGCTCCAGAGCATGAGAGCTATGAAGGGCAAATTTAAAACAGATGGTAAGGGAGTATTTCATAATGCAGGGGGTGATGAATAACTAACAGATTGAAATGTGGTTATGATTGAGGCTCAGGGACTGAACTTATTTACAAAATAGCTGTGCTGGCTGACATTTATATCAAGTTATTTTCATTTTCCTCCATTTTGTTTCTGATTTCAGTTTTTTTTCCAATTAGTGCAATAAGAAGATACAGAGGCTGCATTTTGGAAAAACAAATCAAATGGGCTTTCTTTTCTTGAACCTTCCTTTGAAAGTTAGTTTGGGTCAGTTTGTAGCACACACACCACGTCAGAAGATTGTATCCTCAAGCCTCCTTTCATACTTGACACAATAATCTAGACTGACAAGCCAGTGGAGTACTGCTGAAGTGCCGAATCATCAAGCTGGTAATCATCAAGCTGGTATCTTGTGAATAGGACATCAAATAAAGGGTCTACTATTTTGTTTTACTGGTTGGATGTTAAAGATCCCAAAAGCACTATGCAGCAAAACAGGAAACCCTCTCAGAATTTTGGCAACATTTCTCTCTCAGCCACCAACACCAAAAATGAATGATAAAAGCAAAGGACTGCGGATGCTGGAAATCCAAAACAAAAACAGAAACAGAAATACCTGGAAAAACTCAGCAGGTCTGGCAGCATCGGCGGAGAAGAGCACAGTTGACGTTTCGAGTCCTCATGACCTTGAGTTCTGCTGAAGGGTCATGAGGACTCGAAACGTCAATTGTGCTATCTGCCACCGATGCTGCCAGATCTGCGGAGTTTTTCCAGGTATTTCTGTTTTTGTATCAAAAATGAATGTCCTGTTAAACCTACTTAATTACGGTCAGTGTGTCATGTATTTATCTATTGAGCAAATCATTGCATTCCAACGTATCTAATTGCGAAGTGCTTTGAGGTATTTCTGAGGAGGCATAACAAGACTATATAAATGCCGAAACGTCAACTCTTTTCTTCTCCGCCGATGCTGCCAGACCTGCTGAGTTTTTCCGGGTGGTTCTGTTTTTGTTTTATATAAATGCAAGTCTATCTTTCTTTTCTTGAGAACAGGCAGTCCAACCCCCATTTCGTGCATTGTTTTCTTGTGCAATAAACGCAAGACAAGGAGGAAACTGCACTTGCTTGAGTCACTTCTAACAATTTTTTTTAATAAATAGAAAGAAAATATTGATAGCATTAAGCTCTCCAGGTATAGTGGAAACGTACTTAACCATCCCATTGCCCAAGCTTGAAGCCATTTTGGAGAAAACCTGTTCAAGGGATTTTTCAGGACCCTTCTGGTCAATCTGTAAAGTGAAAATATTAAAAAAAAAACAAAAGTGTCCCATTTTCATCAAAGATAAGAATTCACATTTTAGTATGAAGACATATTTGACAAAAATAAAACATACCAAGTTAACTATCACTTGCTTCCCATAACTAATGAGCTGCGAATCAAAATGCCTTTGAAAGCCATCCATCTGAAATCAAAATTGAAAGATGTTTAGAATCCGCTTTTAACCAAAAAAAACCAGTCAAAAAGCATCAATAATCTAAGTAGTGCACTAAAGCGCTAAAACTGCTCTCTATGGCTTAGGTGGTTATTGAAAGGACAAGCAATATGACACAGCACAATAATGCATTATGCAAATTTCTACACTCACCATATGGAGCGCAATTTGCTGCCCAGGTATATTCTGGAAGGAGTGAAAATGCCAATTTCTGAGCAAAAACAAATCACTTGCCCTATTTTTAAAAGTTAACATCTAAGTACTTAACACCTTGGTTGCACTGAAATCAGAATTAGAAAGAATGCTACATGTATAACCTCAATTTGAAAATGAAATACCTTCCAACATATCACATTCTAGTTTTTAAACAACACAATTATCTTAAAAAACATGGTTTAAAATAGGTTTTTGCATAGCCTGAACAGCGTTGCTTAACTACATGAATTCAAGTTGTTTTTCCAAGCAACTAATATATTTGAAACCTAATAGGCAACTCTGCCAAGGAAAATTACACATTTATTGTATTCAAAATGAGTATTGGTACAAAACAAACCTGCAAACATACATAAATCAGCACAGTAAAACTCTTCTCTTACTGCAGGTCAACAGGCTCCTTATGGAAACTTGTCATTTTGTGTTTTCAAACGTACTCACATGGTTCATGGATTTACTGATCTGGGGCTTTGGTTTGTATCTCAAGTTTGGCCTTTGTGACCAGAAAAAGGGAATTGATCCTCGTGTCTTGAAAACAGAAAAAAAATCAAAGGAGAAACTTATTCAACATCGGCAGCCTTTAAGGTATGGAAAGCAGAAGGTGTTCATAGCAGCTCTGCTACTAACACATTCTACTTTCATACCTTTATGCCACTATCGGTACCTCCTTTAGCCATTAACACTACCAATAACACTCCCTTTGTCTTTTTGTCCATGACATCTTTGTCAATCTCTCCTTAGCCCCCACCTATCACTGACCTTCTTATCCAGCTTCACCTGCTCCACCCCTCTCTTAAACAGCATAAATTTCATAATTTCTACTCCTCTTTAGCTCTGATGAAGAGTCAGATGGGCTGAAAATGTTAACTCTGTTTATCTCTCCACAGATGCTGTCAGGTCTGCTGAGCTTTTCCAGCATTTTCTGTATTTATTTCAGATTTCCAGCATCCGCAGTATTTTGCTTTTATCTTAGGGATAATGTTCTCACATTTGTAAACTCTACTGTGTGCATCCATTCCCATACAAAGTTCCTTTCACTCATCATCTTTTTTGCTGTTGACATACATTGGCTTTCCCAGTCCCCAACACTAATTTTAAATACCCATTTAAAAACCTTCATGGCCTCCCTCTTCCCTATCTCTGCAACATTCTTCAGCCTTAAACCCCTCCCCAGAACTCTGCATTTCTATGACTTTGGCCCCTTGCACATTCCCCACTCTCTTCACACTACTATCACTGGCTGTGGCTTGAGCAGTCCAGGTCATATGCTCTGGAATTTTCCCTCTAAAACTTCTCTGGCACTTCAATTCCCTCTCCTCATTTAAAAACTTGGTTAAAACCCACCTCTTTAACTACAATTTTAGTCATACTTCCTCAGTATTTTCTAGGACTTGATGGTGATATCTGACTACACATTTGGGGAGAAGCCACCTTCTTTAAAAAGGTGTTTATTAAATGCAAGCTATTGCTGTCCTGCCCTACTACCCCTTACCATCTGTAGCAAAGCCTTCAGCCACTGTGGCTACACTCACTCTGCCTCCCTGCCCACCTTCTTTAAAGCCTTCTCAAAGCCCATCTTTTTGCCAAGACCTCTGGTCACCCCTCCCAATTTCTCCATTCACAGCTCAGCATTAATTTTCCGTTACCATTCCCGTTTGGGAAGTGCAATGGGATGGTTTTCACATTAAAGGGCTAAAGAAATCTTAAGTTTCGTTGTCATGTAACAAGCTCAATACACAGTGAAAGTTACTTACTTGTACAAATGAAACTTTATAACCATTGTATTGTACTATTTGTTCGGTCTCTACAAAATTTGCAGCATGTCCTTCAGAATCAATACCTAAAAAAGTTTATATAGAGTTTCAAAAGTTTAAATTAATCATCCAATTTAAATTATAGGTTACGCCTCTCAACTAAAGTGACAATTTACATAAAGACCTAACCTCTAATAATTCTTATTTTCTCCAATGCATCTCATTTCAATTTGCCAAATTACCTGAAAATGGGAGACAAAACAGGAATAGAAAATAGCAAAAGGCCTTTGCTGGTCCAAGAGGAGTTGGATAAAGTACAGAGTTGACAACCAGGAATTTAAAAGTAAATGTAAAAAAAAGTTACACACATGCGAGCATAATCTATGTAGCAAAAACAGTTCTCTACTGGCTTAGCAACAATGATACAAATATTTAGTCAATAAATGTTGCAATATGGAAATTGGAATCCCCAAAACAGCTGTGGATATAAATTTATAAGTATTATTCAGACAACAAATGACAAAGTTCATATTGAAGGACTCTTAGTTTGCAGAAGATTGAGGGAAAATTGTTTGCTTGATGGACAAACACAATTTTCACTGAAATACACGACCTATACTAGTTAACTTTCCTTCCCTATACATGCACTAATTCTTGGTCCGAAAACCTGTCTGCTAGTGTTTGTTTGCAACAAGCTAATAGGAAATCATAAGCACAAACCTACATCCTACCTTTGTGTGGCATAGTGCAATAGTACACCAACACTTTTATGGCTGTACTTTCTCGAAAAAAAAAATCATGAAAAACAGATGAGGGAAGCCTTATGGTGCAACTTAGCTCATCCATTCAGGAAAACAGAACTCAAACATTTCACTTTTCAATTATAACATAGCCTGAATCTCAAGTTAAAATGAACAGGTCATTGTTGGTATTGCCAAAAATAGAAAATCTAGACCCTGATCTCATCTCATCAGCTAGAGGGATGGATCTTAAATGAAGCAAAAAATATCAATTCCACAAAAGAACCCTACACCCAGGAGGTCATTTTAGATAATTTTCTTCCTAACATCAGATCTAGATCAATCCTCATCAGCTTTAGCCCATGCGTTTTGTTCTACTGCACAGTCCTAGTTTTAAGTTTACCTCATTGATATCAAGGAATATTTTGAGGCATTATAGAAGATTCCCTCTGGACAAAAGACTCCAATTTTCTCCAGTCATTCTTTATAACATTATGCAACCACATCAAAGGTCGACCTTATGGTCCCTTCTCTGCATTTGTTCCACAGCCGGAATGTTACTTTTGTGTCTTAGTGTCCAAAAATAGACAAACCTCGAGGTGTAGTTTGAACTACACCATACAGTTAAGAGAACATCCCTTGTTATGTCCCGTCAATTACATAGTTAAGGTTTGTTAATGCCAATTATATTGCTCAGTTTAAGAGAAACATGGGATGGGTATTAATCGTCTTTGAGAACATATAACTAGGGGATAGCGGGGACACTGGGTTGTGTGGGTGGAGAGCAGTGAGACTGAACAAATCATTAAACTCTCTCAATAAAGAAAAGTTGCGTTTCTTGGTTTCAGCTATACCAATCAATTCGGATCGTTAACATCCCTCAGCTAACTGATCACTAACAGAATCGGTCCACTTACCTCGAACATAGTACCGGACTCCCGCCCTGAAACAACTCCTCCTGGAGAGAACTGTCCAGTCAAAATATTTTCCATTTATGCTGCAACGTTTCACAGTCAAGACTGAGATAAGAAATAGATGGTTAAGGATATTCAAAATAAGTAACATTGTGGAGGTTCTATCATTTGAAGGATTGACTACAGGATGCATATTGCGTTTATTATTTCAAAAATATCAACTCCAAATTTAATACAAAGTTTTAAGGTGAAGGTCACGTATGATCTACTAGGTTTGCAAACATGAAGCATAGTATTTCTATAACAATCTTTTGCTGAACAACAGCGCTACAAAAATAGGCAGTTAAATGGAAAAAGATTGAGATATTTCATAAGTACATAAGTTCACCTAATTAAATTGAGAACTTTATCCAAGCTGGCCGTTAAACCTACACCTTTTACCAAAAAACTAACTATTGTAATGGTTACAACAAATAGTAATAATTAGCTCTTACCATTATTTATAAAATGCGATTAATAGTGTAATCTGAAAGACCTTTTGAGGTTTTACCTTTGTAGTAAGTTTGTCAGCATCCTAGACACTCACTTTATAGTTGAAAGCTACACAAAACTTAATTTTGCAATCACCCGTATTAGATAGATCCAAAAGTGTATGTTTCTCAATACACCCATTTCCTGAAGAGAGCTCAGGAACATTTCATGCAAAACTGTCAAACAAAATATAAATTTGATGAATTGTATAATTCCATTACCTCTGAAGTGCACTGAGTCACAAAAATCATGATGCCAGCCTTGTCACCAATTTAAAGAAAGTGCAATTGATTCTGCACCTCATCCCAAAGAATACTTAAAATCTGCTCAGGACATTTATGTTAAATATCTCAAAAGCTATTGGACTATTTGCAAAGGCAGCAACACTTCTGTCAGTACAGATAACTCCAAAATTTAGAAAGCAAAATGTATGAGCACCTTGTTAACTCCAGCTCTGACCTCCAGGTACCTTATTAACTTCAGTACGATCTTCCAGATACCTCATTAACTCCAGCAACAATCCCCAGGTACCTCTAACTGCAGTACTCAACTCCACTTACCTCATTAACACAGGCACCTCATTAACTGCAGCACTGAGCCCCAGGACCTCATCCACTCCCGGTACCTCTAACTCCAGTACTGACTCCCACATACCTCGTTAACTCCAGCACTGAACCCCAGGTATCTCAATAGCTCCAACACTGACCCTCAAGTATCTTAAGGTATCTCCAACTCCTGCACTGACCTCCAGGTATTGCTCTTAGAGCACAAATTGGCTCCACTACTGACTCTCAGCAAAATGTAAAATCCCACTCCCTCAACAGTCTGATAAAAGGAGGGGTGAAAAAGGTTACAATTCAGTGCATCAATCTACAGAATTTCTTATTACTTGTTTTCACCATAATACAGTTTGTTATGAAAAAGCTTCATGTGAGTTACAGGCACCTCAAACAAACAGACTTCATGATATGCTCTCCAATAAAACGGGTGACAAAACACATCAAACTATCAGGTTTAATTCAAGTGTCACTGAAATGCTCCAGGGATCAATATTCCACTTCCAAAAAAAACCCCCAAAAATATTAAAAACTAAATCCCTTCTGAAGTTACATGCTGGGTGACCCAATAAATCCGCAAAGCACCATACATGTGAGGAAGCTAATCTAGGCTATAAGAAGCTTTATAAGTTTCCCAATTAAGATTGTTTGTTGTTAGGAATGGAGGAGTCATCATTTTATTGAAAATCCCTTTTCCATTTTAATGACCATCATAGATCTACTAGATTGGTGTGTGGATAAAAATGTAACATCAAGCCATTAATCAACAGCACACTGATAAATATTTTATGGCTGAAGAAAGTTGTACAAATTGATCTAATTCATCTCTTTTGCCTTGCTTCAAGTCCCACGAAGGGCACTTGCAACAATAAAAAACTGTAATGACCATTAGATTGAAAAATTAAGACTATGATTTTAATCTAAAAAAGCACAGCAGAAAAGTTAAAAGAAATAAAGAAAATGGATTGTGAAAGAGAGACAAGATAAGAGCGTTAGGTGCCCGTTGGTCATTTTCAATCTGTCAGCCAAACTTAGAGACAGCTCTGTGTGAAGTGGCAGTAATAGGATGTCTCCTCCAATGTGTCATGACTTCAGAGGCATTCAAAAGGAACTGCTCTTCAATAAAATCCCCGTCCACTAAGTCAGTAAAGACAAAAGCAAAAAACTGGATGCTGGAAATCCAAAACAAAAACAAAAATACCCGGAAAAACTCAGCAGGTCTGGCAGCATCTGCGGAGAGGAACACAGTTAACGTTTCGAGTCCAAGTGACCCTTCAACAGAACTATGTAAAAATAGAACAGAGGTGAAATATAAGCTGGTTTAAGGGGGGGTGGGACAAATAGAGCTGGATAGGGGGCCAGTGATAGGTGGAGATAACCAAAAGATGTCACAGATAAAAGGACAAAGAGGTGTTGGAGGTGGTGATATTATCTAAGGAATGTGCTAATTAAGGGTAGAAAGCAGGACAAGCAAGGTACAGATAGGCCTAGTGGGAGTGGGGTGAAGGAATCGAAATAGATTAAAAGGTAGAGATAAAATAATGGATGGAAATACATTTAACAATAGTGGAAATAGGTGAGAAAAGAAAAATCTATATAAATTATTGGAAATAAAAGGGGGGGGATCGGAAAGGGGGTGGGGATGGAGGAGAGAGTCCATGATCTAAAATTGTTGAATTCAATATTCAGTCCGGAAGGCTGTAAAGTGCCTAGTCGGAAGATGAGGTCCTGTTCCTCCAGTTTGCGTTGAGCTTCACTGGAACAATGCAGCAGGCCAAGGATAGACATGTGGGCATGAGAGCAGGGTGGAGTGTTGAAATGACAAGGGACAGGGAGGTCTGGGTAATGCTTGCGGACAGACTGAAGGTGTTCTGCAAAGCGGTCACCCAGTCTGCGTTTGGTGAGTAAAGACTTTGCAGTGACTGTCACTTCAAATTCTGTGAAAGCTGGAATTCTTTTTGCCCAATTAGGAGGCGTATATGTCAGCGATGAGTATAAACATACGCAATAAACATGACAGCAAGCAGGAAATAGCAGCCCAAAGGAAAGTGACAAAAAGGAGTCAATTAGGAATGCAAGCAATATTAATCCGTTAAATTTTAGAACTTTCATAAAATAATAAAAGAAATGAAACTGTGATAAACAGTTACAGAGGTGAGAAAAACCAACTGAGGTTAATATACTGCTGGCAGAAGCAGTAATACTGGAATTCAACAATGCCAATATTCTACTGCTATGTAGACATTACAACACAATTATAGTTATGTCAAAGATGTAACCTAACAGTGAGGATACATCTCATTGTTAGGAGTATGGCTTTTGGCCTCAGATCCTCACACCGGAACTTCCTCCCTTAACTTCTTTGCTCAGATGCGTGTGAAAGGTCCTATGGCACTTTTTCAAAGAGCGGGGGATTTATCCCTGGTGTCCTGGCCAATATTGATCCCCATTCAACATCACAAAAAACAGATGGTCTGGTCATCATCACCTTGCTGTTTGTGGAAACTTCCTGTGTGCAAATTGGCTGCTGTGTTTCTTACATTACAACAGTGACTACACCTTATTCATTGGCTGTAAAACGTTTTGAACCAGCTGGTGGTTGTGAAAAGTGCTATATAGATATAAGCTTTTGCTTTACAAACAAAGTACTCCTACTAACGCCAATTTACGCTTTGACCAGGCATTTTGATTTATAATTCCTATAACCACTACTTCAACACCAGTTTGCAAAAGGATACAGCCATGAATCACTGGAACAGCAAATCTATGAAGCTGTTTGGGAGAAAAGAACAATAAATTAACTCAGCTGGGAATGTTTTAGAATTGGACAGATATCAATGTTCGTTAGTTGGCAATTGGGAGTGCAATGCTTTGAACATAGTACTGCAATTTTAAAAACAAAAATGATGGTCAGTGTTCAACAAGGGGAGATGCTAAGTCACATTTTCATCGTGTAAAATAAAGGAGACAAGATGGTTAGACTTCTGGCTAGAAAATTAAGAGGTTAAAAACTAGGAATCTGTGGACATTCAAAATAATTGATCAGTCCTGCACAATAATGAGAGTAATAAAACACTGCCTGGGGATGGTGTCCCAAGTGGAATGGAGTCCCAACCCCAGGCAGCATCCTCCTTTTAGTGTACTGCTTCAACACTTTTGGTCTAAAGGAAGATATTTAAAGTGCTGACAATCAGTTAAGGTGAATAATACAACTGCTGTGATCGTCAAGTATTTTTCTAACCAATCTGCTTTAACAACAGCAACTTTCACATTCTTAAAATGTCAGAAAAATATTTAATTACTCATTAGAACATAAGGAGATCCCTATTCAGCAGTTAATATTTGAGTGCGCAACTCAGTCATACATTCTGCCTCCACAACATGTTCCTCTTCCACATTTTGAAACAAATACAGATTCACAGAATCTTAACAGCACAGAAGGAGGCCATTTGGCCCATCATGTCTGCACTGTCTCTCCAAATGAGCATTATGACCGATTGCCCTGTGTTTTCCTCGTACCTTTCCACTTTCTTTCTATTCAAATAATCATCTAATGCCCTCTTGAATGCCTCAATTGAGCCTATCTCCACCACACATCCAGGTAGTGCATTCCAGACCTGAACCACTCATGAGAAAAAAACTTTCTCACAACATGTCACACATGTTTCTTTTGCAAATCACTTTAAATCTGAGCCCTCTCTTAATCGTGTTACGAGTGGGAACAGCTTCTCCCTATCTACTCTGTCCAGCCCCATCATGATTTTGAATATCTCAGCCTTCTCTCCAAGGAAACAGTCCCAACCTTTCCAATCTATCCTCATAGCTGAAGTTTCTCAAGCCCGGAACCATTCTTGTAAACCTTTTCTGCACCCTCTCCAATGTATTCACATCCTTCCCATAATATGGTGCCCAGAACGGTACACCATATTCAGTAATGAACCTCAAAGGATAATGCACAGTTCTGAATGGGTGAAGTAAGATAAACGCTAACAGCTCTGTCTCCAGCCCAGAAGTTGAGAATGCCATTAGGGAAAAATGGGTGTAACAGTTTATCTTGGTCCACAGGTCAGGAGTGTGATGGAATACTCTCCACCTGCCTAGATGAGTGCAGCTCCAACAACACTCAAAAAGTTTGACACCATCCAGGACAAAGCAGCCCGCTTGATTGACACCCCATCCACAAACATCCACTCCCTCCACCACTGACGAACAGTGGCAGCAGTGTGTACCATTTACAAGATGTGTTGCAGGAGCTTACCAAGGTTCCTTAGGCAGCCATACCATCCAGAAGGACAAGGGCAGCAGACACATGGGAACACCGCCACCTGGAAACTCCCCTCCAAGACACTCACCACCCTGACATGGAAATATATCGGCTGTTCCTTCACTGTCGCTGGATCAAAATCCTGGAACTCCCTCCCTAACAGCACTGTGGGTGGACCTACATCACATGGACTGCAGCAGTTCAAGAAGGCAGCTAACCAGCATCTTCTCAAGGGCAATTAGGAGTGGGCGATAAATGCTGGCCTTGCCAGTGACACCCACATCCCATGAATGAATTAAAAAACAACTTAGTTTCCATTTCTAATGCTGGTAAGGGCATGGCTGGATTAGTTCACTTCCATATCCACTTCTACGCAGACTTCTTAACTCAACAACACTGCTTGACTCAACAGTCCTGGCCCAACACATGAAAAGACTGTGACACAATGTATTGACACAATACAATACTGACTTGCAAACTGAATTCAGTGGTTAACAGAATTAGCTAAATTATTAATGCAGGTAGAGAATTAGTTTTCTACTGGGAATGCTTCTGGAAATGACAATGAATTGCGCACCAGCCCTCTGTCCTTTCAGCATAAGATTGGGCAAGATTTTATGGCCTTCTCCTGTGCTGTATCATTTTACGATTCTAAACAAAACCTGCATTACAAAAGAGCTCACCTCTGGCTGTGCAGCAAATTCCCGCAGGAGGTGCCCATTCCATACAAAGCGCTGATCTGCCTGCAAGGATAATGTCATTGTAAACATGGGTACAATGTAAACAGAACACACTGTTTAATTAGATACACGCAGCATGATAGTAAAAGTTTAAACCTGCAATACCTCCATTCAACAAGATGAGCTTACCTCTGCTATATGCTTTCTGATATGGATATAGCAGAACAGCCCATGTTAAAAACAGCTCCCTTAAAACCAGGATGGTGCCAACCAGCTTTTAGGAACAACTCCAGCTGCTCAAATGGCAGCTCTAGACGTTTAACAGAGCCAATGTGCAAGCACCATGGGACATTCTTCTGTTAAATAGTTGTTGTTGATGTTAGTGCAAGTCTAGTACACAGGCGAGCAAAGCAGATGTGTGGCTGGCAATACAGTCAACTTGTTTCTCCCTGAGAGCTGCCCAAATTACTCCATATCTTATTCCACAGACAAAGTCAAAATCAGGACTGGATCATTCTTACATTGGAGCTTGGCAGACTATCCACTGCTAAAGTCAGTCTCAAAACACTAGCGTTGCTAAGTGATACCAACTACTCCAGGCTACTGCAGGCAATCAAATCCAGCCGACTCTACATTAAACACATCTGAAAATGAATCACCCACATTTACATTATTAGAATCTGTATCACCTCAGATTCACCATTACCCATCTGGTTCACTAATGTCCTTTAAGGAAGGAAAACTGTTGCCCTTACCTGGTCTGGCCTAATGTGACTCCAGATCAACAACAGTGTGGTTGACTCTTAAATACCCTCTGAACAAGGGCAATTAGGGATGGGATATAAATGCTGGCCTAGCCAGCGATGCCCACATCCCATGAATGAATTAAAAAAAAACTATAGGTTGACCTTTGTCAAGCTGCTTAACTTAAGTAAAGTTTGGAACTATATACATCTGCTCCGGTATTTTCCGTATTCCAACCTCATTTCATTCCAAACCTTTTAACTGTACGGTGTGGAACATTTCCAACCATTGTCCAAGTGTGAAAGGGGACATGGTGAAAAAATGAACGGCAAAATAAACATTTACACAATGTTATACAAAACAATGATATTTTCTGCATTTGAAAAATAGATATTCTAAAATATTCATGTGGCGGTGGTGTTACAGTTCACTCAGGGAGTTCGAGTTGCATATTGTAGCCTGGAGCCATGGATAGTGATGGTAGAGATTCTTTCCATCACATGGCTGAGCAGGGAGCTCTCCCACTCTTACTGCCTGCTGTTGGTGTGTGTTGCAAGGACTTGCAGGTTGATACTCAACCTGTTTGGCCATGTTATGAACAGATCTTGCATGGCCATCAAGTCCTGAACTAGGACTTGAACCCGGAGCTTCTGGCCTAGACGTAGGGGATACTACCCACTGCGCCATAAGACCTCCAAATATTGAAACAATATATATTTTTTAAGCTCTCAATTATTTTTCCTCACAATCCATGGTGTTTCTTTCAAAATTGATTCACACTGAACTTATTTTATACAGCATCCCGGCTTTTAATGCCAAAGGCTTTTGCTCCAGAACTAATTGTGCCCCTAGCCAAGGTGTTCCAGTACAGCTACAACACTGGCATATGCATGGCATGTGGAAAATTGCCCAGCTATGCCCTGTCCACAAAAAGCAGGTAATATCCAATCAGCTAGTTCCTGCCCCATCATTCAGTAAAGTGATGGAAAGAATCTCCTGACAGTGCCATCAAGCAGCATTAATCTGCCTATAACCTGCTCACCAATGCTCCGTTTAGGTTCCACTTGGTTTCAGTCCATGTTACAGCCTTGGTCCAAACATGGGCAAAAGAGCTAATTCCAGAGGTAGGTGACTGTCCTCGATATCAAGGCAGCATTAGACCAAGTGTGGCATCAAGGAGCCCTAGCAAAATTGAAGCTAATGAGAATGAGGGAGAAAACTCCACTGGTTAGAGGCTTACCGAGCACAAGGGAAGATGGTTATGGTAATGGAGCTAATTAGTCCCAGAACATCACTGCAAGAGTTCCTCAGGGTGGTGTTTTAGATGCAACCATCTTCAGCTGTTTCATCAATGAACTTCCCTCCATCATTAGGTCAGAAGTGGGAATGTTTGCTCAAGATTGCACAGTCTTCAGTCCCATTCATAACTCCTCAGATGATGAAGTAGTTCATACCACATGCAGCAAGGCCTGGATAACATTCAGACTTGGGCTGATAACTGGCAAGTAACATCCATGCCATGAACATGTGAAGCATGACCATCTCCAACATGAGAAATTCTAACCACCTTGCCTGGACATTCAACAATACTACCTTCATTGAATTCCCCACCATCAATATCCTGGGGGGATCACCACTGACCAGAAACTTAACTGGTCAATCACATAGAGAATGTGCTAAAAGAACAAATCTGAAACTGGATATTCTGCAGCAAGTAACTCAACTCCCTAAAGCCTTTCTACCACCTACAAGGCACAATTCAGGAGTGAGAGGAAATAACTCTCCCACTTGCCTGGATGAGTGCGGTTCTAATAACCCTCAAGAAGCTCAACACCATCCAGGACAAAGCAGCCCACTTGATCAGCACTCCACCAGCACTTTAAACATTCATTCTATTCACCAATGAGGCACAGTGTGCACCATAAACAAGATGTGCTGCAGCAACTGGCCAAGCCTCCTTCAACGACACATTCCAAACCTGCTAACTCTACCACCGAGAAGGACAAGGGCAGCAGGCACATGGGAATACCACCAGCTGAAAGTTCCCCTCCAAATCACCCACCATCCTGACTTGGAAATATATCACCGTTCCTTCATCATCGCTGGAACTCCCTACCTAACAGCATTGTAGAAATACCTTCACTACACAGACTGGAGGGGTTCAAGGCAGCAGTTCACCATCACCTTCTCTAGGGCAGTAAATGCTGGGCTCGCAAAGGACGAGTACATTCCATGAATGAATTTTAAAAAATGCCTGTTAACCCATGTTGGAACTGTTCCTGCAGCACTACAAAATGTATTCCCAACCATACTTTGTAGCTGTGGAGCAGACTGTACACCTTGACAAGAGGATGAAGAATACGAGACCAGAGTCCACCTTACCCTTTCCAGCAGCGTCATCTCCTGGAACTCTGGACTAGTGTTGGCTAACCGCTGCAAAGTGTGAGTAATGTCATAGGTCGCGGAGAAGTAAAAACCATCGGTGTTAAGAACATTGTTGAGCATTGCCAGGAAGGTCTTGTTATCTAGCATCTGTTGGACAAGAACAAACCAGTAATATTTAGCGGGGAAATTTTCCAACATTGTACAAGTACACCAAGTGATGGGTGGAGCTCAGCATCACATTACTCCAAGCCTTTAATAATATCTTAAGTCATAAAAACATAAAATAGAATCAGGACAAAATGGGTTGCATTGATTAATAAACTCATTTATTAGTGTTTTAACTGAGATCAAGTGATGGAGGAACCAATTCAACTGAATTCAAATAGATTCCGTACACCTGGTTCAGTGGTAGCATTTATGCTTCTGAGTCAAAAGGTCAGGAATTTAAGACCCACTTATATGCGATACCAAGGAAGATCAACTTGCATTTTACTTGTGTTTATACTGACAGGAGTACATCGCCAAGTGCACAATGTGCTAAAGTGAAGCTCTGATTAATCTTCGTTGCCTGAAAGTCTAATTGTGATAAGTAAACAGAATCCAAGGTCACTCAGAGTTTAAGCCTGCGGCGAGGGAACTTTACTGGTTGGGACACACTCATCCATTCCAGGTTGTAGCTGCGAAGCTCTCAGCATTAAGATCATTTTTACATCTCTATCAGATGTATCTGTGCGATGTTGGATGGACAGATATACACACGCTAGACATTTTTATGCAGTGTTCTTACAATCTGCCATGAGACTCGATTGGTGATTTCATTAGTTCGAGCTGAAATGAAACTCAGATTTCAATGAATGATCACTGTGCTGCTCACTCAGCAGTAAAACATTACACATTTCAAAGAAGTTGAGCAAAGTACAGGGCAGGCAGATCATGTTAGAAGTCTGGAATATGGGTGCATGTTAATCATAATCTCTTGTGAAGCCAATGTACATTTCAGGAGAAACTACAAAGTGCAGCTTTCACTCCTTAGCTTAGCATGCCACCATGTGGCAAACTGCTGTAACATCATTTAGAATGTAGCTTAGAAATTAAGAAATATAGAACAAGCATTCTTGTGTGGCTAAAAACAAAAAAACTGCGGATGCTGGAAATCCAAAACAAAAACAGAATTACCTGGAAAAACTCAGCAGGTCTGGCAGCATCGGCGGAGAAGAAAAGAGTTGACGTTTTGAGTCCTCATGACCCTTCGACAGAACTTGAGTTCGAGTCCAAGAAAGAATTGAAATATAAGCTGGTTTAAGGTGTGTGTGTGGGGGGGGGGGTGGGGGAGAAGAGAGAAAGAGAGAGAGAGAGACAGACAGACAGACAAGTGGAGGGGGGTGGTGTGGTTGTAGGCAAAAGCAGTGATAGAAGCAGATTATCAAAAGATGTCACAAACAACAGGACAAAAGAACACATAGGTGTTAAAGTTGGTGATATTATCTAAACGAATGTGCTAATTAAGAATGGATGGTAGGGCACTCAAGGTATAGCTCTAGTGGGGGTGGGGAGAGCATAAAAGATTTAAAATATTTAAAAATAATGGAAATAGGTGGGAAAAGAAAAATCTATATAATTTATTGGAAAAAAAAAGGAGGGGGGAAACAGAAGCGGGGTGGGGATGGAGGGGGGAGCTCAAGACCTAAAGTTGTTGAATTCAATATTCAGTCCGGAAGGCTGTAAAGTGCCTAGTCGGAAGATGAGGTGTTGTTCCTCCAGTTGCGCCATATGAACACACTCGACCTCTCCCTCCAGCAGCACCTCCGTACCCTTTTTCAAAGCTGCGCGTGCCCCCAGTTTCATTTTATTCTTCGGCTCATCCGACGCCTCAACAAGAAACTTTTTCTCTTTCTCTCAAGTGCTAAGGAACGCAAGCTCCAACAACTCATCGACACCAACACCCATCTAGGACCCTCCACCCCTGCCTGTCCCACCGTCCCCACCCCATCTTTCAATCCCAACCCCAGCCGTGTATTCACTATACCCCCTGACCTTCCCCTCTCCGATGCTGAACATTCAGTGCTCAGCAAAGGACTTAGTTTCATACCCCTACGCCCTCACCTAAATGAATTTCGGGCTCGGCATGATGCTGAACTCTTCTTCTGCTGTGTTCGTCTCCGGGCTCACTTTTTTTGGGCAGGAGTCCTCTCCCCATTCAACGGATCCTTTCACCCACCTCCAATATTCTCCCTCCACCTGGACCCCTCCCTCTGGATTCTTACCTTCTCTTGATCTTTTCATTGAGAACTGTTGGCGCGACATTAGTCGTCTCAATTTCTCTGCTCCTCTCACCCATTCTAATCTCTCTCTCTCTGAACTTACTGCACTCCATTCTCTCAGGTCCAACCCTGATATTGTCATCAAACCCGCTGACAAGGGTGGTGCTGTTGTTGTCTGGCGCACTGACCTCTACCTCGCGGAGGCTGAGCATCAACTCGCAGACACTTCCTCCTACCTCTCCCTGGACCATGACCCCACCACTGAACATCAAGCCATTGTTTCCAGGACTGTCACTGACCTCATCTCCTCTGGGGATCTTCTTCCCACAGCTTCCAACCTGATAGTCGCCCAACCTCGGACGGCCCGCTTCTATCTCCTACCCAAAATCCACAAACAGAACTGCCCCGGTAGACCGATCGTCTCAGCTTGCTCCTGCCCCACAGAACTCATTTCTCGTTATCTTGACTCCCTTCTCTCTCCCCTTGTCCAGTCCCTTCCCACCTACATCCGTGATTCCTCTGACACCTTACGTCACATCAACAATTTCCAGTTCCCTGGCCCCAACCGCTTCCTCTTCACCATGGACATCCAATCCCTCTACACCTCCATCCCCCACCAGGATGGTCTGAGGGCCCTTAGCTTCTTCCTCGAACAGAGGCCCGAACAATCCCCATCCATCACTACTCTCCTCCGTGTGGCTGAACTTGTTCTCACACTGAACAATTTCTCCTTCAACTCCTCTCACTTCCTCCAAATAAAAGGTGTGGCTATGGGTACCCGCATGGGCCCCAGCTATGCCTGTCTCTTTATGGGGTATGTGGAACATTCCTTGTTGCAGTCCTACTCCGGCCCCCTTCCACAACTCTTTCTCCGGTACATCGATGATTACTTCGGTGTTGCTTCATGCTCTCGTCGGGACTTGGAAAAATTTATTAATTTTGCTTCCAATCTCCACCCCTCCATCATTTTCACATGGTCCATCTCTGACACTTCCCTTCCTTGACCTCTCTGTCTCAATCTCTGGTGATAGACTGTCCACCAATATCCATTACAAACCCACCGACTCCCACAGCTACCTCGACTACAGCTCCTCACACCCCGCCTCCTGTTAGGACTCCATCCCATTCTCTCAGTTCCTTCGCCTGCGTCGCATCTGTTCCGATGATGCTACCTTCAAAAACAGTTCCTCTGACATGTCCTCCTTCTTCCTTAACCGAGGTTTTCCACCCATGGTCGTTGACAGGGCCCTCAACCGTGTCCGGCCCATATCCCGCGCATCTGCCCTCACGCCTTCTCCTCCCTCCCAGAAACATGATAGGGTCCCCCTTGTCCTCACTTATCACCCCACCAGCCTCCGCATTCAAAGGATCATCCTCTGCCATTTCTGCCAACTCCAGCATGATGCCACCACCAAACATATCTTCCCTTCACCCCCACTGTCTGCATTCCGTAGGGATCGTTCCCTCCGGGACACCCTGGTCCACTTCTCCATCACCCCCTACTCCCCAACCCCCACCTATGACACCACCCCATACCCACGCAAAAGATGTAACACCTGCCCCTTCACTTCCTCTCTCCTCACTGTCCAAGGGCCCAAGCACTCTTTAAGTGAAGCAGCATTTCACTTGCATTTCCCCCAACTTAGTCTACTGCATTCGTTGCTCCCAATGTGGTCTCCTCTACATTGGAGAGACCAAACGTAAACTGGGCGATCGCTTTGCAGAACACCTGCGGTCTGTCCGCAAGAATGACCCAAACCTCCCTGTCGCTTGCCATTTTAACACTCCACCCTGCTCTCTTGCCCACATGTCTGTCCTCGGCTTGCTGCATTGTTCCAGTGAAGCCCAACGCAAACTGGAGGAACAACGCCTCATCTTACGACTAGGCACTTTACAGCCTTCCGGACTGAATATTGAATTCAACAACTTTAGGTCTTGAGCTCCCCCCTCCATCCCCACCCCCTTTCTGTTTCCCCCTTCCTTTTGTTTTTTTCCAATAAATTATATAGATTTTTCTTTTCCCACCTATTTCCATTATTTTTAAATATTTTAAATCTTTTATGCTCTCCCCACCCCCACTAGAGCTATACCTTGAGTGCCCTACCATCCATTCTTAATTAGCACATTCGTTTAGATAATATCACCAACTTTAACACCTATGTGTTCTTTTGTCCTGTTGTTTGTGACATTTTTTGATGATCTGCTTCTATAACTGCTTTTGCCTACAACCACACCACCTCCCTCCACTTGTCTGTCTCTCTCTCTCTCCTCCCACCCCCACCCCCCCCAACCTTAAACCAGCTTATATTTCAATTCTTTCTTGGACTCGAACTCGAGTTCTGTCGAAGGGTCATGAGGACTCGAAACATCAACTCTGTTCTTCTCCGCCGATGCTGCCAGACCTGCTGAGTTTTTCCAGGTAATTCTGTTTTTATTCTTGTGTGGCTGCTTACCCACCAAGAAATATCAAAAGAGGTGATCTGTCTGTTGAGCATCTGGTTACTTGTTAGGAGATCAGAGATTCAATGTCCAAGGTTCAGATAGGAGTGTAACTGGTCATTGAGCTAGTTAAGTGAAACCAATTAACCCAAGTGCCTGCCACTGTATGAATATGTAATAACGCCACACTGAAAGATTAATATGACATGACATTATCTGTCAGACATGAAGGGATTATGATCTAGTATAGATAAATATCTCTACACATACAGGCAAGGCTTCCATGAGATTTGAGGATATAATGTTTTATAACATGTTATCCCATGTAATACGCAATGTATTATGAGGGTCAGTGATTCATAATCAAGTTAAATTGTTCTATTTAGCTTTGATTATTAAACACAAGTTTCATTGTGCAACAAACTTTTACCTTTTATTTTTTGAAAGCAAAGAATAATCAGGAAGGCAGTGGGAAAGATGAATCAAGGTCAGATTAAGAAAGGAGGAACTTGCATTTATATAGTACCGTCCATGATGTCAATGTTTCAAATAGCAAGGTTTGTCAGGGTTGGGGATGGGTACCTAGAAGCTAGCTATAGCTGTGGGCACATTTAAAGTGGGGAAAAGTGGTGATGTGGATTTTAAACCAAACAGCGGGTTCTGGGAGGTGCAGATCTTAGCATATGGAGGAACTGGATACAGCTGTGATGTGACGGAACTGCCTGAAGAAATGGAACAGAGTGAGGTAGCGCTGTCTGAGCTCACAAGATGTAGGAGAGACAGAAGGGAACTCCCAAGTATCTGGGTGTAGAGAAATTCCCAGAGTTTGTGAACACGAAGGCAGTCTTGGGTTCTGTATTAAGACAGGAGACAGACAGATGGTGAAGCATTGGGAGATGCTTCTGGGCTATGGGAGCACAAGGAATAGAAAAGGCCCCTGGGATTTTGGAATAGGGAGAAGACAAGTATCCTAGCACACCAGAGCTGCGAGGGTCCAGTCTTTCTGTGGTGGGAGCAGGGTCCTTGGAATTCGGAGCAGTGGGTTTGAAGAGACCTTGGGAGCACTGGGACGGTGTATCTCAATGTGGAGCTGGTGGAAGAGGAAGAGAGAATATTGGAGAGATGTGCAGAGGAGCAGTGCAGGGATCAGCATTGGTTAAGGCACAGGATCTGACATGATGAAAGGGGAATGGGAATTAGGCAGGTTACCACTGAGGTGAAGCAGGGAGTCCAGGTAACTGTGGCACTCCTTCCCATGCCCCTCTCTGCTATAATTGGCTGTGTCTCACTGAACAAGCATTAAGGCTGCCAAGTTGCCAGCCTTCACTCAGGAAATAGCTTAAGTGAATTTAGCAAAGTTCAGATGCAAGGTCATCTATCTGAAATGTTAACTGTTTCCCTCTCTACAGGTGCTACCTGACCTGCTGAGTATTTCTAACATTTACTGTTATTTCATATTTCCAGCATCCACAGTGTTTTCCAGTTTGAAAGTGCATGCTGCCCTTCAAAGTAATTTAAAGTATGTCCCTGCAAATAGCTGGAAACTCAGTACAGAAACAATGAGGAAAGGTTGGACAGATTGGGGTCTATATCCAATGAAACTTAGAATGAGAGGCGATCTTATTGAAACAGATACTCTCCAGAGGGGACTTGATAGGGTGCATAATGGGAGAGTATCTCCCTTTGTGGGGGAGAATAGAACTAGGAGACAGTTTTAAAATAAGAGGTCTCCCATTTAAGACAGAAATGAGGAGAAATCTTTTCTCTGAGGATCATTAGTCTGTGGAATTCTCTTGCCCAGAGAGCAGTGAAGGCAGGGTCAAGAATAATTTTAAGGCTGAGTTAGATTGACTTTCTTGTCAGTCAAGAATCTAAGAGCATAGGGGGTAGATAGGAAAGTAGAGGCCAGTCAGGTCAGCCATGATCTTATCAACGACGGGGAAGGCTTGAGGGGGCCAAATGGCCCACTTCTGCTCCTAATTCATACGTTTGTATGAGTCAGGAGGACTTGACAGAATGGTATTTGGGAACTGATTCTTCCACTTTCACCTTTTCCCCTTAATCTGATGTACCTGCTCCTTCTTCCCCACCACTGCCCTTACTCCAAATAATTCTGTGGGTATTTCCTAATATGAAGTAGGTCCCCCCCCCCGCCCCCCCCACCCCCCAAGGCTGCTGCAGACAGGAATTGCTTTGTCAACTTTGCTGGTTTCTCAGCCCTGGGAAACCGACACTTTGATTTTGAAGGCACTCAGAGTTTATAATCCACTTGTTGATAGCTCCCTAGTGCTGGGAAAACAGTGATGGTAAAGGAGGCCAAGGAGTGGGGAAGGCCCAGTGAGGCACCAGAGCAGAGCGGTAACACCACCAGGAATTAGAGGGTGCGCAAGACAGAGGTCAAATGGCCAAGGCCTGGAATGCTGGAAGTGGGAGGAGTTGCCCTTCATGGAGATGGTGATTCAGGAAAAATGATGGTGAGGATTAACAAGATAGGCACTATAATCAACAGAGAGGATAGACAAACAGTATTGGGAAAAGGGGGGGAGGACGGAAAATGAAATAAGTGGGTAGGGTTGTTTGGTGCTATTGCTACACCATCCAGCTTCTGGAGGGCAGAAACATAAACTTCTGTTTATATAGAAGCTTCAGCTACCAAACATCTCAAAGCGCTTCACAGGAGTATTATCAAATAAAATCTGGTACCAAGCTACAAGGAGATATTAGGCCAGGTGATCAAAAGCTTATTCAAAGAGGTAGGTTTTAAGCAGCATCATAAAGGAGAGCGAGCTGGCAAGTCAGAGCAGTTTAGGGAGAGAATTCCAGAGCTTAGGGCCCAGGCAGCTGAAGAAACGACTACCAATTAAAATAGGGATGTTCAAGAGATCAGAGTTAGCGGAGCACAGTAATCTCATAGGGGTGTATGAGTTAAAGGGAAGTATATGAGGTGTATGAAGATCTTACCCTAGAGTTTTTATGTCAGAGATGGCTGGCATTACCCTTTTGTGACAGATATCACAATTCATGACAGTGAGACAAACGAAGTGTGCAGGAGATGCAAGACTTAACATATTACAGATACAATGAGAACTGGGCATTTTTAAAAAGGTCAATGAAAGAGAATGAACCTGAAACCCAGATGCTTCTGTACAAATTTCAAATACATCTGTTACCTGCATCTCAGTTAGGTGCAGCACAGTCTTCTTATAGGAAATGATGTTGAATTCTGTTGCTTTCCAAATAGCATGATTGAACAATTCTCCCATCTTTTGTTTTTTGGTAATAACTATAAGGTACATGCCTGCAGTGACAGCAAAAGAGAAAAGAATGTAATCAAACTGTACCGCACTGAGCACAGCAGACCTGAACCAGCCTTAGGATTCCAGCAAGGTTAGTCATGAACATCCTACAAACCTAGGGTCCATCTTTCAATTCTGCACCCAAGTGGATTTGTTTTAAACCCCAGGCACTATAGTAGGCATGTGCGTGGGTTATGTCAGCACTTAATCTCACCAGAACGTTTTTCCGCTTTAGCTTTCATCAATATTTTTTGAGTATGAGGTAAGCTTTGTTATAATCTCTCATGCTGCTAGGCTGTTGGTTTACTCAGAAGTTAATTCTCGTCCTTCCTATTTTCTTCACTTTCTCCTTCATCCTCCTCTTTCATTCAGGGTTTCCAGAAAGTAGCAACATCTCAGATGCAGGTGGAAATTTGAGTGGAACATGCTACAGTTCCACCATGACAAAAACCTCATGTTTACACACTTAAGCAGAAAAAAGTAACAAAAAATAAATCAGCAAGGTAGATTAGGACAACCCTTGCTGCACCTGTCAGTTTCTGGTAGACACCCCCAACACCAATTCAGTGACAGAGGTCTTGCATGGGAGACTGATAGCAAAGCTAAGAACCCATGGGATCAAAGGCAATTTGGATCCAGAATTAGCTGAGGGGCAGGAAGCAGGGGATGATGGTCGATGGGTATTTTTGTGACTGGATGCCTGTGTCCAGTGGAGTTCCACAGGGATCGGTGTTGGGTCCCTTGCTGTTTGTGGTATATATAAACGATTTAGTCTTGAATGTAGGAGGACTGATCAGTAGGTTCGCAGATGACACGAAGACTGGTAGGGGTGGTAAATAGTGAGGAGGATAGCCTTAGATTACAGGAGGATATAGATGGGCTGGTCAGATGGGCTTATCAGTGGCAAATAAAATTTAATCCGGATAAATGTGAGGTGATGCACTAGGCAGGACAAACAAGGCACAGGAATTAATGATGAGGTAGGACCCTGGGAAGTACCAAGGATCACAGGGACCTTGGTGTACATGTCCACCGGTCCCTTAATGTAGCGGGACAGGTAGATAAGGTGGTTAAGAAGGCAAATGGGATATTTGCCTTTATTAGCCGAGGCATAGGATATAAGAGCAGGGAGGTTATGCTGGAAATGTATAAAATGCTGGTTAGGCCATAGCTAGAGTATTGCGTGCAGTTCTGGAATCCACATTATAAGAAGGATGTGATTGCACTAGAGAGAGTGCAGAGGAGGTTTACAAGGATGTTGCCTGGGCTGGAGTATTGTATTTATGAGGAGAGATTGGATAGACTGGGGTTATTTTCCCTGGGTCAGAGGAGGTTGAGGGGGGACATGATTGAGGTGTATAAAATTATGAGGGTCATAGATAAGGCAGACAGGAAGGAACTTTTCCCCTTGGTGGAGGGATCAATAACCATGGGGCATAGATTTAAGGGGCAGGAGGTTTAGAGGGGATGTGAGGGAGAATTTTTCCACCCAGAGGGTGGTGGGAATCTGGAACACTCTGCCTGAAAGGGTGGTAGAAGCAGATACCCTCATAACATTTAAGAAGTATTTGGATATGCACTTGCGATGCCATGGCATACAAGGCTATGGGCCTAGTGCTGGAAAATGGGATTAGAATAGTTAGGTAATTGTTTGGCCAGCACAGGCTCGATGGGCTGAAGGGCCTTTTAATGTACTTTAGACGTCTGACTCTATGGGATGGAAAATTTCCAAGTCATCAAGTTTTTAATGTAATTCAACCTACTGACTAAATGATCAACATCTGAAAGCAGGAAATTAAGTTAACTTGCTGAAAACTTCACAAGCAATTTTTTTCTTTTTTTAAAAAAAACTTGTTGGAGGGAGCAGTTGGGAGTAATGTGACATTACCTTGGCAGCATAAACTGCATTACAAAATGTTGGAAACTGGAAAGATTGCCAGCTGCCTTTCAATAAAAGTAGTGTTGCTTTAATTCCCAAGTAACCACAGTGTTTAGCCTTGCACAAAAAGCTCTTTGAGAGTTTCAAGATAAATGTTTACAACACAATCACAAATACAATTTCTTCAAACTATTAATGGTTACTTGGCATAGAATTTCATACAATGTGGAGCACTGTGGAGCACAGAAAGAAACCATTCGGTCCAACTGGTTCGCGTGGTGTTTATGCTCCACACAAGCCACCTCCCACCCTCTTCATCCAACCCCCTTCAACCTACCCTTCTATTCCTTCCTCCGACATGTGTGTGTGCTTAGCTTCCCCTTCAAGTATTATTAAAATATTAAATATTAATATAATCAATGTGACATTGATCTTTACAAGCGGGACTGGAATAAGTTATTTGTGCCACCTTTGGACACCGATTGGCATTTCTTTTTTAAAACAATTTCCTTAGGCAGCAAAGATTCATTGAAAATGCATTGCACTAATTGAAAAGTCTCAACTGGAGTATTCATGATATTTCACTGCTACATGCGTTACGCTGGCATTTGGATATTCTGCCGTAATGGAATTGAACCTCCCAGAGAAGGTTGACTGTCCTTGCAGCACAACCTCCAGCCAGCGTCACAGTGCTGGCAAAAGGCATGGCTGTAATAGTGGCAAACTGCGCATGAAATACTGAACCAAGTGCAGCCCAATGATTCGACTTCCAATCATTAGGAACCCAGCAAAGTGCAAATGTGGATTCACAGAAGGGGAGATAGCTTGGAGCTCTACCACAACAATACATGAAAGCACAGCAAGGGATTCTTATGTAAGCTAACTGAAACACAAACATATCTCTCCCACTTTTAAAAATGTGTACACAAATTAAGTCAACCCACCTGCCACCAGGCGGATTGTTCCCATGATTCCATAAACACTTCTGGTAACTGCAGAGGGAGGGACATCTTTCTTAACTGATGAACAAAGAGAGGAAGATGCATCAATATGCAGACATTAAAAACATTCATACATATATCCAGCAGAAGGCACAGCAAACTGACTGCAAACAAAGAAATGTGCATTATTCACAGACAAGAGTGGCTAAAAACGGAAGGATGTTGAGGAGTTTAAGTTGAAGGGACGTAGAGATTTAGAACAGCGAGAAGAAACTTTTATCTAACAAGTGGGTGACGAGGCTGAAGAATACATTACTGCAGTTGGTGACTAAAAGGGGTGAGTATGTCAACAGTTAAGCTTAGGAGGTTGAAGGAAAGACAAATTAAGCAATATGTGAATAGAGTAGGCATGTGGGATTAGGATAACTGCCTGTAAACACCAACATGGAGCAGTCTGCTTAGACAGCCTGCCCCCGGCAGGGTGCAAAAAGAGCAAGCGAGCAAAACTTACTATGAACCAATAAGTATGAGATAGATTGTGGACCTTTATAAATCTTTTTTTTTTAAAAAGGGAGGTATGATTGATTTTTTTAAAATCAAAAATATATTCCACAGGTCTGGCAGTAGGGTATATAATCAGTACAAAATGATTTCTTCACTGGTTCTAAATTTCAGGCTCCGATCTTCAGTAGTTACAAGTGATGCAGCCACTACCTGTTCGATCTATTGTAGGTAACATAAAATGATGAAACAACGCACTGAAATAGTCTGCCTCAACTGCCGGTCTCAGAATAAGGGGTAGACCATTTAGGACTGAGATGTGGAGGAATTTCTTCACTCAGAGACTGGTGAATTTTGGAATTCTCTACCCCAGAGGGCTGTGGAGGTTCAGTCATTGAGTATGTTCAAGACAAAGATCAACTGACTTCTAAATATTAAAGACATCGAGGGTTATGGAGATAGTGCAGGAAAATGGTTGAGGTGGTAGATCAGCCTGATCTAGTTGAATGGCAGTTGTGCCACTGGAATCGGCATTAGCAACCCCATAATGAGGACAAACTGTCCTGTGAATCATGCTCTTCATTGATGTCCAGTAATCCCAGGCTGAATGTGCATGTGGGCGAGAATAGGAGAAAGAAAATGATCACTTCACCAGAACATAACAGAGCAAGAGTAGTTCATACATCTCCTTGTGCCTGCTCTACCATTCAATAAGATCACAGCCAATCTTCTACCTCCACTCCACTTTCCCACCCTATCCCTTGGTTCCCTATAAGTTCACAAACTAGGTAGATACTTTATTCTAATGTGGGATGCGGGTGTCACTGGCAAGGCCATTTCAGAGGGCAGAGTAACATTTCAGTGAGTCTGGAGGCACATGAAGGCCAGACAGGGTAAGGATGGCAGATTTCCTTCCCTCCAGGACATTAGTGAACCAGATGGGTTTTTTTTTAAAACAACAATGAATAATAGTTGTCATGGTCACCATTGCTGAGACCAGCTTTATATTCCAGCTTTATTAAGTGAATTTAAATTCCAACAGATGCCATGTTCCCTGAGCATTAGCCTGAGCCTCTTGAGTACTCGCAAGTGTCATGGCCACTACACCACCATCTCCCTGTTAAATAGGAGATCTGCCACTTATAGGGTCATGAGTGTCATACCATGTATTGCATAATGTATTATCTTGGTGAGATGGAGCTGTGTCCCTTTATGGTCTGAAAATCTTGTTAAGCAAACACAGGCTCCAGTATAATTGCAATTGACAAACACATTTCAAGGCTCTGATCGATGTCAGAAATACCGCCATTTAAGACTGTTTTGCACGTCCAATATTTGGACTGTGGCACACCATTACTAATATATTATCGAGGGTCTCCCTTGACGTTTCCGTGGGGCTATCAAATCAACGGTCATTCTTCATGTCAAGCTGGGTCAGAGGCAATGGGATAACTGGACCAGCGCTAAGGGGGGAAGGCAATACTGAAGGGCCCAAGAGGGATGGGGTACAGTGAGGGTGAGCGAGAGAGAGGAGGGCAAAGGTTAAAGCCAGAGTTAGGGAGCGGGGGAAAGGCAGAAGGTACACCGTGGTTAGAGATTGAGGCGTGGGGGAGACGAGAGAAGGCACAGCAGAATTTGAGGCAGAGAAAGCTAGGGAGCAAGGTGAAACAGAGTCAGATGCAAGAGGGGAGCACAATAGAGGATGACTAAATGCCAGGGAACAGAATGCATAGCAATAGTCCAGAGGACAGTTTGAGATGGTGGGAAACATTGTAGGCCACTACAGCAGGTTTAAACCAGGGACTTCAGCACAGCTGAAGAAAGCTTACACTCACAGTATGCTGTGTTTACAGTGGCCAAGTCCCCAGGCACTACTTCACAGTGGGCGTTCGGGCAGGGGAGCCAGCCAAATTTACTGAGAACATTCTGGAAGAACACAGAGATGAGCGAGGAGTTTAAAGGCTCAAAGCAGAAACAAACTGAGGCATGGCAATGGCAGGGGAGGGAGATGGTTGGATTCATCTACAGGGGAGCTCCAGAAAATCTCCACAGGCACAAAATTTCAAATGTAAATTTAGCCCTTACCACTTTTGCTAACCGTTACCAACTTGGGTGACATGCTGAAGGCTCAACAAGTTAAACTGCAGGCTGAAAGCAGCTTTTGTAGCATATGCTGTCACTATAAAATAGCAGCAATTGTGTGATATTGAATGTAAATGATTGTGATAGCAAAGTGTCGTAGCTTTAATAATGAAAATACTTATATGCATCACACACACACAAAATGGGTACTGAAAGACTTGAGCTTTCAATGACATGCATGCCTCTAATTTTAATATTGTTCAGTACATACTAAAGGATTTTTTTTAATGGTGTTGCTTATGGTAAGTTGGGTGCTATACTTTGAGTGTCATGTCCATAAGACATGAAGGAGATCATAACTGTAAATCAAACCTTATTTCCTGCTTATTTAAAAATGGATTTTGCTGGACCAAAAACATGGCTGCTTCAGGTCACATGCTCTGCAAGTTGGAAACAGCTCTGGAAATTTCCACCAGTAATTACAAGACAAAGCTCAACCCTCACCCTTATCCTTGTGGAATCTCACATCTATCATTGTGTGGACCCCTTACATTCAATGAAACAAGAAAGCAGCAGTCAGTCTGGCTCCCCAGCCTGGACTTATAACAAAGAGAGAGCCATCGAAACTTGTTATACCTGTGGAGACGCTAATAGCCACCTATCTAGCTCCAAAGGTATAGAAATTGATTGTAGACCTGCAACTGACTCATCAATGGACAATACTCATTACCTAAGATAAAAGCAAAATATTGCGGATGCTGGAAATCCAAAAGAAAAACAAAAATACCTGGAAAAACTCTGCAGGTCTGACAGCATCTGTGGAGAGGAACACAGTTAACATTTCGAGTCCAAATGACTGTTCTGATGAGGAATCATTCGGACTCGAAACGTTAACTGTATTCCTCTCCAGATGCTGTCAGACCTGCTGAGTTTTTCCAGGTATTTTTGTTTTTGACTCATGACCTAAGCTTGTTTGGCAAATTTTAGTGTTACATTCTTGCACTCCCAGAGTAGTCTGCTGGAAACATCCAGCCTGTCAAAACAATAGCAGGACTCAAGGCTGACAACAAAGACTGCCTCAAGTCTAAACCTCCTCAAAACCTAGATCTCTGGAAGATTCTTACCATTGCCTGTAAAGGGGACCAAAGCTCTGTATGCCATACGAACATATGAAATAGGAGAAGTAGACCATTCAGCCCCTCAAGCCTGCTCCGCCATTCAAGAACACTATGGCTATTTAGTTCAAGGGCAATTAGGGATAGGCAATAAATGCTGGCCTTGGGCCTTGCCAGCAATGCCCATATCCCATAAAAGAATAAAGAAAAAAATTATAAAAATGCATTTGTAGCAGACATGAATGCCTAGATGTGCTCATCCAATATACTGAATATATATATATAGAGATAGAAAGGACAAAAGAGGTCAACCTATATTATGCAATATCCTCAGGTAATCTGATGAGCATGCCATCAACTAGAGAAAAATCTCCTGGGTTACCTGCAGAAGCAAATTAATTAGCAGCTCAGCTAAACTCATCGGCAATCAAATTAATATCTCCCGGGGAAGCCTCTCTAGAGAACAATCAGGCAATGTGCAATGAAATTTACCAAAAAGAAACCTTACCCAGATCATGCATTTGATGTAGCCTATTTGGACTTCAGCAAGGCTTTTGATAAGGTCCCGCATGGGAGACTGATAACAAAGGTAAGAACCCATAGGATCCAAGAATTGGCTGAGTGGCAGGAAGCAGAGGGTGATGGTCGAGGGGTGTTTCTGTGACTGGATGCCTGTGTCCAGTGAGGTTCCACAGGGATCAGTGTTGGGTCCCTTGCTGTCTGTGGTATATATAAACGATTTAGATTTGAATGTAGGAGGGCTGATCAGTAAGTTCGCAGATGACACGAAACTTGGTGGGGTAGTAGATACTGAGGAGGATAACCTTAGATCATAGGAGGATATAGACAGGCTGGTCAGATGGGCTGATCAATGGCAAATGGAATTTAATCCGGATAAGTGTGAGGTGATGCACTTGGGCAGGACAAACAAGGCACGAGAATACATGATGAATGGTAAGATCCTGGAAAGTGCCGAGGATCAAAGGAACCTCGGTGTACATGTCCACCGGTCCCTTAAGGTAGCGGGACAGGTAGATAGGGTGGTTAAGGCGGAATATGGGATACTTGCCTTTATTAACTGAGACATAGAATATAAAAGTAGGGAGGTTATGCTGGAACTGTATAAAATGATGGTTAGGCCACAGCTAAAGTATTGGGTGCAGTTCTGGAATCCACATTTTGGAAGGATGTGATTGCACAAAGGGAGTGGAAAGGAGATTTACCAGGTTGTTGCCTGGGCTGGAGAGTTTTAGTTATGAGGAGAGACTGGATAGATTGGAGTTATTTTTCTTGGAGCAGAGGAGATTGAGAGGGGGACATGATTGAGGTGTATAAAATTATGAGGAGCATAGATAGAGTAGACAGGAAGGAATGTTTCCCCTTGGTGGAGGGATCACTAACCAGGGGGCATAGACTTAAGGTAAGGGGCAGGAGGTTTAGAGGGGATGTGAGGAAGAATTTTTCACCCAGAGAGTGTGGGAATCTAGAACTCACTGGCTGAAAGGGTGATAGAGGCAGAAACCCTCATAACATTTAAGAAGTATTTGGATGTGCACTGGCCATGCCATGGCATACAAGGCTATGGGCCTAGTGCTGGAAAATGGGATCAGAATAGTTAGGTACTTGTTTGACCGGTGCAGACTCGATGGGCCAAAGGGCCTTTTTCTGTGCTGTAGACCTCTATGACTTAGGCAGCTGCAGTACTTTAAATGAGAATATAAAAATAATTGCCAAAAATCATTGTGAGTGGCGTTCTGATGTCCAATGTAGGAAAGCTATGGCAGTAGGTGTAGCAGAGGCCCCTGAGATATTAGCAGCAAAGCAGTACAATCACTGGAATGAGGAAGACAGGAAGTATTTTCTGCTTCTTAGAATGACTGTTAGATTGGGAATTTCCACATGGGTGCAGAGGTCAGTGGAAATTTTCACTGATCTCATATAAACATAAATGGTAACAAGTTGAAGATCAAAGTTCCATGTGAAATCATCATAGAGCATGTGAGATTGCCTGATCCAACAACAGCAGTTCCCTCATATCAAACTCAATGCTTGGAGAATTATTCAATGTTGTTGACAGCCAAGTGTCACCTTGCCTTGTGCCTCTAGTAAGGAGACACTTCTGTCTAAGTCATGAAACCAGAGCACAAAAGCAGGAGATCATTTCACGTTTGTTAATCCAAGTAAAAATAAGCGTATGCATAGAAAAGATGCCAGATGTAGTGTCAGGAAAAAGAAACTTGGAGGTTAGTTAAGATTTCATGAAGGAGATGGGATCCTTTACTTCTTAAACTTCAGCCATGCTGAACATTCCAATATTAAGTTATTCGAGAATAATTAGTCATGTCATCTAATTTTTGCAAATCTGGCCTACTCTATCGAGAACATAGAATTTGCAACATAGAATCAGGATATTTGGCCCGAATGATCCACCTTACTTCATCTAACCCCAGCAGTTTGCCTTTCAATTTCTCTCTCTCTCAGGCACTTTTCTAGTTTCCCCTTAGCATCTATGCTATTCACCTCCATTACTCCAAGTGGTAGTGAGTTTCACATTCCAACCAGTCCCTTGAGTTCCTTTGTGGATTTATTATTGACTACCTTACGTTTAAGCTCCCTATTTTTGGACTCCCCATAAATTTGATTACCCCACCAAGGCCCTTCATAATTACCCCACCAAGGCCCTTCATAATTTTAAAGATCTCTATGTGGTCACCCTCAAGGTTTCTCTTTTCTGGCCTGTTCAGTCTTTCCTGACAGTTAGAACCCCTTCGTTCTGGTATCATCCTTGACATCATTTTGCCCCCTCTGCAGTGCCTTGGCATACCTTTGTGTAATAGAGACTAGGACTATACGCAGCACTCCAAGCCAATACTCCCTCTTTAGCTGTGCAGTCACGCAACAGCCTGCAAGTTCCCATGCAGGCTGTGCACACACCATCGCGTAAAGATCATGGGCACTGTGTCATCATGCAAAGATTTTTGAAGGGTCCACAGACTGAAACTAATCAGCTACGCACTACAAAAATAAATGGAAGTTCCCTTACTCCAAGCGAGGTCCAACCAAAATTCTGTAGAAGTTTAACATAACCTCTTTACTTTGCAATTCTATTCCTCTTAAAAATTGAACTCCTGTGCTTTATTTGCAACTCTTATGGCCTTGATAACTTGCATTGCTATTTCTAATGACTTGAGAATCTGCACCCCTAGATCCCTTTGCTCCTCCACTCCTGTAAGGTTTCCCTTTCCTTAAATTTGGCCTTGTAGGTTAAGGCTCACATATGTTCCCACAAATATGAATCAACAGAATCCTCAGCAGTTTTCTCTTTTTGTCTTTTCTTTGATAAAATTTGACCAAATGTCTAACATATTTCAGCCTTGTAAATTTAACTTGCTTTGTGTTGGTGGGATGTGTTGGACTAACACAGGATCTCATTAAGTTGTACAAACAGTGGTTCTGTAACAAAGCAGTGCTCCATTTGAAAGATGCCACTGATCAAGCACTTTCTAGCCTGTTTCAAACCCTCAATGGTCTTACACAGAATTTACAGCATAGAAACAGGCCATTTAGCCCAACTGGTCCATTCCGATGTTTATGCTCCACACAAGCCTCCTCCCACCCCTTTTCATCACACCATATGAGCTTGGCCTTTTATTTCTTCATGTTTATTAAGCTTCTCCTTAAATACATCTACACTATTATTCTGACTCCTTCTTGTGACGTTATGGCCCTGTGGCAACATGCCAGTAATAAACCTTATGACGCATCTTTTGCAACTATTACAACATTTTAAATTTGGAAATAAAAAAAAACTTCGCTGCTTTTGAAATGCAAGTTTTGGAATTGCTTCAAACAAATGTTTTACCTCCAAGGGTGATTTCATTAGAGACACGGTCGATTGTGAGCACATCATTTGATCCATCATCACAAGCCTCAAAGTAAAACTTTTCTGGCGTTGTGTGCCTAAAAAAAAAGTTTAAAAAGTTACCATGAATGTCTATTAGGTGAAAGAAAATCAGAGTTTAATCTTACCATCATAGGTACTCTGGAAGTTACAAACATCCTCAGAATGAAGACTAAATTATTTTCCAGTTCAAATTCAGTTTTAACTGTTTGTACTTACAATAGCTTGCGTCTCCACAGCAGTGTATCATTTCCCTTTCCCACACTAGTTTTCCTTATAGTCCCACTAATATTTGGTAGGCGTGTCAGTGCGTGGAACCATGGACAGACCAGATTACGGACATAAGACTTATACAAAAGCTGCAAAGCCAAGGTGAGGCTTTCACCCTAACAGTCCAGATGTTATGTTGTTAGCCAGATGCCTGTATTATGAGGCACAGCGTACTAAGGCCTACAAAGCATCCCTGTGTACAGTGCTGGGCATTATGGACTGGAAGCACCTGAAGAACACCAGCTGTTTGCAAGTTCAGGAAAGCCCAGATACATGTGCAATGAGCAGAAGTCTCCATAACACAATTCACATTCCTAAACATTGATCCTGACCTTCAAGGGAGGCCTCTTCCCTATGGTTAGATCATTGCTGCTAAAGACACATTGGTTTCTAACTCATCATTTAACCGCTATATTCCTGTTCTTGATGACAGGAAGTTAGACAAACATCTGCCAGGTGTTTCTGACAGCTTCTGAAAGCTGTATATATCATCAATGCCTGCTCATCCAGTAAACAATGCCAATATTATCACCATTTTCACCATCGGCGCTCCATTAGCAACCGTCCCTCTGTTTTGACCCATGTAAACAGGGCTACAATCTTGCATATGAACATGTCTGAAGGTGCTTGTGCGCAAATATTACAATTCTCCAAGGAGTCAATGAGAGCTTTCTGCAACCAAACCTGGGAGCCACTGGGAGCACATGAGATGCATGGCTGCTGGGTGTCAGAATGTAACTAATTGTACCAGATCAGTAAAAAGCCCTGTAACTACTGAAGCCACAGGGATTACTGCAATGGTTTGAGTAAAATGACTGGAAAAGACAAATAAGGTGTTGTCCGAGTGAGAAGCAGCAATATCAGTTTCATCCAGTGTGACTCTATACTGACAAGTCATTACATTACATTTAAAACAGTACACTCTCAACAACAAGCTGTGTGCACACAATAAACATTAAACACACACAGCGACAGCTCAATGCTTCACGTGGCAGGGGAGAGGATACTGAGCAGGAGGGAGCATGGCAGGACAGCAAAAGTAAGGTCGGTGAGTGAAGCCTTCTGAAGGCAGGGAGGGAGCAGGAATGCTGTAGGTGTGGGATCCAGAAAGTGGGGGCATACCTGCTGATGGAATGGATGATAAGAAAGTAAGGAACATTGAAGGGTGCACATGGAAACAGGGCTGGAGATTATGGAAGAATGAGGCACAGAAGGATTTGGAGGTGAATGCAAGAATCTTAAAAGTTCATTTTGTGGGTGCAAAAATCAGTGTAGCGTAGCAAAGGCATGCATTGCAAGAACGCGACCCTCTTAAAAATGTTTAAAACTTTGCTGTTGAAGCTCAGGGTTAAGAACTCAGAGGGCAGCTGCATTAGAAAATGCAGAATGTATCATTTGAAAATAGATGGAAACTTCTCAGTCAGAAAATTTATCGTAACGCAAAAAGTGATATGCTAAAACTTTCAAAAAAAGTGTTGAGGTCAAAACTAAGGGAATAAAGAGAGAGGGCTTCAACTAAAAGCATCAGCAATATCCATGTAGGATTACTTCCTCCTTAGATGCTGCATTGCAAAGATAAACGAGGAAGCTTTTAGAATATTTTTAATCACATAGATTGTGATCACAAGCCGCTTACATGTGATTTAATACTTAATAACATTTGTTCTAGGCAAGTGGTCGATCAGGGTCTAATGTAGTGATTGGTGATTAAATGTGAGTCCTGGGTACTATTATGTGCAGACGCCCAGAACCAATGGCAATGAGTTTGGCTTGTAGGAACATTCAGGTAATTGGGTTGTTTGGCATATCTAAGCTGGTTATATCTTTGTACAGAAGCAATCTTACACTCTGGACCATAGTACACGATTCTCATTAGGTGAAACACCTCTTCCAGATTTTATCATTAAGCATCTGCGAGGTACAAGCTACCAAATATCTTTCACAGGTACACACCACTTTCCAATGCTAACTTTCCTACAGTAAGAACTCTCACTGTACATACAGGAAGGACAAACAATGGGTTCTAGTCCATACTTTCAACATTACTTCCTAAAACTAACTCCATTCCTTTAGTTAATTGAGTTACATTGAAACATCAAAGTAGATAAACGAGCAAAAGAAAAACAGCAACTTTAGGAAGGAAACAAAGTAATGCAATACGGATAACAGAGCCACAATTAGCAGAAGAACCTCATGCCTTATCTGGACAGCAAATTCATCTTAATTAGCACTGGCCATTTGATGAGCCAATACATCATTCCTGTTGCACTTCCTCAACTTTTCAATAAACAAACATAATGCTAACTTTACATTACAACTAATTAGTAAAGCACTGCTGGAAGTTTAATCCAGGGCTACACACGGATGCTATCTGTTCCTGACCAGTACTTTTGGGGTCTTCTAAGACACCTGTTTGAATTTTTAAAAAGAATTATACTTATTTATTTTGCAACCATCTTTAGCCAGAGGTGCCAAGTGGATGATCCATCTCGGCCTCCTGAGGTCATCAGCATCACAGATACCGTTTCTCAGTCAATTCGATTCATTCCACGTGATATCACGAAACAGTTGAAGTCTGCAAAGACTACGGGCCCTGATAACATTCCAGCAATACTACTGAAGACTTGTGCCCCAGAACTAGCCATGCTGCTAATCAAGCTTTTCCAGTACAACTCCTAAATAGCCAAGTGGTTATGGTACTGGGTTTGTAACCTCAAGAGTTCAAATTTCACAATGGCAAACTATGAATCAAGAGTTCAAATCTCACAATGGCAAACTATGAAACAATGTCACTTCATCTGAAACAGATGGAAATGTGCCTGTACTCGAAAGAGTTACACAGACTGAAACTGTGTTTTTGCTTGGCCTAAATAGCCAAGTGGTTATGGTACTGGGTTTGTAACCCCAAGATCAAGAGTTCAAATCTCACAATGGCAAACTATGAAACAATGTAACTTCATCTGAAACAGATGGAAACAGGTTTACTCAAAAGAGTTACAAGTTGTTATCAAGAGTTCAAATCTCATAATGGCAAACTATGAAACAATGTAACTTCATCTGAATAGGAACAGATGGAAATGTGTTTGTACTCGAAAGAGTTACATACATTCACAGGATTAGAATTTGATTTTTGGGCTTGGCCTAAATAGCCAAGTGGTTATGGTACTGGGTTTGTAACCCCAAGATCAAGAGTTCAAATCTCACAATGGCAAACTATAAAACAATGTAACCTCATCTGAATAGGAACAGATGGAAACATGTTTGTATAGCTTGGCCTAAATAGCCAAGTGGTTATGGTGCTGGGTTTGTAACCCCAAGATCAAGAGTTCAAATCTCACAATGGCAAACTATAAAACAATGTAACTTCATCTGAATAGGAACAGATGGAAACGTGTTTGTGCTCGAAAGAGTTACAATGCTGGCATCTATCCAGTAATGTGCAAAATTGTCTTTATGTCCTGCATACAAAAAGACAAATCCACTCAGCCAATTACCATCCCACCAGTCTATTCTCAATCATCAACAAAGTGGTGTCAGGCAGTGCTTACTCAACAATAACCTGGTCACAGGCACTCAGTTTGGGTTCCGCCAGGGCCACTCATCTCTTGACCTCAATATAGCCTTGGTCCAAACACGGACAAAAGAGCTGGAATTCCAGAGCTGAAGTGAGAGTGACCGCCCTTGACATCAATGCAGCATTTAACCAAGTGTGGCATCAACGCACACGAGCAAAGCTGAGTCAATGGGAATCAGGGGGAAAACTTGCCATTGGTTGGAGTCATATCTGGCACAAAGGAAGATGTTTGTGGTTATTGGAGGCCAATCACCTCAGCCCCAGGACATCAATGCAGCAGTTCCTCAGGGTAATGTCCTAGGCCCAACCACCTTCAGCTGCTTTATCAATGACCTTTCTTCCATTATAACGTCAGAAGTAGGGATGTTCGCTGATGATTGCACAATGTTCAGCACCATTCGTGATTCCTCAGATACTGAAGCAGTCCATGTTCATATGCAGCAAGAACTGGACAACATTCAGGCTTGGGCTGACAAATGGCAACTTACACTCCTACCACACAAATGCCAGGCAATGACCATCTCCAACAAGAGAGAATCTAACCATCGCCCCATGACATTCAATGGTGCTACCATTGTTGAATCCCCACTATCAACATCCTAGGGGGTTAGCATTGACCAGAAACTGAACTGGACTAGCCATATAAATACTGTGGCTACAAGAGCAGGTCAGAGGCTGGGAATTCTGTGATGAGTACCTCCTGACTCCCCAAAGCCTGCCCACCATCTACAAGGGTGCAATGCAATGGAATGCTCTCCACTTCCCTGGATGAGTGCAACTCCAACAGCGCTCAGGAAGTGCAACACCATCCAGGACAAAGAAGCCCATTTTATTGGCTCCCCATCCACCATCTTAAACGTTCACTCTCTCTACCACCAACACAGTGGTAGCAGTGTGTACCATCTACAAGATGCACTGCAGCAACTCACCAAGGCTCCTTTGACAGTGTCTTCCAAACCTGCAACCTCTACCACCTAGAAGGACATGGGCAGCAAGAGAACACCACCACCTGCAAGTTCCCCTCCAAACCACTCACCATCCTGACTTGGAAATATATCACCGTTCCTTCATTGTCGCTGGGTCAAAATCCTGGAACTCCCTCCCTAACAGCACTGTGGGTGTACCTAAACCACAGACTGTAGCGTTTCAAAAAAGTGGCTCATCACCACCTTCTCAAGGGCAATTAGGGACAGACAATAGATGCTGGTCTAGCCAACAATGCCCGCATCCCAAGAAAGAATATATATTTTTAAAAAGTGCCTTTAACAATCTCAAGATGTCCCCAAAGCACTTTACAGCCAATGAAACACTTTCAAAGTGTGATTGGAATGTAGGAAACACGGTAACCAAACTCCCATTAACAGCAATGTGATAATGACCAGATAATCTGTATTAGTGAGGTTGACAGAGATAAATATTGACCAGGACACTGGTCATAACTCCGCTTCTCTTCTTCGAAATAATGGATCTGTTGTGTCCACCTGAGAGGGCAGAGACACTGTGGTTTAATGTCTCATCCGAAAGAAAACACCTCTAATTGTGCAGCACTCCCTCAATGCTGTGCTGGAGTGTCAACGTAGATTTTTGTGCTCAAGTCCCTGGGCCTGTGCACACATGCAGCCCACCTAGATCAAAGGATCTGTAACTTCTTAAAGCATTTAAGATTGTTAACAGTGAACTGTTGGTATAGTGAAACCTGTAAATTATAACTCCCGAGAGACTGGCAACAGCTGCTTTATTTTTGTGGCTGTTATTTTCAAAATGGTCATTGAATCTACTGCAAAAACATTCTTCCAACAAGCTAGAAGAGCCAGCTGAGATTATCAACACCTGGTCAGTTGGATTTAGCAGCAATGCTAAAAGGTAAAGAATGGACGCAGCAATCACAAAACTGATGTGCCAACTACAGTAACTTTAGTGACCGCTGTTCTTCTCAACATTCTCAAGACGATGGATAACTGTCTGGGGTCAGGTATATGCTCAGGTTCTGGACTTGCTGCTTGTGCGTCTTCAGGGTCCACTTGTGGGTAGGAGTACATGCACTGGTTCTGGGTCCTCATGGGTGTGTGTGTGGGGCCAGGGAATGCACAGGGATGGGTGTAGACGGAGGTTCGAGGTCTGTGAGGGGATGGGTGCATATGCTGGTTTTGGGTCTGTCTGGGGGTGGGTGAGTACGCAGGTTCTGGATCTGCGCAGGGGCAGTGTGTACACAGGATCTGGGTCCGCACGGGGATGGGTGTGTACGCAGGTTCTGGGTCTGCGTCGAGATGGGTGTATAAGCAGGTTCTGAGTTTGCGTGGAGCTGGATGTGTACGCAGGTTCTGGGTCTGCGTCAAGATGGGTGTATACGCAGGTTCTGAGTTTGCGTGGAGTTGGATGTGTACGCAGGTTCTGGATCTGCGTTGAGGTGGGTGTACAAGTAGGTTCTGGGTCTGCGTGGAGTTGGGAGTGTACACAGGTTCTGGGTCTGCATGGAGTTGGGTGTGTACGCAGGTTCTGACATACGGACGAGGTTGCTTTTGGAAGCCAAGGCAGCAGCTGTTGGTTGGCGTGGACAAACAGTAATCTAGTGACAACTGGACATCAAGATCCTCAGGCTCAGATTCAGTACATATTTTGAAGATTTTAAAGTGTGGCGCCAGGCTGTGTCCCGTGTTTTAAAAAGGTTCAGTTCACTTGTAGTTTGTAATTGGCGAGTGCCTCTTGGATATTTTACAATGCAGGTATTTAGGCCTGTCAGCAGGTGTTTGATTTTTGGGAGTGTCTGTTTACTTAGGCTCCACAATGCACAATTATTACAAAACATAAATGATAAACTGCTGCGTTAGGAAAAGCGTAGAGCAGTAATGCACCATGACAGGACAGAACGTGCAATTTTACCTCTCCCTCGTTTAGGGTCATAACAGCACAGGAGGCCATTCGATCTATCAAATTCATGGCAGCTCCCTGTAGAGCAAGCCACTCAGTCCATGTAGTCCTTCAAGTTTATTGCCTTCAAGTGTCCCTGATTTCCTTTTGAAATTATTCATCATCTCCACTTCCACCACCTTCATGGGCAGCAAGTTCCAAGTCATTACCACTCCATGTGTAAAAAATTTCATCCTCACCTCCAACCCCTCTAGCTCATGCCCAAAACCTTAAATCTGTGCATCCTAGTCCTTATACCAACAGCTTTGCTGAATCTATCTGGACAGATATCCACGTTATGTTTTTACAATATTAATTCTCAGTATAATGTCCAGTAAAGCTTCCCCTATACTGCCCCCCAAATTCATCACGACTGACAATCACAACATCACCTCAAAATGAAGTCCTATATTCAACACATTGTGATGGAAATAAAGCAGGAATCCCAAGGGGTTTAAGATGAGCGGATTGTCTTTGGAGCAGAGATTGAGTACAGACTAGGGCTTTATTCCTTGGAGTTTAAAAGAATGAGAGGTGATTGCATTGAAACATAAAAATTTAAGGGGCTTGAGAAGGTAGATGTTGAGAGGTTATATTCCTTGGCTGGGGAATCTAGAACACAGGATCACAGTCTCAGAATAAGGAGTCAGCCATTTTGGACTGAGATGAGAAATTTCTTCACTTGGAGGAATGTGAATCTCTGGAATTCTCAACTGGATGCTCAGTCGTTGAGTATACTCAGGGCAGAGATCAATAGATTTTTTTGGACTCTAGAGGAAATGAAGGGATATGTGGGTAATGCGGGAAGGTGGAGTTGAGGTAGAAGATCAGCCATGATCTTAATTAATGGTGAACTAGGCTGGAAAGACTGAATGGCCTGTGTGGAAATTGCTTCTATTTTTTATGCTCTTCGAAGTCCCACTAGAAGAATGTCAAATGCCCACATTCCAAAATTAGATGACAGCTTTGAAGTTCATCTCTGAAATGTATTATTTATATAACAGCAGGTCTTTGTTGAATTGGGTATTGGTTACTTTATTTTAATCCCATTATCTTTTTGTTTGCTAGCAGTGGTCTCCATTGTTAATAGTGGTTGTATAGCTGCAGTCATCATCCCCACGTTCACCGGGAACTGCTTGGGCATTTTAAACATAAAATTAATCAGCTTGCTCATTAGGACATTTTCATTTAAGGCTGCCACATGATACACTAGCCTTTCTCCGTTAAATTACAGAGCAATTTATCTAGACTGATTTCTATGCAATGTTTTAATAACATCCTTTCTCCGTATAATTTCTGGTAAAGCTTCACCCCCTCCCTGCTGGCAATCATAACCACAGTGATGTCTTATGTTGGAGGGTTGATCAGTAAGTTTGCGGATGACACGAAAATTGGTGGGGTGGTAAGTAGTGAGAAGGGTAGCCTTAGATTACAGAAGGATATAGATGGGCTGATCAGTAGCAAATGGAATTTAATCCAGATAAGTGTGAGGTGATGCATTTGGGCAGGACAAACAAGGCACAGGAATGCATTATGAATGGTAGGATCCTGGGAAGTACCGAGGATCAGAGGGACCTTGGTGTGCATGTCCACTGGTCCCTTAAGGTAGCGGGACAGGTAGGCAGGGTGGTTAAGGCGGCATATAGGATACTTGTCTTTATTAGCCGAGGCATAGAATATAAGAGCAGGGAGGTTATGCTGGAACTGTATAAAATGCTGGTTAGGCCATAGCTAGAGTATTGCTTCCAGTTCTGCAATCCACATTATAGGAAGGATGTGATTGTACTAGAGAGAGTGCAGAGGAGGTTTACCAGGATGTTGCCTGGGCTGGTGTATTTTAGTTATGAGGAGAGATTGGATAGACTGGGGTTATTTTCCCTGGGTCAGAGGAGGTTGAGGGGGGACATGATTGAGGTGCATAAAATTATGAGGGGCATAGACAGGAAGGAATGTTTCCACTTGGTAGAGGGATCAATAACCAGGGGGCATAGATTAAAGGTAAGGGGCAGGAGGTTTAGAGGGGATATGAGGAAGAATTTTTTCACCCACAGGGTGGTGGGAATCTGGAACTCACTGCCTGAAAGGGTGGTAGACACAGAACCCTCATAACATTTAAGAAGTATTTGGATGTGTACTTGCGACGCCATGGCATACAAGGCTATGGGCCTAGTGCTGGAAAATGGGATTAGAATAGTTAGGTACTTGTTTGACCAGCACAGACTTGAAGGGTCTTTTTCTGTGCTGTAGAACTCTATGACTATGATTATGTGAGACATTGAGAACGACAAAAAGCTCTGTCCAATGCTATGCTGCCTCAAAGTGCTCCCAAGGCATCACAGGTCACTCAACTCTTCCCCAATTCACCAAAGATGCAAACTCCAACTTACAGCCACAATGTGACTGCTGATAGGTGATCAAAAGGTCTGACCAGGGCAGATTTGCTTGCTCTGTCCCAAAAAATTCCAACCAGAATGAGCTGGTGCCTTCAAGAAAGGATATGGGAACAATTCAAACAGTCAGAATATAAATCAAGATATTTAAAAATAAGCTGCCCAAGGACACAGCAAGTTTATGTGGAGATTAGTGACAGGGCCTTCATTGCTTCAGCCCTCTCCCAGAAACCTTCCCTGAAACCCTTAGATCTCTCCACTTCTGTTGAGAAGCATTTCAATGCCCATCTCTTCACTTGAGTGCTTCACATTCTCTGCAATTCAGGTTCAATTTCTTCACCGGTTTCCAACCGTGAAGCACGTTGGCGTGTTTGTGGGTTCTTTTAAATGCAAGTACATAGAAAATTGTTCTAACTCTACAACTGGAAGTAACCATGCTCAGAAAGTTCACTAGCGAACTAGCATGATTGAAATGCAATACATCACACCCGAACATCACTACTTGGGCAATAAGGCACAGGTTATGTATTGTGCAATGCCTTCCACAACGTTTGCAATCTCAATTAGCTGACAGGAATAGACAAGGAATCAAAGCAGAGCTCTGAGAACTCATTTGATCACTCTGCGTCTTCTAGCACTGTGGCAGAGTGTCATTGCCAAGGCCGGGGAGCAGATTGCTGTCCATGTTCTTTCCACAGTTGTTAAATGGAAAAGGGAGCGTAAAAATAGAAATGCAAGAACACATATCCAACAGAGCAAGGTTTGTTTTAAACACTATTAGTGATTAATTATATCTATTATTTTACTCCTTATTGAAATCAATAATTAATCAGTCACATTATTAAAATATCATAAAAGTGCACAATTTCTATAACATACACAAACCCTGTGGTGCTGCCCAACTTGATGTTGCAGAGGGATGGCCTCTGAACAAGCAGGATAACCAAAGATTCCAGGAGTCCAACATATAGACTGACTAAATTCCTCCCACATAACTGAGTCATGTTCAATACCACTACTGAGCTATTCACTATGACCCCCTCTCAGGTTTTCTGTTTGTGCCTTGCTTTATGCAAATCAAGCATTACCATATGGATTGCAGCCAGATATCATGATGAAATCAATGTTCACATCCCACTACCCCCTGCCCCATGATAATGGTTGGTTTGAACCAATAAATATGACAAAGCTAATTGAAGTCACAGAATCATGCAATTATAACAACAGTTCTAACTCCACACTGAAGTAACACGTTCAGTAAGTTCATTAGCAGAACTAGCATGGTGCACTGGTTGAAATGGGTCACATCACATTTGAACATCACTGTGTAGGTAATAAGACAGTACCAGTACTTCACCACACACCGGGGTCTGAATCTTTGCTAGCAGGCAAAAAATGACTGGCATATATAGCGCCTTTCACAACCACAGGATGTCCAACGAAGCACTTTAAGTGTAGTCACTGTTGTGATGTAGGAAATGCGGCAGCCAATTTCCGTACAGCAAACTCCCACAAACAGCAATGTGATAATGACCAAATAATCTGTTTTTTGTGATGTTGATCGGGGAATAAATGTATCCTCAGGACAACAGGGAGAACTCCATCCCTACCCCCACCACTCTTCTTTGAAATAGTGTCAGCGGATCTTTTGCATCCACCTGAGAGATATGGCCTTGGCTTAATGTCACATTTGAAAGACACTATCTCTGACAGTGTGGCACACTCTCAGGCTGCACTGGAGTGTCAGCCTTAATTTTTGTACTCAAAGATCTAGAGCAGGACTTGAACACGCAACCTTCTGAGTTACAGACAAGAGTGCTACCCAGAGACATGACTGGTACCTAGCCAAGGAAAGCACTACCATCTGGATTCAAATTTTGTAATCAATACGCACAGCCCTAAAACCTTGTGTTGTATTGATATCCAGCAAAGGTGTAACATAACATTGTCAGAACTAAAGCCACTTCAAATGAACAGGGAGCAATGACCTTGAGCAGTTTAAAAATTCAACGGCTGTTCATTGAAATGCTAAGGCTGGTCTGTGAAATATTATTTGCCTTTAAAGCTCTCATTTACAGAAGGGGTCACCCTTCATTCCAAAAAGATCTTTCCTTCATTAACCTGAACATTAGCAAAAAAAAAAATGGTTCTTTGCAAACCTCTCCTGATAAGACAGACATTAGTACAACACATCGGTGCCACCATACATAAAAATATTCAAATTACTATAATATCAAACAACTTTATAAAGTACAAGTAACATACCATATTTATTCTAGCAAAACAACATAGAAATAGTTGGCCTGCTAACTGAGCCTGCTCCACCATTCAATTAGATGATCAATGTGTATCTCATCTCCATTTGCCATTGCTTAGTATCCTGAGACCTTTACCTAATAAAAATCGTACCCATCTCAGTCTTGGGAACTTCAATTGACTTAGTCTCCAAAGTCTTTGGGGGAAAGAGAGTTCCAGATTTCAATGGCTTGATGTGTGAAGAAATGCTTCCTTTATTGTAATTTATTATTGAGTTCTACAGTATACTACATTATAAGTGTAGTGATAAAAAAGATAACATATCCATCCTGAGGTGTGCAGCCCAGAAGTGAATATGGCTTGAAATCAGACATTAAAAATACTGAGAAAGCTCTTAACTGGTAGCAAGATACAGTAGTGTAGCTATGTTACTGGGCCAATAATGCAGAGAATGCAAGCTCAAAGTCTACCACAGCAGTTTAAAAGTGACAATGAATTTGTTGGATCGCCCTATAAATCCAAATGGTTCATCAATGCCCTTTAGGGGAGGAAACCAGTCATTCTCACCCAGTCTAGTCTACATGGGACTCCACTCCCCACAAGGATGTGGTTGATACTTAACTGTCCTCCAAAGTGGTCAAGCAAGTCAGTTGTATCAAACTTTTTCAGGGCAAGTAGGAACAGGCCATCCCAAGGATGATTATTTTAAATTGCCTATATTGAGTCAAGTGAGATAAGCAATATAGTTACAGAGAAAATGTCTGATGTGGAGTGGTGCATTGAAGATTTTAACTGGGATTTTCTTCCTTAAACACACAGAGGCTACAGAACTAAATAAGACATGCAGCGCTCATGACACTGAATGAGTAACCTAGAGGACACGAGTTCAATGTTCACTCTGGTGAGTTTCAAACCTGAATGCAATATTTCTGTGGCCTGAAGCCAGAAAGAAAAAAAATGACAATGAAGACTGGCAAAGTCTCAAAAATCCAACTAATTCACCAGCAACCTGGACTACAGGTCACTCCAGCCTGCTCTTAATAAATGCTCCAAATCAGCACTGCCTACATCCCAAAAACAAATTTAAAAAATAGTAGTAATACCATCAAAAGGTAGAAACTTGGGCCATATACAGTCACTGTCACTGGTATCAAGTTTTTTTTAAAAGTGGTCTCAGACACAGTGATCAACAACAGAGATAAAAACAAAAAAAGTGCGGATGCTGGAAATCCAAAACAAAAACAGAATTACCTGGAAAAACTCAGCAGGTCTGGCAGCATCGGCGGAGAAGAAAAGAGTTGACGTTTCGAGTCCTCATGACCCTTCGACAGGACTCGAACGCAAGTTCTGTCGAAGGGTCATGAGGACTCGAAACGTCAACTCTTTTCTTCTCCGCCGATGCTGCCAGACCTGCTGAGTTTTTCCAGGTAATTCTGTTTTTGCTTTGTACAGTGATCAACAAACCTTGCAGTTCCATCTCACCTTTTATCTACAGAATGTTGATGCAGACAAGAGGAACATTTACGTTACATCACCATAAGACTCATCACAAAACTAAAGGTCATTCTACATGACTTTGTTACCTCTAGACATGACTATTCCAACACACTCCTGACTGGTCATAAGAACATAAGAAACAGAAGCAAATGTCATTCGGCCACTCGAGCCTGCCCACCAATCAATAAAATCATTGCTGATCTGATATGGCTGTAACTCCACTTTCCTGCTTGCTCCCTTATAGATCAAAAATCTGTCCAACTCAGTCTTGAATATATTCAATGATCTAGCCTCCACTGCTCCCTGCAGAAGAGAATTCTGAAGACTAACGGCCCTCTGCAAGAAGAAATTCCTCATCCCCGTTTTAAACGAGAACACCCCTTATCTTGAAACTGTGCCGCCTAGTTCTAGATTCCTTGGAGATGCTGCTTAAAACTTCTTCTAGCAAGCTGCTGGTGGTCTGCCCCGATACCTGCTGTTGAATTTTGCTTCAGGGTGACGTTAAAGGAGCTACATAAATGCAAGTTGTTGCTGTCTGTGTGGCAGCAAAGACCGTGGGGTCTGTGTGGCAGCAAAGACCGTGGGGTCTGTGTGGCAGCAAAGACCGTGGGGTCTGTGTGGCAGCAAAGACCGTGGGGTCTGTGTGGCAGCAAAGACCGTGGGGTCTGTGTGGCAGCAAAGACCGTGGGGTCTGTGTGGCAGCAAAGACCGTGGGGTCTGTGTGGCAGCAAAGACCGTGGGGTCTGTGTGGCAGCAAAGACCGTGGGGTCTGTGTGGCAGCAAAGACCGTGGGGTCTGTGTGGCAGCAAAGACCGTGGGGTCTGTGTGGCAGCAAAGACCGTGGGGTCTGTGTGGCAGCAAAGACCGTGGGGTCTGTGTGGCAGCAAAGACCGTGGGGTCTGTGTGGCAGCAAAGACCGTGGGGTCTGTGTGGCAGCAAAGACCGTGGGGTCTGTGTGGCAGCAAAGACCGTGGGGTCTGTGTGGCAGCAAAGACCGTGGGGTCTGTGTGGCAGCAAAGACCGTGGGGTCTGTGTGGCAGCAAAGACCGTGGGGTCTGTGTGGCAGCAAAGACCGTGGGGCCCTCCCCACCCACAACAAAGTTACCTTTACTCCACTTCACCGGAGTACCCGCTGCCTCACCCAACCCAACCCCTCCCCGCGCAATCAGGCTCCCCTAACCGGGGGAGGGGAACACTCCACTCCGTCCCACCACCATTCTCTCTCTAAACCGCCCCCTCCCCCGCCTCCCCGGGCCGCTGGATTCCAGCCCCGGGTCCAAAGCTGAGGGACGGGGGGGGGGGAGGAACAGCCTCATTAACCCACACTGGTCACATTAACCTCACCCCCGCTCTCCGCACCCTCCTGTGCCTCGTAACGGGAAAAATAAAAAACACAAAATTAAATCCTGAGCCGGTTTAAAATCCCTGCCGAAATCAGATCTGAAACGTTAAAGCGGAAATCATTTTTATCCTCCCCCACCAATCCGATCTGTACTCACAGCTTCAGGCTCTCGTACGCGGCCGCCGCCATTTTGCCGTCTCCGCCGCCGGCCTGACCTCTGACCCCGGCTACTCCCGCGGACACGTGACGCCGGCCTGACCTCTGAACCAACCCCATCCCTTCCATCCCATCCCATCCCATCCCCCCCATGAACACGTCATGCCGGCCAACCGGCCGAACCCACGCGCACTCGCGGACACGTGACATCCGGCCGCCGCGCCCACACAACGGCGCGCCGCTGAGGACAAAAACAAAACGTCACGGGAAAAGTCGCAACGCGCCAACGACCAAGCCCCCTCACCACCGGGAGACAGGAAGGCAGCGCGAGGATGTCAAGTTAAAGGCAAAATACTGCGGATGCTGGAAATCTGAAGCAGAAGGTGCTGGAAAATACTCAGCAGGTCGGACAGCTTCTGTGGAGAGAGGGAGGGGGAGAGAGAGAGAGAGAGAGAGATGACGCTTCGAGTCCGTAAGACTCTTCAGTGATGAGGATATAAGTTGTTGTATTTCAGTTAGTTTGACCAGGGCCAACTCTCTCAGGTGGCAGTTACTGAAAGTCTGCTTTATATTCAATCTGACCTCTTACTAATTATCTTCATTATTATAGGTCAAGTTATCACCCCCAAAAAAAGGAAGAAATTTTAGGTTACAATCATCCCCTGCCTTTTTAATTTCAGTATTTGAATTTAGTTTAATTTATTTAATTTTATTTTTCAATAATTTACCTAAAATTTACATTGCATTTTTATATTAAATCAGTCTTATCGGTTTCACTTTATTCAATTCAATCATGTTGATTTAATTTTAATAATTACTTTAACATGTTCGCATTAAATCAGTTCTGTTAAATTTATTTTATTAGATTTAAGTCATGCTTGTTAATTTTATTTAGTATTTTTTGCTTCTTTATATTAAATACGTTTTCTTTTATTTTAAATTGTTTATTTATTTTGCATTTTTATATTAAATCAGTCTTATCGGTTTCACTTTATTCAATTCAATCATGTTGATTTAATTTTAATAATTACTTTAACATGTTCGCATTAAATCAGTTCTGTTAAATTTATTTTATTAGATTTAAGTCATGCTTGTTAATTTTATTTAGTATTTTTTGCTTCTTTATATTAAATACGTTTTCTTTTATTTTAAATTGTTTATTTATTTTGCATTTTTATATTAAATCAGTCTTATCGGTTTCACTTTATTCAATTCAATCATGTTGATTTAATTTTAATAATTACTTTAACATGTTCGCATTAAATCAGTTCTGTTAAATTTATTTTATTAGATTTAAGTCATGCTTGTTAATTTTATTTAGTATTTTTTGCTTCTTTATATTAAATACGTTTTCTTTTATTTTAAATTGTTTATTTATTTTGCATTTTTATATTAAATCAGTCTTATCGGTTTCACTTTATTCAATTCAATCATGTTGATTTAATTTTAATAATTACTTTAACATGTTCGCATTAAATCAGTTCTGTTAAATTTATTTTATTAGATTTAAGTCATGCTTGTTAATTTTATTTAGTATTTTTTGCTTCTTTATATTAAATACGTTTTCTTTTATTTTAAATTGTTTATTTATTTTGCATTTTTATATTAAATCAGTTTTATTGGTTTTACTTTATTCATTTCAATCATGTTAATTTAATTTTAATAATTACTTTAACATGTTCGCATTAAATCAGTTGTTTTAAATTTATTAGATTTAAGTCATGCTTGTTAGTAATTTTATTTAGTATTTTTTGCTTCTTTATATTAAATACGTTTTCTTACATTTATTTTAAATTGTTTATTTATTTTGCATTTTTATATTAAATCAGTTTTATTGGTTTCACTTTATTCAATTCAATAATATAAATTTAATTTTAATAATTACTTTAACATGTTTGCATTAAATCAGTTCTATTAAATTTATTTTATTAGATTTAAGTCATGCTTGTTAATTTTATTTTGCTTTTTTATATTAAATACGTTTTCTTAAATTTATTTTAAATTGTTTATTTTGCATTTTTATATTAAATCAGTTTTATCAACTTTATTAAATTAAGTATTAATTTGCCTTAGGTACTTTGTTTTAATGTTAATTTTGCATTACGCTTTAATTTGATTTTAAATTTTGCACTGTATACTGCATTTTCAGGAGCCTATTTTTGTGTATACTCCATTTAATAATTTAATCTGTACTCCAAAATATTTAAAGCATTTTGTACTTCAATATTATCAGACATGTGATATAGGAAAAAATTAAGGAGTAATAACAAGTAACACAAACCATCTTGACTTGGACATCGATCACCAATCTGTTGAAGCCACTTCCATGTATAAGCAGGGTTTTGGCACACTATTGTAAAGTAACATAAGACCTAGGAGCAGAAATTAGGCCATTCGGCCCATCGAGTCTGGTCCGCCATTCAATCATGGCTGATAAGTTTCTCAACCCCATTCTCCCCGTAACCTTTGATCCCCTTACCAGTCAAGAACCTATCTATCTCCATCTTAATACACTCAATGACCTGGCCTCCACAGCCTTCTGTGGCAATAAATTCCATAGATTCACCACTCTCTGGCTAAAGAAGTTTCTCCTCATCTCTGTTCTAAAAGGTCTTCCCTTTACTCTCCTCCTAATGGAAACATCTTCCCCACGTCCACTCTATCCAGGCCTTTCAGTATTCTGTAAGTTTCAATCAGATCCCCCCTCATCCTTCTAAACTCCATCGAGTATAGACCCAGAGCCCTCAAATGTTCCTCATATGTTAAGCCTTTCATTCCTGGGATCGTTCTCGTGAACCTCCACTGGTCCCTCTCCAGGGCCAGAACATCCTTCCTGAGATACGGGGCCCAAAATTGCTCACAATATTCTAAATGTGGTCTGACCAGAGCCTTATAAAGCCTCAGCAGCACATCCCTGCTTTTATATTCTAGTCCTTTCGAAATAAATGCCAACATTGCATTTGCCTTCCTAACTACCGACTCAACCTGCAAGTTAACAAGAGAATCCTGGACTAGGGCTCCCAAGTCCATTTGAACTCCAGATTTCTGAATTCTCTCCCCATTTATCAAATTGTCTATGCCTCTATTCTTCCTACCAAAGTGCATGACCCCACACTTCCCCATGTTGTATTCCATCTGCCACTTCTTTGCCCATTCTCCTAACCTGTCCAAATCCTTCTGCAGCCTCCCCGCCTCCTCAATACTACCTGTCCCTCCACCTATCTTTGTATCATCTGCAAACTTAGCCAGAATGCCCTCAGTTCCTTCATCCAGATCATTAATGTATAAAGTGAAAAGTTGTGGTCCCAACACTGACCCCTGCCGAACTCCACAAGTCACCGGCTGCCATCCTGAGAAGGACCCCCTTATCCCCACTCTCTGCCTCCTGCCAGACAGCCAATCTTCTATCCATGCTAGCACCTTGCCTCTAACACCATGGGCTCTTATCTTACTGAGAGCCTCCTGTGTGGCACCTTGTCAAAGGCCTTCTGGAAGTCCAGGTAGATAACATCCATTGGCTCTCCTTTGCCTAACCTACTCTTACCTCCTCAAAGAATTCTAACAATTTTGTCAGGCATGACCTCCCCTTGATGAAACCATGTTGACTTTGCCCTATTTTACCATGCACTTCCAAGTATTCTGAAATCTCATCCTTAATAGTGGACTCTAAAATCTTACCAACGACCGAGGTCAGGCTAATCGGCCTGTAATTTCCCGTCTTTTGCCTCACTCCCTTCTTAAACAGGGGGGTTACATTAGCGATTTTCCAGTCCTCTGGGACCCTCCCTGACTCCAGTGATTCCTGAAAGATCACCACTAACGCCTCCACTAGCTCGTTAGCTATCTCCTTCAGAACTCTGGCGTGTAATCCATCTGGTCCAGGTGATTTATCCACCTTCAGACCTTTCAGTTTTCCTAGCACCTTCTCCTTGGTAATGGCCACCATAATCACCTCTGCCCCCCGACTCTCTTGAACTTTGGGGATGTTACTTGTGTCTTCCACCATGAAGACTGATACAAAGTACCTTTTCAGTTCCTCCGCCGTTTCTTTGTTCCCCACTACTACTTCTACAGCGTCATTTTCCAGCAGCCCAATGTCCACTTTTGCCTCTCTCTTACCCTTCATATATCTAAAAAACTCTTGCAATCTTTTATATTACTGGCTAGTTTACCCTTATATTTAATCTTCTCCCTCCTTATTTCTTTTTTAGTTGTCCTCTGTTGGTCTTTGTAGGCTTCCCAATCCCTGGTTTCCCACTGCTCTTTGCCGCATTGTATGCTTTCTCTTTGGCTTTTATGCTGTTCCTTGTTTCCTTTGTCAGCCATGATTGCCTCGTCCTCCCTTTAGTATGCTTCTTCTTCCTAGGGATGAATTTTTGCTATGTCTCCCAAATTACTCCCAGAAACTCCTGCCATTGCTGTTCCACTGTCTTTCCTGCTAGGCTCATCTCCCAGTCAATTCCGGCCAGCTCCTCCCTCATGCCTCTGCAGTTGCCTTTATTTAACTGTAATACCATTACATCTGATTCCAGCTTTTTCCTCTCAAACTGCAGGGTAAATTCTATCATATTATGGTCACTCCCTCCTAAGGGTTCCTTCACCTTAAGTTCCCTTATCAAATCTGCCTCAGTACACATCACTAAATCTAGAATTGCCTATTCCCTAGTGAGCTCCACCACAAGCTGCTCCAAAAAGCCATCTCGTAGACATTCCACAAATTCCTTTTCTTGGGATCCACTACCAACCTGATTTTCCCAGTCTACCTGCATATTGAAATCCCCCATGATCACTGTGTGCTCTGTTGAAGGGTCATGAGGACTCGAAACGTCAACTTTGCTCTTCTCCGCTGATGCTGCCAGACCTGCTGAGTTTTTCCAGGTAATTCTGTTTTTGTTTTGGATTTCCAGCATCTGCAGTTTTTTGTTTTTATCACTGTAACCTTGCCTTTCTTACATGCCTTTTCTATCTCCTGGTATATCTTGTGCCCCACATCCTGACTACTGTTCAGAGTCCTGTACATAACTCCCATTATGGTTTTTTTTACCTTTGTGGTTCCTCAGCTCTACCCACACAGATTCTACATCATCTGACCCTACATCATTTCTTGCTATCGATTTAATTTCATTTCTTACTAACAAAGCAACCCCACCCCCTCTGCCAACCTGCCTATCTTTTCGATACGATGTATATCCTTGGATATTTAGCTCCCAGTCCTGATCCCCTTTGCAGCCATGTCTCTGTAATGCCCACCACATCATACCTGCCAATTTCAATCAGTGCCGCAAGCTCATTACCTTATTTTGTTTACTGCGTGTATTCAGATTCAACACCTTCAATCCTGTATTTCTCGTCCCCTTTCTCATTGTCATCCGTTTATCTGATGTGCTTGAAGTTAGATTCCTGGCCCTTTCCAAACACACTGTCCTATTTTATGTTCTGGAGACTTTAATAGACTCTCCTGGGCTCTCCTTTCTTTTCAGTTTTTTCATAATTTTCATTGAAGAAGGAATAGTCACTAATTAATCCAAAAAATTCAGGAGAAAGCTCTTTACTCATAGTGTCTAGAATGTGGAACTTGCTACCACCTGAAGTGATTGAGGAAAATAGCATGGATGCATTTAAGGAGAAGTATATAGATAAGCACAAGACTGGGGGAGAAATAGGGTTGCCAACCCTCCAGGGTTGGCCTGGAGTCTCCAGGAATTGAAGATCAATCCCCAGGACACTGCTGCGTGCAAAGCTGGAGAACAATCATTGGGACATTAAAGAAGATGGTTTTAAAAAAAATTTTTTTGGACATTTTGCTTTACAAGATAAAAAAATATTGAAAATGGAGGGCTTCTCACTCTGTGCCAGCACCTTTCCTAGCATGGCAGAGGGAAGCACTTAAGTTAATGAAAGGTGAGGAGAAAAGCATTGGAGTTGTGGGAAAATGAATTCAGGAGGAAAGGGCAGAAGAACACCATTTTTTCTAAAATTTTAAATAGGAAACTATTTAAACAGCGACTGTGAAGGAACGGTGATATATTTCCAAGTCAGAATGGGGAGTAGCTTGGAGGGGAACTTCCAGGTGGTGGTGTTTCCATGAGTCTGTTGCCCTGGTCCTTCTAGATGGTAGATGTCATTGGGTTGGAAGGTGCTGTTTAAGGAGGTTTGGTGAGTTCCTGTAGTGCATCTTGTAAATGATACACACTGCTGCCACTGACTGAAATATGCGAAAATAAAATCAAAAAGCACATTCCAACCATAGCTTTCATTCCAAAGGCATTGACCTGTTGACCTTGGCAGACAGCTTGCTCCCCGAACCCGTCCCCATATTTATGTTTACGTCCTGCATTAAGATATACTGAGCATGTTGGACATGGAAGACTCATGCTTTTGATTGTCTGAGGAGTAGGTGCCCATGCATTCGACCATACTGAGGAGCTGTCATATTATCAGCCCCTCCTCTGTGTGCCTAACAGAACCTGGAGTTTTCAGAGACCTGCAAAAAAGCAGGTAGCATCACCTACACTGGAACAGGCACCATCATTGATGAAGACATTTGGGTATAAGATACCAGGAATGAGGAGGAAGCACAGAATGAGGTACAGAGGTATCATTAGGAAGATGGGTGCTGAGGAGAGGTTGACGGCAGAGAGTTGACATGCGCTCGATGAGCCAAATAGCCTCTTCTGTGCCATAACCATTCTAAATACAAGGCAGCGATGTCCTGAGCTTTTGGTAATACAGACGTTGCTAGGCCGAGAGGCTTGTGTTGATCAAGCACTTGCACCTGTGCAAAGATATCCTTACAAATCTATTCCCTACCCAAACCTCCAAGCACCAACATGCCCTGCAAGGGGCAGAGTCTGCACATCGCGCATTGGACCATCAGCCATCTCAGAAGCCATCAAAGCGGAGTGGAAGCTGGTCATCCTCAATCCCAATGGACTGTCCAAGAAGACAATACAAAGAGCAATGAAAAGTTGTGCAGCTTGGTACAGTGAGAGCATATTTCATGTAATAGATGATTACCTACAGCTCTGGAGGTCACTAGGGCCATTCTTCAATGGCTTAGAAAAAAGCCAACTGTGAATTAAAGGTTCAGTGACGACATAGTGTTCAGGGTTCTGTACTCAGACGGATCAAGGAGAATGCTGAGAATAATCCAACTGTTGTTGCATTCAAGGAGTAGAAACAATTGATAAAATGAAAAGGATGTATTTACTTTCCATCTCAGCATGTCACATGTTTGGACTGCATTGAGTTGTGTTGATTGCACAATGTTCAGCACCATTCGTGACTCATCAGATACTGAAGCAGTCCATGTCCAAAAGCAGGAAGACCTGGACAATATCCAGGCTTGGGCTAAGAGGTGGCAAGTAACATTTGTGCCACACAAATGCCAGGCATGACCATCTCCAATAAAAGAGAATCTAATCATCACCCCTTGACATTCAATGGCATTACCATCACTGAATCCCCCACTATTAACATCCTAGGGGTTACCATTAACAAGAAACTGAACTGGACTAGCCTTATAAATACAGTGGCCACAAGAGCAGGTCAGAGGCTAGGAATCTTGCGGCGAGTAACTCACCTCCTGACTCCCCAAAGCCTGTCCACCATCTACGAGGCACAGGTCAGGAGTGTGATGGAATACTTTCCACTTGATTGCAGCTCCAACAGCACTCGAGGCTTGACACCATCCAGGACAAAGCCGCCCACTTGATCAGCACCCCATCCACAAAGATTCACTCCCTCCATCACCAACGCACAGTAGCAGCAGTGTGTACCATCTACAAGATGCACTGCAGGAACTCACCAAGGCTCCTTGGACAGCACCTTCCAAACTCACAACCGCTACCCTCTAGAAGGCCAAGAGCAGCAGACACATGGAAGTTCCCCTCCAAGCCACTCACCATCCTTACTTGGAAATATATCACCATTACTTCACTGTTGCTGGGTCAAAATCCTGGAACTCCCTCCCTAACAGCACTGTGGGCGTACCTACACCACAGGGATTGCAGCGGTTCAAGAAGGCAGCTCACCACTGCCTTCTCAAGGGCAATAAATTCTGGCCTAGCCAATGATGACCACATCCCGTGAAAAATTCTTTAAAGATTGAGAAAACGCAGCTGTTATGTTGCTCACTATAAGATCCTCAGATACAGCATTGAGACAAAAGGCTAGTAGATCTGTTTCTATTGGTGTTGGTTGAGGGATGAACATAAGCCTAGGACTCTTGATGGCCTTCGCACAACGCCCCCGGATCTGTAATGTTTGGGGAGCTGATGCTTCAGTGAAAAATGCCGACCATAATATTTTAACTGACAGATGAAGGTATTACAGACAGGTTTGTCCCTCCAGCAGAGGGTCAAACTGGTAAAGATGACAGGTTTTCACATTAGTGAACCAGTTGGGTTTGTCCATCAAGTCCATGGACGATCAGTGAAGCATGCAGAGAAGAATTGAGGCTGCAGAATTGTGGTTTGGAGGTGAATTATGAAGATATCTTGGACGAGTCACTCTACCAATGAAAGGGTGCAAGTAAAATCTAAGACCAATAGGATTCTGCTGACCAAGGTCATGAAGAGAGAGTTGGAATTTCTGGGGCATGTAATAAATCATGATTTAGAAAGTCTAATGCTGATGGGAAAGATCGATGGTAAGAGATCGAGGGAGACGAGGAACGATTTTTCTAAAGAGCCTCACAAACTGGATGAATACAACACCAATAAAGATGATCCATTGCCACCAGAGCAAGATTAACATAGAGGCCCATGGTCGCCAGTGCCTGCTTAGGGCATGGCACCTGGAGAAAAAGTGCATGTTAATTTGCAATGTTGGTCCTGACTGGCAATAAACTGCAAAAAAAAAAAAAAAATTTATACTGTCCCTACATAATTTATAATTGTGAAATACTTTGGCATTTTTCTGCATTAAAGACATTTTATATTTTTTGTTTTTGTATTGTTACATCCTAACTAAACTGCACAAAGAAGCTGACAACAAATTATATTTCTATGGCACCTTCAACATAGTAAAATGTCCCAAGGTGCTTCACAGGAACGTTGCAAAATGGAATGATTTAGGGAGGAAATTCCAGACTTTAGGGCCAAAAATGAACATGTATTTGACTTCACAAATTTTCCTGCTATGGCATAAGATGGTGATAATGCAGCAAACTACAGTAGCAGAGTTAGTACTAGAGGAGAAATTATTTTACTCAAAGGGTTGTGACTCTTTGGAATTCTCTACCCCAGAGGGTTGTTGATGCTCCATCATTGAGTAAATTTAAGGCTGGGTTACAGAGACTTTTGATCTCTCAGGGAATTAAAGGATATGGGGAGCGGGCAGGAAAATGAACCCGAAGTCCAAGATCAGCCACGATTGTACTGAATGGTGGAGCAGGCTCGATGGGCCATCTGGTCTAGTACTGCTCCCATTTCTTGTGTTTGACCTGGCATTCACTAAGTTGCCATTCTTAACATTACAGCTAATGTAACAGTGCAGCTAAGTTATCAGTGTGCAGGTAAAAGAAAGTGAAAGGGGTTGGGGTGGGGGTGTTTCCTGTTTCTGCAAGGCATTCTGAGCACCCTGGGAAGGCACGTGGTTCTGTATATACATCATGTCTGTCACAGAGGTGTAGAAGAAAGACCAACAACAGTTCACTCTCGGTGGATGGAACAAGGTCTGTGTATAATCTCCCATCACGACAGCAGTGCTGGCTGTAGAATACCCAGTTGTCTTCCTGGAAGATGAAAATCTAAGAACATATTCCTGAAAGAAGAAAATGTGAGAGTTTTGATGTGACTACAACTGCATTTATATGGCACCTTTTAACCAAAAAAATTCCCAAGGCACTTCACAGGAGCATTTTAAAGGAAAGTATGACACTGAGCCACAGGAGATATTCAGTCAGATGACCAAAAGCTGTCAAAGAGGTAGATCTTAAGTGTCTCAAAGGAGGAAAGCGAGATGGAGAGGCAGAGAGTGATGGATGGAATTCCAGAGCTTTGGACCTAGGCAACTGAAGGTATGGCCACCAATGGTGGAGCGATTATAATCAGGAATACTCAATTGGCCAGAATTAGATGAGTGCAGATGTTTCGGAGAGTTGTGGGGCTGAAGGACGTTACAGAGAAAGGGAGGGATGAGGCCATGAAGGATTTGAAAACAAGGACGAGAATATTAAAATCAAGATGTTGCTTGACCAGGAGCCACTGCAGGTCAGCGAAGACAGGAATGATAGGGGGAACGGGACTTGCTGCGAGTAAGGACAGGGGCAGCAGAGTTTAGGGTGACCTCAAGTTTACAGAATTGTGGAAGGCCTGCCTGGGTTACATTCGAACAGGCAAGTGTAGAGGTAACAAAGAAATGGTTGAGGGTTTCAGCAGCCGATGAGCTGCGGCAGGGAGAGAAGTGGGCGACCTATGTAGTGGAAATAAGGGGTCTCAGTGAACCTAAATATCAACCTCCAGAAAAAAACCTGCAGGGAGAGGCAAATCAAAAGGATGGACTGGAGGCAAAAATGGCAAATTCTTTGGCTTTGCAATTGGGACTAGAGGTAAATGGTTAGAAAAAAACAACTGATTACTATCTCTCAAAGGTAAATCACTAGGAATGGTTTGCTAGCCAAATCGAGAGAAACTCTGGAAATCAGATTTATTTTGGACGCTTAAACATGTTAGTGGTCATTCCAAGTTAAGTATATTACTACCGTCGTAGTAATTTAAACTCTGAAGTGTGTTTGCTTAAACAAACTCAAATAAACCAACAAAAAACGCATCAAATGATGATCAGGGTAATGTGGTGAATAAATGCTAAATAATGAATTGACACATAGCTCAGCTTTCCTGACGTTAAACCATGGCTGAACTCCCGGTTCTCCAAGGCTTTCCCTCTCCCCTGATCTCCAAGGGCTGTGACAGTTTCGCTCGACTTGACAATCCTTTGAAGGATCAGTGCTCCAGAATCAAATCGCCAAGACCGGACTGACAGCTAGTCAGACCTGCACTACATAGAGAAAGAGACCATTAGCTTTCCCCGATTACAAAGCTCCACTTTGTACGGTTCTGTATTTCTGCGGTATACTTGCACCAAGTGTTAGGTATGTAGACATTTTTGTATCTTGTCAGTCATTAAGTGGAATAGGAACATAGGAGCTGGAGTTGGACGTTCAGCCTATCGAGCCTGCTCCAGCATTCAATACAATCATGGTTGATCATCCACTTCAATGTCTTTTTCCCCACACTATCCCCATATCCCTTTATGCCATTGGTATTTAGAAATCTGTCAATCCCTGCTTTAAACACTTTCAATTGTCTGAGCTTCCCCAGCCCTCTGGGGTAGAGAATTCCAAAGATTTACAACCCTGAGTAAAAACCATTTCTCCTCATCTCAGTCTAAGTGGCTTCCCCTATATTTTGAAACTGTGAGCCCTGGTTCTAGATGCCCCAATCAGGGGGAACATCTCCTCTAACTCCACTATTCTACTGTCTCTAAGTGTCTCAATGAGATCACCTCTCATTCTTCAAAACTTGAGAATACAGGCCCAGTTTCCCCAATCTTTTCTTATAGGACTGCCCCGCCATCCCAGGACCAAATCCGGTGAAATTTCACTGCATTCCCACTATAGCAATAATATCCTTCCCAAAGTGAGGGGACCAAAAATGCACAAGCTACTACAGGTGTGGTCTAACCATGCTTCTATAAAATTGAAGCAAGACTTTGCTACTTCTGCACTCAAATCCTCTTGCAATAAAGTCTAACATACCATTGGCCTTCCTAATTGCCTGCTGCACCTGCATGTTAGCTTTCTGTGACTTATGGACAAGGACACCCAGGTCCCTTTGTACATCTACACTTTCTGATCTCCCACTATTTAAGAAATACTCTGCGCATCTGTTCCTCTTACCAAAATGGATAACCTCTCATTATTCTGCCATCTTCTTGCCCACTCACTAAGTCTGTCCAAATCCCCTTGAAGGCACTTTGCATCTTCCTCACAACACACATTTCCACCTAGCTTTGTGTCTCACATGAACAGTGGAAAATTCATGGCCCGACACTCCTTACAAAAAGAGGCAGACGATATGGCTAAAGATGAAAATGTGTTACTATGATTGCTTAAAGCTTAAATTAGAAAGTACCCCAGAAAGCCCAAAAGATCTACATCCAAGCTTTGCGCTCATTTTATCTATTAATATAACTAGTGCTATATTTATATATCTGATATAATTTTCATTCAAATTAGTAGCAAAAAAACGTAATACACATAATACATTTTTATTGCAATTTATCCTTTCCATTTATTGGAATCCTCAAACCAAGGGAAAAATCAGGAAACAAGCCAGGAATAATGTAGATTTGACTGCCACCCCCTACATATCCACCCTCCCCCCACCCCGGCTAGTAAATTCCCATCATAAGCTGTGGACAAGGACAGAAATGTGACCCATTGTTAGTAACCCACTCTCGATCACTTCTCCAGAATAACAATATCATTGTACCATATTTTTTAAAAACATACAAATGTCACATGGAAAGTTTCCAGCAACACGCTCCAGCCCAAGTTTAGAAAATCACCTCCAACTTTTGCTCATTGGATTGTTGCAACATGTAACAATCACTAGGGTTGCCAACTGTGACTAAACGTATTCCTGGAGGTTTCATCACATGACTTGCCCCCGCCCTCCAGCCATTAGTCAGCCAACACATCCATCCTTGTGACGAAAGCAAAAAGACTCATTACCCAGTTGGATGGTGCTTGACCGTCAGCCATACAACCCTTTTTTTCATTTTCAATATTTTTTATATCTGTTGAAGAGAAGATTTCAAAGAGAACAACAAAAAAAACAATCTTTTTTAAATGTCCTGATGATTGCACATAGCAGTGACCTGGAGATTGGTCTTCAATTCCTGGAGACTCCGGGCCAATCCTGGAGGGTTGGCAACCCCAACAATCATGCCTCCTGGTGACAACATTCATGGCAGCTTTTGTCAATTGGAATAATTTCACACACAAACCTTACAGCAGACAGACCCTCATTCCATCTGTATGGGTTGGATTTGAGTTCAGATCCTAGAGTCCCAACCTAGCCCCAATTGTGAATGTTTTCCTTGATATTAAAACACAACCCCAACCAGGAAAACCATTTTACCACACGTGTTGCCATGGATATTTAAATAAAGTAATAGTTAATTTATTTATGTCCTATTGTTCATATGTAGTTTTGCCCTTTGATTAAATGCTATTAACTGTTTCGAATGAGTTCAATACTTAGCTATGGTTCCATCAAATACAAATGCCTCCAATATAAGGAAGAATTTTCTCTTTTTTTTAAAAATCGAGCAAGTGATAACGACCTGGAATTTGCTGTCCATGAGGGTGATGGAAGCGGAGACGATCAATGATTTCAAAAGGAAATTGCACGGGTGCTTGAGGGAAATAAACCTGCGGGGCTAGGGAGATAGAGAGAGAGAGCGGAGCAATGGGGCTAACTGGATTGCTCTCCAGGAGAGCCAGCACGGAGCTGATGGGCCGATCGTATACACAAGGAAAACCTTTCTGAAAATGCAATTTTCACATTTCTTGTACAGAGGAGCTTTACCACCAGAATGAAAGTTAAAAATCTGAGCGTGTACATTTTTTTTTGAAGAGTCAAGGCTGGGGGGGGGGGGGGTGCAGTTTAGCTTTAAACCTTGCCAATTAAATTTTTAAGAATTTGTTCATGGATGTGGGCGTCGCAGGCTAGGCCAGCATTTGTTGCCCATCCCTAATTGCCCTCAAAAGGTGGTGTTGAGCTGCCTTCTTGAATCACTAGTGTCCATGTGGTGTAGGTACACCCACGGTGCTGCTAGGGAGGCAGTTCCAGGATTTTGACCCAGCGACTGTGAAGGAGCGGCCGATATATTTCCAAGTCGGGATGGGGAGTAGCTTGGAGGGGAACTTACAAGGTGGTGGTGTTTCCATGAGTCTGTTGCCCTTCTCCTTCTAGATGGTAGATATCATTGGGTTGGATGGTGCTGCCTAAGGAGGTTTGGTGAGTTCCTGTAGTGCATCTTGTAAATGGTACACACTGCTGCCACTGATTGAAATATGCAAAAATAAAATCAAAAAGCACATTCCAACCATAGTTTCTTACTTAAGGGTTTTTTTTTTTAAAGATTTAAAATGTACTTAATTTTTATTTGAGATTTTTTTGGGCATGCAACGTGCTTTAGTCTCTTTAAGTTATGAAATGTTAAAACACATACAAAGTATTATCAATCTCTCTAATTGAGAACCGTGAAAAATACAACTAATTCTTGCAGAGGGCTAGCATGGTCACAATGGGTCAAATGGTCTCCTTCCATACTCAACTGTTCTGTGATTCCAGAAGCACATCCCAGAGCTTATCCTAACACTTAAAAGCTTCTCTTAAGATTAATAATCATATCTTTTTTTTTAAAATCAGCTACAATGAGAGTTATAATATATTGTATACATGATTACGATCTTAGAAAATCCACAGGCATTCTCAGGGGAAGGCTGGAGGAAACCAGGAGTCAAATTTTAAAATTCGAACGCCACTTCAACTTTGGAACAGCAAAACGTCCTGACTAAATCAGGAGAGTTGATAGATTTAATAATGTTTTGATTGCTGAAATACATTCACCTGGAAAACAGTCTTAGCCAAAGAGCAGAAAACACAGCACTAAAGATGACTGCAGATCCTTGGAACAATTCCATTTCCCTAACTGGGTTACATGTCACTGATGTGCCAACCAACCATGTTTTTTTAAAAAAAAAAATTCTTTCACAGGATGTGGGTGTCGTTGGCAAGGCCAGCATTTATTGCCCATTCCTAATTGCCCTTGAACTGAGCGGCTTGGTAGGCCACTGCAGAGGGCATTTAAGAGTCAACCACATTGCTGTGGAGTCACATGTAGGCCAGACCAGGTGAGGGCAGCAGATAGTTTCATGGTCACCATGAAACAGACTAGCTTTCAATTCCAGATTTATTAATTTAATTTAAATTCCACCAGTTGCCATGGTTGGATTTGAACCGATGTCCCCAGAGCTTTAGTCTGTGTCTCTGGAGTATTAATCCAGTGATATTACCACTTCACCACCATCTCCCCAAAAAAATCATGTTAATGCTGCACCAGGCTGTGTAACACTTGATCCTTTTCTGTCCTGGGAATCTAATTATGTGACAAATTCTGTTTCAATACACGAAACCTCTTTTTAAAAAAAAATGTGCATCCTGTCAAATGTTCATATAAAGCTAACTTCAATACGATTTGGTGCAACAACGGGAGTCTACATTTTGGTAACACTGAAGTTCCATAAAATGGAGATTCTTTGTAGATCAGTCTTTTCTGTCCTTTTAATATTATAACTGATCAAAAAGTATTTTAAGAAAAGTTACTCATTGTAAGCTGATGGTCCACTTCTCATTTGTCTCTCTTCAGTGGGTAAAAAATGTCACTTGGAAGCCAGCCGTCATTTGGACTCTTCATGTGGTGACGCTGAGGAGTTTCAATGCTTTAGTGTCAATCTCAGCAGACCTGCGTAGAGCCTCTCTTATTGGCAGGCCTAGTATTTAGGCTGATAGATGGAGCCAGGAGTTCCGCTGTCAATGTGTTTCAGGTGGCAAGCATGACAAAGCAAGTGTCCGTCCAGTGGATAGCAACGGTGATCCTCTTCATCATTCAGCTCCATGCCGCAGTCCTAGAAACGGTGGGAAAACGAGCATTAACAATGATGTCAGGACTGGAAAATAACATTAGAATGGAGCAAGTAGGAAACTCGTGTGGTAAGGGGAACCAACTAAATTATTCACGTATTGGAACAAGCTTGATTGGTGAAATAATTCATCAGCCACTGGCATTGGTGATGTGTCCAATTCTGCAGAGAAACTGCCTCGGTTCTCAGCTGTCCCCGTCAGACTGCCAGGGTCACTGAATATTTTTAAGGCAGAGGTTGATAGATTCTCGACTAACAAGGGAGCCAAAGGACATAGAGGATAGGGAGGAAAGTGGTATAGAGGCCACAATCAGATCAGCCATGACTTTATTGAATGGTGGAGCAGGCTCGAAGGGCCAAGTGGCCTACTCCTGTTCCTAATTCGTATGTTCATGTGATTCCAGATCCTAACCACAGCCTTTATAAAATGCTATCTCGCTGTTAATGATACTTATTCTAAAAATAAAATGGCAGTTAAATGCCTGTTCACAAATTATCACATGATGCGTTTCCGCAGAGCTAGCAGAATAGCGTCAGTGTTGTTAGCAGATCTACCCAAATGTGTATATTAAAGATAAAACTGGGGCAGTTTCAAAGCTGGTACTTGAGAGAAAAATGTTACCTGCAACCTTACTTTGTTTTCTTCAGTTTCCCCCTGCAACCTTCTCAAAGTTTCCTATTCACCATAATTACAACTCCACGGGTTTTAATTCAACATGGGCCTTACTGGCTGATCCAACATTTGTTGCCCATCCCTAATTGCCCTTGAGGTGGTGGTGGTGGACCACTTTCTTGAGGCACTGCAGTCCATGCGGTGTAGGTGTGGTGTGTCAGGGAGGGAGTTGCAGGATTTTGACCCAATGGCAGTGAAGGAACAGCGATATAGTTCTGAGTCAGGATGTTGAATGGCTTGGATGGGAACTTGCAGGTGGTGGTGTTCCCATATGTCTGCTGCCCTTGTCCTTCCAGGTGGTTGTTATGACCACAGCTGATGTTATTTGCTGAGCAAGCCAGATCCCTGTTTTACTGATTATAACCTTTTAGAGTCATAGAGGTCTACAGCACAGAAAAAGGCTCTTCGGCCCATTGAGTCTGCACCAGTCAAACAAGTACCTAACTATTCTAATCCCATTTTCCAACACTAGGCCCGTAGCCTTGTATGCCATGGCATCACAAGCGCACATCCAAATACTTCTTAAATGTTATGAGGGTTTCTGCCTCTACCACTCTTTCAGGCAGTGAGTTCCAGATTTCCATCACCTTCTGGGTGAAAGAATTCTTCCTCACATCCCCTCTGAACCTCCTGCCCCTTACCTTAAATCTATGCCTCCTGGTTATTGATCCCTCCACCAAGGAGAAAAGTTCCTTCCTGTCTACCCTATCTATGCCCCTCAATTTTATACACCTCAATCATGTCCCCCCTCAATCTCCTCTGCTCCAAGGAAAATAACCCCAGCCTATCCAATCTCTCCTCATAACTAAAACTCTCCAGCCCAGGCAACATCTTGGTAAATCTCCTCTGCACTCTCTCTAGTGCAATCACATCATTCCTATAATGTGGATTCTAGAACTGCACGCAATACTCTAGCTGTGGCCTAACCAGTGTTTTATACAGTTCCAGCATAACCTCCCTGCTCTTATATTCTATGCCTCAGCTAATAAAGGCAAGTATCCCATTTGCCTTCTTAACCACCTTATCTACCTGTCATGCTACCTTAAGGGACCAGCGGACATGTACACCAAGGTCCCTCTGATCCTCAGTACTTCCCAGGGTCCTAACATTCATCGTGTATTCCCAGGTCTTGTTGTCCTGCCCAAGTGCATCACCTCACACTTATCCGGATTAGATTCCACTTGCCACTGATCAACCCATCTGACCAGCCCGTCTATGTCCTCCTGTAATCTAAGGCAATCCTCCTCACTATTTATCACCCCACCAATTTTCGTGTCATCCGCAAACTTACTGATCAACTCTCCTACATTCAAGTCTAAATCATTTATATATACCACAAACAGCAAGGGACCCAACACCGATCCCTGTGGAATCCCACTGGACACAGGCATCCAGTCACAAAAATACCCCTTGACCATCACCCTCTGCTTCCTGCCCCTCAGCCAATTCTGGATCTAATTTGCCTTGAATCCCATGGGCTCTTGCCTTCATTATCAGTGTCCCATACGGGACCTTATCAAAAGCCTTGCTGAAGTCAAAGTAGACTACATCAAATGCATTGCCCTCATCTACACACCTAGTGTATTCAATCAGATTGGTCAGACGTGACCTCCCATTAACAAAACCATGCTGACTGTCCTTGATTAATCCCTGCCTCTCTAAGTGTAGATTAATTCTGTCCCTCAGAATTGCTTCCAATAGCTTCCCCACCACTGAGGTTAGACTGACTGGCCTGTAGTTCCCTGGTTTATCCCTTGCTCCCTTCTTGAATAACGGTACCACATTGGCTGTCCTCCAGACCTCTGGCACCTCTCCTGCAGCCAGAGAGGTATTGAAAATTATTGCCAGTGCCCCTATCATCACCTCCCTTGCCCCACTCAACAGCCTGGGATATATTTAATCCGGACCTAGAGATTTATCTAGTTTTAAGCCTGCCAGACCACTTAGAACCTCCTCCTTTTCTACGCTAATTTCTTTAATTATATCACAGTCCTTCTGCCTGATTTCCATACCCATGTTGTCCCTCTCACTTGTGAACACCGACACACAGTATTCATTTAGAACCCTACCTATGTCTTCCGGCTCCGTACACAAATTACCACTATGGTCCTTAATGGGCCCCATTCTTTCCTTAGTTATCCTCTTACTCTTAATGTACTTGTAAAATAACTTTGGATTTTCCTTCCAATGGTTTTTCATGCCCCCTGAATTTCTTTCTTAAGTTTCCCCCTACACATTCTATACTCCTCTAGGGCTTCTGCTGTTTTGAGCACGATATCTGCCATAAGTCTCCCTTTTTCTCTTCATCCAATCCTGTACGTCCCTCGACATCCAGGGTTCTCTGAATTTGTTGGTCCCACCTTTCGTCTTTACTGGAATACGTTGGCCCTGTACTGTCTCTATTTCCTTCTTGAATGAGCCCCACTGCTCTGATGCAGATTTACCTAAAAGTAGCTGCTCCCAGTCCACTCTGGCCAAATCATATCTGATCTTATTCCAATCGGCCTTTCCCCCAGTTTAGAACTCTGATTTCTGGCCCATCCTTGTCCTTTTCCATAACAACCTTGAATCTAACGGAGTCTGCAAAATGCTCCCCCACTAATACCTCTACCAGTTGCCCAGCTTCATTCCCTAAAATTAAGTCCAGGACCACCCCCTCCCTTGTAGGACCTTCTATGTACTGGCTTAAAAAGCTCTCCTGAATGCATTTTAAGAATTCCGCTCCCGCTAAACTTATCATACTATGACTAACCCAATTAATGATGGGGAAGTTGAAATCCCCCACTATTACTACCCTATTATTTTTACACTTCTCTGAAATTTGCCTACATATCTGCTCTTCTATTTCTCTCTGACTGTTTGGGGGCCTATAGTACACTCCCAGCAATGTGATTGCTCCTTTTTTGTTTTTCAGTTCTACCCATATGGCTTCATTTGAGGAGCTTTTTAAGATGTCATCCCTCATTACTGCTGTGATTGATTCCTTGATCAATATTGTGGTACCCCCTCCTATTTTACCTCCTTCTCTGTCTCGCCTGAAGACCCTATAATCCTGGAATATTGAGCTGCCAATCCTGCCCCTCTCTCAACCACTGATCCCAGACGCATAGAATTCCAGTAACACCTTTAGGATTTTACGTTAAAAGATTTATTCGAGAAGAAAAAAAACCTTATGTACATAAGATTAAAGTTACGCAGTTGAAAGAGTCTTTAAAAATCATCCCCCCGCAAAAAAATACACTTGGTCAGAACACACAAATAAACTACTTGGCAACAACTCCCATATAGACTTTTAACTATAAAAATCCAGTAATATTACCACAAGGAAAAACTGCTGTTACTTTAGTAAAGGTATACCAACAACTCCTCATATATTTCCACAGCAGAGTGGAAGTGTAAGAAAGTTCAGAATACAAACTGCTTTTTGAAACAAAGACTTTTCCAGTTTGACTGGATGGCTGTTTCTGACTTCATACCTTCTCTCAGCACAGAGCTGGTCTTAGGACATCTCTCCCACACAGCTACCACAACTCAACTAAACATCTTTAAATATCCTTTTCCCCTTTCATCTCAGATTCCATGGCCCTCAGCATCTCTTTGAACTCAATTTTTCCAAAATATAAACACCTTTCATGTTTTCCTATTGCCTCCACTCTCGGCTCAAAGAAAATTTAATAACCTTCCCTTATTTATTATGAAACCTTTGTAAATTGTAAAAGTCCCTCAAATTCCCTTTGAAATTTAACAGCTGAAGAGCGAAGTCCCTACCCATCTCCTAACGCAAATGTTTAAAACCCAACCTATTCACTTGTAAATCTAAATTCACCATAGCCTCTCGTACAAATGCATGCATCTAACCCCTTTACCCTTTCATCTCTCAACTCTTACAGACAAGCTGTCTCTGTTAACCTTCCCCCAATTTAATTAATCATGGACACATACACGCTTCTTTATAGAATACCACCATATTCCCAAAATATTTTTTTTAAAAACATCCATCTTTTTGCAGGTTGCAGGTTTGGTAGCTGCTTTTGAAGGAGCCTTGGTGAGTTGCTGCAGTGCATCTTACAGATGGTACACACTGCTGCCACTGTATGTTGGCAGTGGAGACAGTGAATGTTTAAGTTGGCGTATGGGGTGCCGATCAAGCGACTGCTTTGTCTTGGATTGTGTCAAGCTTCTTGAGTGTTGTTGGAGCTGCACTCATCCAGCAATGTGGGGAGTATTCCATCACACTCCTGACTTGTGCCTTGTAGATGGTGGACAGACTCTGAGAAGTCAGGAGGTGAGTTACTCGCTGTAGGATTCTTAGCCTCTGACCTGCCTTTGTAGCCAAAGTATTTATATGTCTGGTCCAGTTCAGTTTCCAGTTAAATTGATCAATGGTAAATGTCAATGCAGTGCAAGATTCTGCCATTGAACATCAAGTTGCTGGGGAGGGGGTTTAGAAACTGGAGGTGGTCATTGCCTGGCACTTGTGTGGCAAAAATGTTACTTGCAACTGATCAGCCCAAACTTGAATGTTGTCCAGGTCTTGCTGCATGCGGTCACAGACTGCATTGTGCTTGTACCCGTCCAGAATGTTGCCCAAATTCTCCTTCTTCAACTCTGAGCCCATCAGGCTCCGAGGCAATGCTGCCAAGGAAGCTGAACTCTACTTTCATCCAAAACCCACATACATGCATTTTCCAGCAGGGATCAAATCGGATGGCGAGCAGCAGTGGAAATCCTGCCTGATATTCTCCACCCTAATCCAAGGACCAATTATCGCTTCCCATCACTGAACATCCACTGGGGATCGAAACTGGGGCCTCCCTGTATTGAATGCTCAGTCATTCAGTCGATATCGTGGCTATTGCTATGGAGGTTGCAGTCTTTGCATTGTAAGATTCCCCCAACATGCTTCCACAATGTTGCTGCTCGTGGTTACAGCTGAACCACATCCATAACTAAGGAATGATATACTTTATTTGAAGGCAATACGGCAAAAGGTCACTGAATTGTTTCCTGGGTTAAGGGCTTGCCTATGATGAGAGGCTGGGTAAATTGGGCCTAAACTTTCATGAATTTAAAAGAATGAGAAGTTATCTCACTGAAACGTACAAGATTCTGAAGGGGCTCAACAGGGTAGATACTGAGAGGTTGTTTCCCCTGGTTGGGGAACCTAGAGCATGGGGGCACTGTCTCAGGATAAGAGACCGATCATTTAGGACTGAGATGAGAAGGAATTTCTTCACTCAAAGGGTTGTGAATGTGAATCTTTGGAATTCTCTACCCCAGAGGATTGTGGATTCTTCATTGTTGAATATTTTTAAGGTTGGGACAGACAGATTTTTGATCTCTCAGGAATTGAGGTCTAAGGTCAGCCATGATTGTACTGACTAGCGAAGCAGATTTGAGGGGCTGAATGGTCTACTTCTGTTCCTAATTCTTATGTTCTTAACTTGCTGAGTACAGAAACTGCTATGGGGTTTCTCGAAGTGCCCCACAACTTGGATAAGGATCGTGACTTCCAATATAAATGCAGCTTCATGCAAAGAACTTCTTAAGCACATCCTCCTCAACTCCACTTGACAAAACTGGCAGCACTTATCCATGGCGTATCCAGAAACCTACAGACTAGTTTTACCATCAGATCAAGCTCTTCCTGTGAAGATGAAGCCCACTTCTCCATTAAACTTACGTGCCACAGAATCGTACCAAGCTCCCACTGGTGCCAGGTCCAGTCGGTCACTTAATTGACGGATATATTAAGCAAATCAGAGGCAAGGAGTAACATGTTCAACACTCACCCTGTGAAAAGCAGGCATCAGTTTGACAAAGCACAAAGAACTATTTCCTGCCTGGCAGATAGCACCCATGTGGTGTAAAGACCATCAAACTTGGTCACGACCTCCTCAAAGGGTGACAGGCACACCTGGTCTCTGGAGTACTCAATGGGTTTGAGGTAGAGGTCAACCATGATTTAACTGAATAGTTAAGTTCAGGGGCTGAATTGTCTCCTCCTGTTCCCATGTTCCAAACATGCTTTTGAGTGAATTAATGCCCATGGTTGCTGATGGATTCAGTCCAAACATTCCACCTGGTTCATATCACGGGCTGCAATTCATGGGAACCGCAGGAACGAGGCCACTTCCCTTAGAGCGAGATTCCTGGATTGTGGAATTCAGCCCTCAACTTAAAATCAAGTTCTCACCCACTTCTTATTTCCACGGAATAGGACAAGGGAGCGTAGACAGCGAGGCTCAGTGCTTTCTCTGGAGTGGTCAATAACCTGATCGGAGAGTTTGGACTGGGGCAAGCTACATTCTCACATCAGACCATTAGGAAGGATTCGGATCTGATGGAGCTGGTTTGCGATGGAAGCTGATGGTGACGACAACATTCAGAATTAAATCCCCTGAGTCGCATTGTCATATAACTCAACAAGAAATTGCAGCAAGGCTAGCTTTGTTATATACGATTACTGCAAGCTTTGAATATATGTTTCTTTAAAACTATTCTTCCTATGTTGGGATTTTGTTAATATTGTGTTTCTGGATAGATTAGTCCTCCAACTTTCTGCCACTTTAAGTCGGATACACATGTTTAATAGGTGGATATCCATTTACCGAATCAGGTAGCAGAAGACATTCTGTGAATTACAACTGCTTTATTATTAAGCAATAGTTCAGAACAAATACTAGTTTCCATTCTTCCCTTCTGGATCCTGTCCCTGTCCAGAAGCAAAAAAAAAAAAACTCTTATGAGGGGAAAACCCAGCCTATAAGTACAGGCTTCAATGAGCATCACCCGCTCTCAATTCACTCTGAAGCTTGGCTTTGGTTACTCTTAAAGGGACCTGCATCTCTAACATCGCCAACACACACCTCACAATGATAGCACTCCACATGGTAATCTTTATCCATGGAAACAACACGAATTGTTTCATCAGAGCCCTGTGGATATATAAAGATCAGTGTTAAATATCTATGATTAATTGTTATCTCCTCTATGATCTTCTCGTATCACACAGCAAACCCGCCCGACAAGGATGCATTTAAGAACAGCTAACAGCTTCCAGACTTCTGTCAGTCGCAGAGTGCCCAGAGCTCTTTCCCAGAGCATTCATTGCTCATATCCTGGAACAATGGAAACACAGCAACGGCGGGAGGCCATTCACCCCATTAAGCATTCCAACGTTCAATGAGATCATGACTGATCTGTGACCTAACTCCACACACCCACCTTTGCCTCATGTCCTTAATCCCTTTCCTTAACATCGATCTATCAATCTCCGTTTTAAAATTAACAACTGATCTGGCATCAATTGCTATTTGCAGAAGAGTGTTCCAAACTTCTGCCGCCCTTTGTGCGTAGAAATGTTTCCTAATTTCACACCGGAAACGTCTGGCTTGAATTTTGACTCTGTCCCCTGGACCTCGACACTTCAACAAGTGGAAATAGTTTCTCTCTATCTACCCTTTCTATTCCCATTAATCTCTTGAAAACTTTGACCAAATCACTCTTTAATCTAAAACACAACCAACATTTGAGTAATCTCTCCTCAATGTTACCCTTGAAGTCCAGGTATCATTCTGGTGAATCTACGCTGCACTCCCTCCTAGGCCAAAATCTCCTTCACAAGTTGCCATACCCAGAACTGCTCACAGTAACTCCAGGTGCGATCTAACCAGGGTTTTGTATGACTGAAGCGTGACTTCAACACCGTCCCCCTTGTATTCTAGTCCCCGAGATACAAAGGCCAACATTCCATTAATTAATTATTAATTTTAATTACTTTCTGGTGAGATAATTATGGTCAGTGCTATTCTCCGTTGACACTAGCTAACTCTGCACAGAGCAAGGCTCCAACCTCCCGACTTGTTCAAACGAGCAGAGCTCAACAGCGCATTTCTCTCAGGCCACTGAGGGGCGCCAGGTCAAAGGCTTGAACTTCAGAGACAGAACTGAGGGACGTCAGTTGTTCACAGGAATAGGATTTTAATTTACACAGGATCCACACACAATTAATGGAATAATTCTGTCCCTGGCTGTCCCCACATTTCTAGGAAAGCACAGATCTGTGCTTGAACCTCAGAACGTCACCACTTCAATAATGGGGCCCAACAGTTGTTGAAATTATAAATGCTGTTAACATGTGAAAGTGCCTGAAAGTGAAGTTTGCAATCAGGCTCCTGTATGAGGATAATATGTTGACATACAGCGATAAGATTGGGCCATCAAGATATACAACTATCGAGGTGGTTGCCCATTTATGGCAAATGCAATTACGAGTTACAGCAGCCTAGTTAGGAGAAGCAGCAACCTTATAGTGAGTAAAATTAGTGAGTAAAATGGGGCATAAATTTGCTATAACTTCAGCGTCTGTCCTTACTTACATATCTTGCTAAAACCAAATAACACTTCAGTGCAGTACTGACCTCTGCTGGCAGGATGGCTTGGCCACATGCAGCACATTTTGGAGCCAACACTCTGAAAGGGAAGAACAAGCAGATGTATCAAACACTAGAAAGACACAAGGTTTTAGATGTTTATCTATGCTCGCCGTATCTCAGCCCACAGTACACCATGTTAATAGAATCCAAGCCGGTTGGTGAAATCAAAACCAAGACACAGAGCTGTTCTTTACTGAGAGTTCACTGACCTTATTCAGTCTGATAGCTCACCACACAGACCCAGTGTCCCAGCTGTCCCCTATTTATATCTGCTCAATTTACTTAACTAGGCTGTATCCTAACAATATAATTAACATACTATTGATACAGAGTTAGAGACAGAGGCAGACATACTAGAAGTGACTATTCTTCTGCACACAGACAGAAAATGTTGGCAGAGCATTGACACTTAACCCGATTTTGTTCGCAGCAGTGACATGGATGAACTTAAACCCCCCCCCCACCAAGAAATGGGTGGCTTGGGGTCGGATGAGGCATTGAAATTGTAAAAACCTTAATTGCAATCCCACCCCCAATCTACTGACTCTAGGTTTAATGGAGGCAAGAAGCTGGCTGGCCAATTAATTCCTAGTCCTCAGGGAAACCCAGCAAGTGAAGGGAAGCAGGGACAGGTTCAGGGAGAAGGCAAGAGAAGGCCTTTGTAGCATTGTTTGTGGACCAGGAGGAGCAGAATCATATAGAATCATTGAATGGTTATAGTACAGAAGGAGGCCATTCGGCCTGTCATGTCTATGTCAGATCTCTGCAAGAGCTACTCAGCTAGCTCACTGCCCCCTGCTTTTTACCCGTTGCCCTGAAACTTCTTTTTTCTTCAGGTGCTTATCCAATTCCCTTTTGAAAGCCACCACCACGTTCTCAGGCAGAGCATTAGGATCATAACTACTTGCTGTGTAAAAAAGATTTTCCTCAGGTTGTCGTTGGTTCTTTTGCCAAGTGTCTTAAATCAGTGTCCTCTGGTTCACGATCCTTCCACCAACGGGAACAGTTTCTCCCCATCTACTCTGTCCAGACCCCTCATGATTTTGAGGATCTCTATGAAATCCACCCTCAAGAAAAAAAAAAGTCCCAGTTTTTCCAATTTATCCTCGTCCCTGAAACCAAGCTTGCAAATCTTTTCTGCACCCCATCCTAAGCCTTCAGGTCCTTGCTAAAGGAGGTCTCGCCGCCCCCCCGGATCCACAAAGCTTACCTTCTTCTGCTTGCATTGACACCCCCCCACCAGAAAAACATTTTCAAACACAGGTCGCTGGATAATGATCAGTCATTGCAATCACGACAATTGTGACCAACTACAAGATGCTTCTCAGCTGAGGTCAGTTAAGTCAGCACTTCCACCAGAGTGCCTAATTTGGTCGTCATCCAAAAATCGGACCAACATCCAATTTACCATTTTTCGTAAATAATTCCTGTAATAGGCACCATCATTTAATTTTGATTTACAATACTTTCCTTTAATTAAAATAATGAGCAATCCAGTGCAACAAATAATCCACAACCGGCATGATCACACCTGACAAAGTCCAAGTTTATAATTTTATTCTGGCAGCCGCCACACTATTCATTTCTCAAACATTTATAGCACATCTTCTGTTTAACAAAACAAGAAAACTTGTAGTGTTGCCCAAGAGAGTCAGCTGAAGTTGGTCGTGGGTGTTGCTTCATCCTGGTGGCATCAGACATTATTTACAAGTGCGCAATTTTAATTTACACCCGACACACATAAACACACACAAACAAACAATGAATTGGAATAACTCCGTAACTAGTTTTCCCACACACCTCAATATAGAATCTCTGTGAAAGCCCAAATCGGAGCCTGAACCTGTCAGTACTTCCACCATGATTAATAAACTCACCACTGGGAGTGACGCTTTGGAGGAAAACACAACCTTAGTTTTGTTGGAAAGCAATGGCATGGGGCTAGGCAGGTGGGGGGGGGGGGGTAATAATGTCATAAAAATACTCTCCAGCTGCAATTGTTTTCTAATCATTTCTAGCAATGTTAGCATCAAAGGTTGCCAGTCTTGCAGTTCACTACAGACCCTTCCTTAGCTCCAAGAGAACTGTACAAACTCCCTTCTTCCACAATATTTTCTCAGCGCTTTGAATTCAACAGCATCTCAACCAGCAAAAGGACACAACCTGTTACGAGTCTCCCCATTCTTTCCTCGTAACTAAAGCACTAAATTACAACAAAATTCCAAAAGTCATTCCACACAAAATCATTTTATTAAGCTGAGATTCTCACCAACTGACAATCGATGAAGAGATGATCATCAACTTTCACAGAACAGGTACTTGGGTAAAATTTACTGATGTCTGTGCTCAGTCTGAAGCTTTGTGATGTTAAGTAATAAGAACATAAGAAGCAGAAGTGGGAGTAGGCCATTCGACCCATCAAACCTGCTCCTCCATTCAATAAGATCATGGCTGATCTTAATTCCACTTTCCTTCCTACCTCCCATAACCCTGGACTCCCTTGTCAATCAAAAATCTGTCTAACTCAGCCCTGAATATATTCAATGTCCCAATCTCCACTTCACTCTATGGTAAAGAATTCCAAAGATGAACAACACTCAGGAAACATTCTTCCTCATCTCTGTCTTAAATGGGAGATTCCTTATCTTTAAACTGCACCCCCAGTTCAAGAATTTCCCATGAGGGGAAACATCCTCTCAGCATCTACTCTGTCAAGCCCCCTCAGAATCTTATATGTTTCAATGAGATCACCTCTCATTCTTCTAATGTCCAATGAGTATAAGCCCAAGCTGCTCAACCTTTCCTCATAATACAACCCCCTCATCCCAGGAATCAGCCTAGGGAGCCTTCTCTGAACTGCTTCCAATGTAAGTACATCCTTCCTTAAGTAAACGAGACCAAAACTGTACGCGGTACTCCCAGTGTGGTCTCACCAATTCCTGTACAGTTGTAGCAAGACTTCCCTACTTTTATGCTCCATCCCCCTTGCAAGGAACATACATCTGGAATTTGGGTGCATAGGTCAGTATTTTCCATCCATTATGGGCAGTTATCCTGCAGGGTCCATTAATCCCCTGCAGAAATATCGGACATACATTCCTTCCAGGTGAAGGGTCGCCCTGCGAGTTCCATTCACTAATCTCAAAACTCTTGCATGGAGCAAATGCTTTCTCAGTCACCATTTCCTTGTGTCCCAAGCTGTGTACAGTTTTGGTCTCCTTACTGAAGGAAGGGCATCATTGCATTAGAAGCAGTTGAGAAGATTCACTCCACTGATTCCTGGGAATGAAGAGGTTATCTTACGGGGAAAGATTGGGCCTGTACCCACCAGAGTTTAGAAGTATGAGAGATGATCTTATTGAAACATATAAAGATCCTCAGGGGACTTGACAGGGTGGATGCTGAGAGGACGTTTTCCCATGCGAGAGAGTCTAGAACAAGGGGACACTGTTTTAAAATAAGGCGTCTATGAACTCCTCATCCAGGCTACTGCTGTCAATCTGATTTTTCTGTAGACCACTCCCGCTCGTGACTTCTTTCCCTTGCTGTTCCTCATATGGGAATGGTCTACAGGCCCACTAACAGTAACCACAATGTAGGACTAAGTTTACAGGAAGAAATATTGGGTACTTGTGATAAAGGGGAGGCAATAATCATGGGGGACTTTAAATACATATAAACTGGAAAAATCAAGATTGACAGTAGTAGCCTGGATGAGGAGTTCATAGAATTCTTTTGAGATAATTTCTTAGATCAATATGTTCTGGAACCAACCAGAGAGAGTGAGTTATATTAGATTTGGTATTGTGCAATGTGACAGGATTAATTAATGACCTCAGAGTGAAGGCACCCCTAGGTAGCAGCAACCACAACATTATTGAATTTTACATCCAGTTTGAAAGGGAGAAGAGTGGGTCTAAGACTAGTATTTTAAACTTAAATAAGGGCAACTATGTGGGCATGAAAGCTGAGCTAGCTGAAGTGAACTGGGATACTAGACTAGGGGATCAATAGAGAAGCAATGGCAGACATGTAAGGGGATATTTCAGAATATACAGAATAAGTACATTCCTACATTAGAATTTTTCTTTAAGGGGAGGACCCACCATCCGTGGTTAACCACCAAATAAATGTAATTAAGGAAAGCCTCAAACTTAAGGAGAAAGCATATAACTGAGCAAAGAAGAGTGGCAGGTCAGATGATTGGTCAGACTATAAAGAATAGCAGAGAATGATTAAAAGGTTAATCAAGAGAAAGAAATTAGAGTATGAGAGCAAGCTAGCTAGAAATGTAAAATCAGACCAATCGTTTCTTTAGGTATTTAAAAAGGAAAAGAGTAAATAGAGTGTCGCGTTGATCCTCTAGAGAGTGGGGAGTTAATAGTAGATAATAAGGAAATGGAGAATGAAATGAACAAATATTTTGCTTCCGTCTTCACTATAGAGGATATAAAAAAACATTCCAGTAATAGCTGTAAATCAGGAGGTGGAAGGGGAGACAGGAACTTGGTGAAAATAAAATCACTAGGGAAGTGATACTGGGCAAACTGATGGAGCTGTGGACTGACAAGTCTCTGGGTCCAGATGGACTTCATCCTAGGGTCTTGAAAGAGTGACTAATGAGGTAGCAGATGTGTTAGTGTCAATTTTTCCAAAATTAACCAGATTCTGGAAGGGTTCCATCAGACTGGAAAGTAGTAAATATAACCCCTCTAATCAAGAAAAGGAAGGAGGCAGAAAACAGGAAACTATAGACCAGTTAGCTTGATGTCTGTCATGGTGGAGGTGTTAGAATCAAATCATTAAGGAGGTGATCGTTGGGCACTTAGAAAACTCAAGGTAATCAGGAAGGGTCAACATGGTTTTGTGAAAGGGAAATCATGTTTAACAACTTTATTGGAGTTCTTTAAAGGAGTAACATGTGCTGTGGATAAAGGGGAGCATGTAGATAAGTTGTACTTGGGTTTCTAGAAGACATCTGATAAGGTGCCACATCAAAGGTTATTGCAGAAAATAAAAGCTCATGGTGTAGGAGGTAACATATTAGCATGGATAGAAGATTGGCTGGTTGGCAGAAAACAGAGAGGATGCATAAATGGGCCTTTTTCTGATTGGCAGGATATGATGAGTAGAGTCCCACAGGGGCCTGTGCTGGAGCCTCAACTTTTTACAATTTATATCAATGACTTAGGCGAGGGGAGCAAAGGCACGATAGCTAAATTTGCAGATGACACAAAGATAGGTAGGATGGTATGTTGTGAAAAGAACATAAGGAGGTTGCAGACAGATACAGATAGGTTGAGTGAGTGGGCAAAAATCTGGCAGATGGAGTATAATGTGGGAAAATATGAAGTTGTTCACTTTGGCAGGAAGAATAAAAAAAAGCAGAATATTACTTAAACAGAGAACGACTGCAGAATTCTGCGGTGCAGAGGGATCTAGGTGTTCTAGTGCATGAGTTACAAAATGTTAGTATGCAGGTACAACAAGTAATTAAGAAGGTTAATGGAATACCATCCTTTTCACAAGAGGAATTGAAAATAAAAGTAAGGATGTTACGCTTCAGTTAACAGAGCATTGGCGAGACCAGATCTCGAATACAGTGTGCAGTTTTGGTCTCCTTATTTAAGAAAGGATATAAGTGTGTTGGAGGTGCTCAGAGGAGGTTTACTAGATTGATACCTGGAATGAGCAGGTTGTCTGACAAGGATAATTTGGACAAACAGGGCTCATTTCCACTGGAGTTCAGAAGAGTGAATGGTGACTCGATTGAAGTATGTAAGATCCTTAACGGTTTTGACAAGGAGGGCATGGAAAGGATGTTTCTTCTTATGGGTGATTCCAGAACTGGGGGGGGGGGGGGGGGGGGGGGGGGGGGGGCACTGTTTTAAAATTAGGGGTTGCTCTTTTAGGACAGGGATGAGGAGAAATTTTTTCTCAGAGGGTCATGTGACTGGAATTCTGCCTCAGAAGTGGAGGCAGGGTCATTGAATATATTTAAGGTGGAGGTAGATTGATTCCTGTTAGGTAAGGGATAGATGGGAATGTGGAACTCAAAACACAAACAGACCAGCCATGGTTTTAATGAATGGCGGAGTGGGCTCAAGGAGCGGAATGGCCTACTTCTGCTCCTATTTCATACGTTTCAATCAACTAGAATAAATTTGAAATTTAAATTCAATTAAATAAAATCTGGAATTGAAAGTTAGTAATAATGACCATGAAACTATCATCGATTGTCACAAAAACTCATCTGGTTCACGGGTATTATTTCGGGAAGGAAATCCTTACGATGTGACTCCATGTGGTTGACTCTTAACCACCCTCTGTAATGGACTAACAACCCACTCAGTTCAAGCAACGCCAACATCCCATGAAAGAATATATATTTTTTTAAATTTCAGGATCTTCACCCAGGAGTAATGAACAAAGCAGCTACCTGTACCAGGATGCTGCACGACCCAGAGGGACGGTGTTCTCAAAGCACTGCTGGAATTGCCCTGCTCAGCGGTATGGGAGCTGCTGTCAGCAATTTGGGCTTCAGTTAACTGGACGAGGTGACTCTCTTTCATGCCATCTTATTGCATTAAAAGGGGAGATTAGCATAATGGTATTGTTACTGCACTAGAACCCCAGACGAATGTTCCAGGGATCACGAATACAGATCCCACCACGGCAGTTGGGGGAATTTCAATTCAATTAATTAATTAATACATCTGGAATAAAAAGCAGTCTATTAGTATCTGCAAAGTGACCAAGAAACTCACTGGTTTTCCACTGACCTTCACTAAAAGCAATCAGTTTGGAACTAAACCACAAAGAATCCAAATCAGAAGTTGTGTGGAGGGGAGGTGGGATTTCTAGCAAATTGCACGCATCCATTGTCACCATTTTAGTACAAAGAGTCGAGGAGAATTCCTGCTGTGATAGCACAGACACAGCAGTAACTAGGCAGGGAGCAACTTGGAAACAAATTGGCAAAACATAAACCACAGAGTTTAGGAGCTGGGAGCAGAGGCACTAAAATCAGCAGTTCTCTGTTTTAAGTCAACAGCAGCTCAGAGACAGGCACCTTGGCCAGGTCTTGCATTCTTCCCAGTGGCTTATTATAGATCAGATCTGGTGGTGAGGGCGGCCCTGATAAAAAGGCTGCTGCTCGCCAGCCCTGTTTTTCAGGCAAGACATAAAACCAGACCCCCCCCACCAGCCCTATTCAAAGACGGGATGGGTATTCCCCCAGAGTCCTGGCCATTACTTGTTCCTCAAGCAACCTTATTAATGTTGGTCTTTATCTCATTGTTGTTTGTGGGATCTTGGTGTGCAAAGATCAGCGGCTGCATTTCCTGCATTACAACAGTGACTACTGTTCAAAAGTGGTTCACTGGCTATGACGGACTTTGGACACCCTGAGGTTGTGAAAGATTGGTGGGTGGGGGAGACAGACAGACAGACAAAGAGGGAGAGAGGGAGGGAGACAGACAGACAGACAAAGAGGGAGGGAGGGAGGGAGACAGACAGACAAAGAGGGAGGGAGGGAGGGAGACAGACAGACAAAGAGGGAGGGAGGGAGGGAGACAGACAGACAGACAGACAGACAGACAGGGAGGGAGGGAGACAGACAGACAAAGAGGGAGACAGACAGACAGACAGACAAAGAGGGAGGGAGACAGACAGACAGACAAAGAGGGAGGGAGACAGACAGACAGACAAAGAGGGAGGGAGACAGACAGACAGACAAAGAGGGAGGGAGACAGACAGACAGACAAAGAGGGAGGGAGACAGACAGACAGACAGACAAAGAGGGAGGGAGACAGACAGACAGACAGACAAAGAGGGAGGGAGACAGACAGACAGACAGACAAAGAGGGAGGGAGACAGACAGACAGACAGACAAAGAGGGAGGGAGACAGACAGACAGACAGACAAAGAGGGAGGGAGACAGACAGACAGACAGACAAAGAGGGAGGGAGGGAGGGAGACAGACAGACAAAGAGGGAGGGAGGGAGGGAGACAGACAGACAAAGAGGGAGGGAGGGAGACAGACAGACAGACAGACAGACAGACAGGGAGGGAGGGAGACAGACAGACAAAGAGGGAGACAGACAGACAGACAGACAAAGAGGGAGACAGACAGACAGACAGACAAAGAGGGAGGGAGACAGACAGACAGACAAAGAGGGAGGGAGACAGACAGACAGACAAAGAGGGAGGGAGACAGACAGACAGACAAAGAGGGAGGGAGACAGACAGACAGACAGACAAAGAGGGAGGGAGACAGACAGACAGACAGACAAAGAGGGAGGGAGACAGACAGACAGACAGACAAAGAGGGAGGGAGACAGACAGACAGACAGACAAAGAGGGAGGGAGACAGACAGACAGACAGACAAAGAGGGAGGGAGACAGACAGACAGACAGACAAAGAGGGAGGGAGGGAGACAGACAGACAGACAGACAAAGAGGGAGGGAGACAGACAGACAGGCAGACAAAGAGGGAGACAGACAGACAGACAGACAAAGAGGGAGGGAGACAGACAGACAGACAAAGAGGGAGGGAGACAGACAGACAGACAGACAAAGAGGGAGGGAGACAGACAGACAGACAGACAAAGAGGGAGGGAGACAGACAGACAGACAGACAAAGAGGGAGGGAGACAGACAGACAGACAAAGAGGGAGGGAGACAGACAAAGAGGGAGGGAGACAGACAGACAGACAGACAAAGAGGGAGGGAGACAGACAGACAGACAGACAAAGAGGGAGGGAGACAGACAGACAGACAGACAAAGAGGGAGGGAGACAGACAGACAGACAGACAAAGAGGGAGGGAGACAGACAGACAGACAGACAAAGAGGGAGGGAGACAGACAGACAGACAGACAAAGAGGGAGGGAGACAGACAGACAAAGAGGGAGGGAGACAGACAGACAGACAGACAAAGAGGGAGGGAGACAGACAGACAGACAAAGAGGGAGGGAGACAGACAGACAGACAGACAAAGAGGGAGGGAGACAGACAGACAGACAGACAAAGAGGGAGGGAGACAGACAGACAGACAGACAAAGAGGGAGACAGACAGACAGACAGACAGACAAAGAGGGAGACAGACAGACAGACAAAGAGGGAGGGAGACAGACAGACAAAGAGGGAGGGAGACAGACAGACAGACAAAGAGGGAGGGAGACAGACAGACAGACAAAGAGGGAGGGAGACAGACAGACAGACAAAGAGGGAGGGAGACAGACAGACAGACAGACAAAGAGGGAGGGAGACAGACAGACAGACAAAGAGGGAGGGAGACAGACAGACAGACAAAGAGGGAGGGAGACAGACAGACAGACAAAGAGGGAGGGAGACAGACAGACAGACAAAGAGGGAGGGAGACAGACAGACAGACAAAGAGGGAGGGAGACAGACAGACAGACAAAGAGGGAGGGAGACAGACAGACAGACAGACAAAGAGGGAGGGAGACAGACAGACAGACAGACAAAGAGGGAGGGAGACAGACAGACAGACAAAGAGGGAGGGAGACAGACAGACAGACAGACAAAGAGGGAGGGAGACAGACAGACAGACAGACAAAGAGGGAGGGAGACAGACAGACAGACAGACAAAGAGGGAGGGAGACAGACAGACAGACAGACAAAGAGGGAGGGAGACAGACAGACAGACAGACAAAGAGGGAGGGAGACAGACAGACAGACAGACAAAGAGGGAGGGAGACAGACAGACAGACAGACAAAGAGGGAGGGAGACAGACAGACAGACAGACAAAGAGGGAGGGAGACAGACAGACAGACAGACAAAGAGGGAGGGAGACAGACAGACAGACAGACAAAGAGGGAGGGAGACAGACAGACAGACAGACAAAGAGGGAGGGAGGGAGACAGACAGACAGACAAAGAGGGAGGGAGACAGACAGACAGACAGACAAAGAGGGAGGGAGACAGACAGACAGACAGACAAAGAGGGAGGGAGACAGACAGACAGACAGACAAAGAGGGAGGGAGACAGACAGACAGACAGACAAAGAGGGAGGGAGGGAGACAGACAGACAGACAAAGAGGGAGGGAGGGAGACAGACAGACAGACAAAGAGGGAGGGAGACAGACAGACAGACAAAGAGGGAGGGAGACAGACAGACAGACAAAGAGGGAGGGAGACAGACAGACAGACAAAGAGGGAGGGAGACAGACAGACAGACAAAGAGGGAGGGAGACAGACAGACAGACAAAGAGGGAGGGAGACAGACAGACAGACAAAGAGGGAGGGAGACAGACAGACAGACAAAGAGGGAGGGAGGGGAGACACACAAAGAGGGAGGGAGGGGAGACACACAAAGAGGGAGGGAGGGGAGACACACAAAGAGGGAGGGAGGGAGACACACAAAGAGGGAGGGAGGGGAGACACACAAAGAGGGAGGGAGGGGAGACACACAAAGAGGGAGGGAGGGGAGACACACAAAGAGGGAGGGAGGGGAGACACACAAAGAGGGAGGGAGGGGAGACACACAAAGAGGGAGGGAGGGAGACACACAAAGAGGGAGGGAGGGAGACACACAAAGAGGGAGGGAGGGAGACACACAAAGAGGGAGGGAGGGAGACACACAAAGAGGGAGGGAGACACACAAAGAGGGAGGGAGACCCACAAAGAGGGAGGGAGACCCACAAAGAGGGAGGGAGACACACAAAGAGGGAGGGAGACACACAAAGAGGGAGGGAGACACACAAAGAGGGAGGGAGGGAGGGAGACACACAAAGAGGGAGAGACACACAAAGAGGGAGAGACACACAAAGAGGGAGAAAGAGAGAAAGAAACAAAAAAGAGAGAGAGAGACATTGGGATCAGGATCATGAAGTTAAAAGAGAAAGCCAGAGAAAGATGGTTGTGGGTGGGGAGGTTGGGCGTTGTGAGTGGTGTAATGCAGGGAGAAACAGGGTGAGGAGAGAGAGAATATTCCTAGCCACTGGCAGATGTAAGGAGATCTGAAAGAGGAGACAGGCGACAAAACATAAATATCTTACTTGCAACACAAAAATAAATCTGTATCAAGTATGGAAGCTTATTTAGGAACCAATATAAAGCACTTATAACACTCCCTGCATGCTGCACTACTCACACTGTAGTCAGCGAGAACAAATTTAAGAGAAATTTGCCTCACTTGGCTGCGAATTTATCACATCAGGACCTGCTGACCGAGCACCTGAGGCTGACACACTAAATCTTCAACTCCTGGACGATCAAGACACTGAATTCCCAATGGCCTCCTTACAGGAGGCACAAAGAAGGGAAACTTTTTTTTAAAGAAACAAGAATGGGGGGACTTTCAACAATTCATAATATGGGAGAAAAAGTCAGACGTGTTAGTAAAAAGGTGTGTTAAAGAGTTAATGTTGTAAAATATTACACCAAGGCCGTTGACACTTTTTTCTTAATTTCTTTTAAAAAAAAATACATTTTTAATGCTTGTATTGAATTCATTTGGAAGTGGAAACATATTTAAATAAATCATTTGATGATCCTATCTTGTAGTGTTGGAGGGGCTTGGCACCAAAATTTGACCCATCCTCAACCCTGGGATCAATTCACTGCTTGCCACATTATGCCTATCGACTGCTGAGATGCAGGCACAAACTGGAGAAGCATATTCACAGCTGTCTATATCAACTGAAAAAGTGGAAGAATTAAGACTTTTGAGGGAATTCTGTGATTCTATTATAAAAAACATTTAATGTCACAGTCCATGCCACATGCAGCAAGACCCTGGACAATATCCAGGCTTGGGCTGAATAAGTGGAAAGTTACATTTGCGCCACACAAGTGCCAGGCAATGACCACCTGCAACGACACAATCTAACCATTGCCCCATGACATTCAATGGCATTACCCATCACTGAATCCCTCACTATCAACATCCTGGGGGTTATCATTGACCAGAAACTGAACTGGACTAGCCATATAAATACTGTGGCTACAAGAGCAGGTCAGAGGCTGGGAATCCTGAGGCGAGTAACTCACCTCCTGACTCCCCAAAGCCTGTCCAACATCAGGAGTGTGATGGAATACTTCCCACTTTCCTGGATGTACAGCTCCCGCACACTCAAGAAGCTTGACACCATCCAGGACAAAGCACCCACTTGATTGGCACCCCATCCACACACATTCATTCCCTCCACCACAGATGCACAGTGGCAGCAGCAGTGTGTACCATCTACAAGATGCACTGCAGGAACTCACCAAGGCTCCTTAGACAGCACCTTCCAAACCCGTGGCCTCTACCATCTAGAAGGTCAAGGGTGGCAGACACATGGGAACACCACCACTTTGAATTTCCCCTCCAAGTCACTCACCATCCTGACTTGGAAATATATCGTCGTTCCTTCACTGTCGCTGAGTCAAAATCCTGGAACTCCCTCCCTAACAGCACTGCGGGTGTACCTACACCACATGGACTGCAGCTGTTTAAGAAGGCAGCTCAGCACCATCTTCTCAAGGGCAATTAGGGATGGGCAATAAATGCTGGCCTAGTCAGCGGTGCTCACATCCCATAAATGAATTAAAAAAAACCTACTAATGTTACAAAGCAGGCATTGTGCAAGGAGATCCTACAAGCTGTCATCACTATCTGTTCAACTCTCCATGAAATGCAGTAAGCAGAAGAAGCATTTCTGTTAATGGCAAAACCTAAAACCAAACTGAGCACAAAAAAAAATAGCAATAAGTTGGAATTCACCCAGAGGGTAAATACTTAACATTCCCTGTCCTGACCCTGGCATTGAGGATTCCCTTTAAAGGTCTGTAGAAAGAAAACTCCAACACTTTTAACATAAACTGACAACTATGATGCACAGCAGGCAAATGGATCATTTTTCTCCATGGAAAATGCTGGAAAGAGTTTCTGAGTTATCTGAAAGGGAGATGGTTTTGATGAGGAACAGCGCCAAGTGCTTTCCTTAGATGTCTAAGAGGGTCCAGAGGAATGTCACTCACAGTCCGGGTAAAGCACATTCAGTTGCACGTTAGATCTGCTTTAGGTCACGCGATGTGGCAAAAGGCGAGCAGTTCAACACAGCTTCCACTGGTTCTCTCCAGCGCAATTCGCTTGAGAGCGGCCAAACCAGCGCAGAAGGTCGAGGAATTTTAAACACAGGAATACGTTGAGTGGAAATCGAGTTTCCACAATCTCTAATGGTGAAAGGCAGGCCCCACACACAAAACTGCCCACATTCCTCTCTCTTCCCCCCCCTCCCCAGGTCAAAATAACCAACGTAGCGAGATTCTACTTTCTACTTATGCCAGTTCAAGGGCTGGGTTTTCTTTAAAAAAAAAAGCAAAAAGGGCACTAGTTGGCACATTTTAAAATATTAAAAGACATTTATTTTGTGAGGGACTGACTAAGTTACACCAACTCAACTGCAAAATGGTTCAGTATAGCCTTTTAAAAAACTGCATTTTCAGTGATTGAAAATCAGATTATTCATGTGGCAGACTCTATTTTTTATTAAAAATGCTTATTCTTTGTGACATAAGCCCATTTTCAGCTGTATCAGTGAAACTGTGCCAGGTTACCACACTTAAATACATCAATCAATACACCTTAATGTTAAGAAAGAATACATTGTATTAAACTACCCAACTGAGCCAAATGGAAAATGATTTCACGCTTACGATTAAGGAAATGAGTTTGGGTAGATACTTGAACCAAAACTTCACTTCTGAGAAATGGTTTAATTTGCACCCAGATGGCCAACTGTGCCCAGAGTGGAAACTCAAACCCAGTGTGGTTCCCTTTTATAAGCCCTTATTCTGACACTGCAGAATTCAAAAGTTGAAGGACCACACAGGCAATATAGAAGCAAAAAAAAAAAGACACGACCTAGTTATGGGTCGTCATTTGCAGGTCTCAGCTCAAAGGAACTGGCAGAATGGTTGAATGGTTCTGCAGCTGGCTCTTCTATGCAATGGGACTATCCCTCCCTGCCATTGTACAATGCTCAATGCTTCACTGGCTTTCACCTGATATAAGCAGCATACACCCCACCCAACACTCCCACTATCCGAGAGCCTCAACTGGCTTAACCCTCAAACATACCTTGCCTAAAATCACCCACAAGCTTTCTTTTCCCTCCAAGTCATTATTTTTAATCTACATAATTAAGCTGAAACATTAAGCTTCCCTGAGGCAGAGTGCCAAGAGATAATGCATTTCCCCCAAGCCCCTGCCCCAGGATGAATTCCATCTCCTTGTGATAAAAGTTAATCAGATTTTATCAGGTTTACCTAGGGGGGAGATGGTGGCATAGTGGTAACATCACTGAACTTGTAATGCAGCAGGTCCAAGCTAACGCTCTGGGGACATGGGTTCAAATCCCACTGTACCAGCTGATGGAATTTAAATTTAATTAATCTGGAATATAAAGTTACCGATGGTGAGCATGATTGTTGTAAAAAAAACACGTCTGGTTCACCATTGTCTCTTTAGGGAAGGAAACCTGCCATCCTTACCCAGTCTGGCCTACATGTGATTCCAGACCTAACTGCCCTCTGAAATAACTAAGGACAATTAGGGATGGACATCCACTCCCATGAAAGGATCAAGAAAAAAGTTACTGTTGACCCACCTTTGCCCATCTGTTTTTTCCAGTCTATATGCAGATTAAAATCCCCCATGATAATTGCTCTGACAAGTTCTCATTATTTCTTTTTTGATACCCCATCCTACTGTATGGTTATTGTTAGGGGGCCTTTAGCCCACTCCCATAAGTGACTTCTTGCCTTTATCATTTGGTCATCCCTCTCTATTGTGCTAATATTATCTTTAATTAACAGAGCCACCCCTCCACCTTTTCCTTGCTTCCTGTCCATCTTAAATGTTACATACCCTTCAATATTCAGGTCCCAGTCTATGTCACCCTGCAGCCTGTTTAAGATACAAGGAATCGCCCGTTTAAGATAGGGATGAGAAGAAACTTTTTCTTTCAGAGGGTCGTGAGTCTTTGGAACTTTCTTCCTCAAAAGGTGGTGGAGGCAGAATCTCTGAATATTTTTAAGGCAGAGGTAGATAGATTCTTGATAAGCAAGGGGGTGAAAGGTTATCGGGGGCAGGCAGGAGTGTGGAGTTGAGGTTAAAATCAGATCAGCCATGATCTTATTGAATGGCGTAGCAGCTTGAATGGCTGAGTGGCCTCACTCCTACTCCTAATTCCTATGACCTTCAGCAACCATCCTAGACTTCCTACAGTGTATGGGAAGGTCAAACATACAATATACTACTCAGACCTGACCATCAACCCCACTCCCCCCAAAAAACTGATCTGTTATCAGTGTAACGATGAGGATAGGAAAGAGAGGCGGAGAGAGAAGGAGGTTATATATTATGGTACACCACACAGAATGACTGCCTCTCTTACTTGTGATAGTCTCTGATGCAGTAGATCTTGTTCTCTGTATCGACTGTGAACGGGACCCCATCCAGGCACTCATTGCAGATGACGCAGCGGAAACATCCAGGGTGATACGACTTGCCCAAGGCCTGGAGAATCTAACATAGACAATACGTGTGAGTGGTGAGAAACAGACTGTAGGTCCTCAGCGCCGAAACCTGCATTTTATATCCTGGCTGACGAAGGTATCATGAAAAAGGGTGATTTCAATTTGCCAGAATACTTTCAGTGATCTGGCTTTGGGTACATTAGAAAACCCACCACCAACCAGACGTGGCACAGGTTATGTCAAAACTCCATTTAAAATGAAGTCCTTTGGGAGGCTCCTCATCCTGAGCAAGATAGGGGGAGGCAAGTGATTCCCATGTGTTACAGGTTTCAGTTCTTGCCTTAGAGATTCTCTCAGGTACAGTGGTGTTAGTCTTTCTATACAAGGTGTTTCAGGGTGCCCTCATTCTGCCCTGTATTTGCCTATATAATAGCATATCTCGGGGGGGGGGATCAATAACATCCCTCAGTGATCCGAGCTAGATATTTGTGTGTTTGGCACAGGGAAATTGATTCCCCGCGTATCGTTAAATCTCTCTGTTCACAAAGAATAAAGACTTTCCAACACAAAGAAGGTGAGATGTTCATCAAAGCCAAGACAAGCTAATGAATTGATTACATCTAGTCTATGGGAAGCATCCAAGCCAATTCATTAGCACTTAGTCACCTATTGTCTCTTGCCTGTTTAGCTTGTGTGATTATTGTATGGTTTAAAAAATATTAGAAAGTCACTCTTCTTCCTGAAGATGAAGACTGGGATGAGGTGAAATTTCTTCAGAGAGTTGTAAATCTTTGGAATTTTAAACACCAGTGAGCTGCAGATACACAATCGTTGAGGATATTAACAATAGAAGAATAGATTTTTGGGCACAAAGGGAATTGAGGGATATGAGGATTGTGAAGTTGAGGTAGATCAGCCATGATTATTGAATAGCAGAGGAGGCACAAGGGCCCAAGTGGTCCACACCAGCACCTTTTAATGTTCTTATAGGAAACTTCATAAATTTTAGCATCAAATTGTTAAATTCATGACAAGATAAACTGGAGATTTAAACTGTAAAGTCCTTCCTGAGTCAGTGCTGAATAGAGACACGAGAGAGAGAGACAAGAGAGAAAAGAGAGAGAAAGAAATCACACATGCACTGAACAGGTAGATCTGTTCAATTGCAAATGAATTTTTGCTTTGTCTGCGAGTCCTGCTGACCAAGCAAGTCACAATGTTGACACTGTGGAAAGTTGGAGTTGGGTTCTGTCTCAGCAACATCAGTCTCCACACCACTGCACACAGACACAGCCATAGTTTCACTTCATAACAGACAAGGAAATATTCCGAGATACGGTTATTATTCAAGTTGCTTTTGTCCAGTCAGATAGTTGAGGTGATGGAGAATCCACTGAAGGTTCCTGCAACACACCAGCCACTGCAGATTTTGATGTAATACGAATCATTTCAAACTTGGTGTCGTTTGTATGCTTTGCAAATTTTTCAAAGTACACCAGAAACATTCAATTGTGCCCCCAGACATCAACACCTTCATTGACTAACTCAGGTTCCATTCCAATCTAAACCAAATTTTTGTCTTCTTTTAAGGAAGTATCACATTTTGATATGCTGCTCAATTGCACTGGTTCATGGCAGGGTCACATGCAGATGAGTCCATGCACTAACTTGGAGGCAGGGGGAGGGGCATTTCGAAATGGGCTTAATTTGCTCATTGTGCCCATGGTATAAGCTTTATCCCAGGGAGCAACAACTTTTTTTTGACCTTAAGAGTCTTTAAAAAAAATTGCCTAAAATATAACGTATTGCTAGCCACAGGATGAAAATTTGACATTTCTAATCCAAATTTCTCTCTCTCTCTTCAGGTACCATGCCCTAAGAGGGCCTTGGTGACCATGGACCTCCATATTAATCTTGCTCTACAGGCACGGATCATCTTCGTTGGCGGTTCATTCATCCAGTTTGTGAGGCTCTTCAGAAAGATCATTCTTTGTCCATCTCGATCTCTTTTACCATCGATCTTTCCCATCAGCATCAGGCTTTCTAAATCATGATTTCTTATTACCTGCCCCAGAAATTCCAACTATTTCCTCCGGATCTTGGGTCAGCAGAGCTATTTTGGTCTTGGATTTTATGTGGCAAATCGCCAAAGTGTGTCTGGTACAGAGTGTATAGTTCCCTTTTTAATAAATAAAATACATGTATTGAACCATAAGAACTTCATAGAAAAACAGGACGTTTCTACTTGATAGAAAAAAGAAACTAGCTTCTAATAGCACATTTGAATAACTTATCATCTCAGCTACATTAGGGGCAACTGTCACAACCCAAAAATCTGTTCCTTGAACCAAAGGCATTATCTATAACTGTAAAGCACTCTAAAGCACTTGCTTTAGGTTTGTTTAGACCACCACAATGATGTTTTTGTTAAAATAATCATTTGAAACCATAAAGTGCAACATGATTTGAGCCTTTTATTCCCACAGTGAAAACACGACACTTACTTTCCCTGACTTAATGTGAAAAACACCTAAAAAAAATTAATGTGATCCAACCAGAAAAGGTGCAGAGCCTCAAATGAGATGTTCAAGAATCGCACGCGGCTCTGAAGCTGCAGGTTGCCGAGTCCCGCTCTATCCCAATAACTACACCCTGAACCAAAAGGCAGAAATCCAGGGAATTAAAGAAGGACTAAGTAATATCCTCTCTGGCTTCTGTTTTTCAAATAGTTTTAAAATACCCGGCAAAACTCCTTTGTTAACGGTGCCTTGTTTTCTAGGTGAGTTTACAGGGGCGAGGAGGAAAAAAAGATACCAATAACTGACCAGCATCAAGGGGAATTCCATTTCAACGTAAGTGAGCTACACCCAGAGTAGCGGCGGGCAGGGACAAGGAACATAGTTACAAATTCGAAACTGCAACTTTCAGGCACCCTGTCTCCAAGTGCTGAAATGTAAAATCTCAAGAGTTGGCAGGATTATAATTCCCGGAAGACCACAATGTCATTCGTCCTCAACTCACCATGTCCATTATCAGGTGGCCACAGGCAAAACACTTGTCAGCAGATTGCTGGAAGCCAGAGTACTGTGGAGTGAGATGGAGAGAGGAAAATAAGTTGGAGTTACTGACCTCCGGCATCCTACACACAGCAAGAGAATAAGGCATGATGTTAGACAATTCAGAGGTTTCATCTTAAAGCCCCATTTCATTCTTTAAACAGAAAGGCATTAGATCCGACTTTAACCTTGGGCAGAAGGACAGACGGTGGGTAGAGCTGGCCGACTGCCCGTCCATTCCTGCTGGCAAGAGACACGAACCATTACTCGGGATTCACTTCATTTAAAGGGCTAGCAACAGGTTGAAGGCACCTCACCGATTGCAGGGGATTGACTGGTTCACATGTTGAAATGACTGACAGCCGTAGTCTGGGTGAAGGCAGCACCCTTGGATGGGCTGGCCCCTGTCCGCAGATATTCCAGAGTCCAGAAGAGCGACTCCATATTTCCTGGCTTGTCTTTCTTTTTTGATCAGCCTCCAGTGGTTCCTTTAAGAGCCACTGGTTTAGACTGCTCAATGCTGGATACACGCTCTGCATATAAGTACAATCGAGGTCATACGTGTGTTGTAGAGTTTTCACATTGCAAGTGCCCTTCCACTTTGAAGCAGGCAGGTACTCTAGACACCCATCTTGGGGCCTCACCCAAAATGGGGAATGTGACCTAGTGTCATGTTCGGGCACTACCACTCAATGTATCACATTAAAACTCAGCCCTTTTTTTTAATCTAAAACCACCATGTCCTACAACTTCACAAATATCAGGTGACATGGCATACACGATGTGCCAATCGTCAATGAACATTCATCCTGGGAGGGAATCATTGAGCACGTTCATGTTAGTACCAAACTACTACATGGAAATAAGCCTCACCAGAAAATCCTCTTCACAGTATACTCTTCCATTGACAAAGTAGAAAGCCTTACCCCGCAATCTTCGACCTATGGAGACAGCAAAATAAAAGGGATCAGTGATAAAAAAACTGAAATGCTGAGTGTTATAAACAGGGAAGGTTCTGGAAATACACAGTTGCCACACCAACATCCTAAACAGAAAGACAGGTTTACATTCCGACAGACAACTCTGTAGTATAAGGGTCTAGCTGTGAGAAAGATTGTTCATTTTTTAATATTTTGGGGGAATGTTGTGTTATTCGGTGAAGGAAGCTGTGTGTGTGCGCGCGTGCGTGTGTCTGAGGGAGTGATTTAATTAAGCTGGGGAAAAGGTTCTAGAAGACGGATTTGTCTGGGGAGTTTTAAACATGAAAGGATAGAGACGCTAGGTTCAAGGTACAAGCGAACACGTTGGATCTAATATTTGCATTTTTAGATAAGTTGTGAGTTTGAATATCAAAGGGAAGTCAGAGGTGAAAAGAAATATGTTTGCATCTGCAGGAGTTCCATAGGTAAACAGAAAAAGGTATATTACATTTTATTGACCCGAAAGCAGAGACAAAATAGAAACATAAAAGATTTTATATTTGGAACGATTTGGGCGGGGAAGGTATCTTAGTGTTACTGTGAAAAGCTGTTGGTTGGTAACTCTTGAGCTGTTAACTGCAGCTCTAGGCTGGGAGAAGATGCAGTTTGAATCAGTCATTCAATCAAGCCGAAGTCTTCAGCTGCAAAAAGCAGTCTTGTTCTTAAGTTTTGGATTTCCACAGCAGAGTGGGAGAGTGTTTAAGAAGTCATGTGGTATGTCTCTATTAAAGCTACAACAGTTTGCCTTGGGTAATATTACTGGATTTTTTACAGTTAAACATTTATAAGGGACTATTGCCTGGAAGGTGTTTACTTTTGAGTCTGACCAAGTAGGGAGTCATTTTGGAGGAATTTTTTTTTTTAATATTCATTTACAGGATAAGGGGCGTCACTAGCTAAGCCAGCATTTATTACCCATCCCTAATTGACCACGAGAAGGTGCTAGTGAATGACCTTCTTGAACTGCTACAGTCCCTTGTGTGTAGGTACACCCACAGTGCTGTTAGGAAGGGAGTTCCAGGATTTTGACCCAGCGACAGTGAAGGAACGGCGATATATTTTCAAGTCAGGATGGCAAGTGGCCTGGAGGGGAAATTCCAGGTGGTGGAGTTCCCATGTGCCTGCTGCCCTTGTCCTTCTATATGGTAGTGGTTGAGAGTTTGGAAGGTGCTGCTGAAGGAGCCTTGGTACGTTTCTGCAGTGCACCTTGTAGATGGTACACACTACTGCTACTGTTCGTTGGTGGTGGAGGGAGTGAATGTGGGTGGGGTGCCAATCAAGTGGGCTTTGTTGTGGATGGTGCCAAGCTTCTTGAGTGTTGTTGGAACTACACTCATCCAGGCAGGTGGAGGGTATTCCATCACACTCCTGACTTGTGCCTTGTAGATAGTGTGCAGGCTTTGGGGAGTCAGGAGGTGAATTACTCACTTCAGGATTCCTAGCTTCTGACCTTCTCTTGTAGCCACAGTATTTATATAGCTAGTTCAGTTCAGCTCTTGGTCAATGGTAACCCCCAGGATGTTGACAGTGGGGGATTCAGTGAGGGTAATGCCAATGAATGTCAAGGGGCGAAGGTTAGATTCTTTCTTTTTGGAAATGGTCATTGTGTGGCTAAAATGTTACTTGTCACTTTCAGCCCAAGTCTGGATACTGTCCAGGGCTTGCTGCATTTGGACATGGACTGCTTCAGCATCTGAACGTTCATCAGCGAACTTCCGCACTCATAACCTTATGGTGGAAGGAAAGTCATTGATGAAGCAGCTGAAGATGGGTGGGCCTAAGACACTACCCTGAGGAACTCTTGGAGTGATGACCTGGAACTGAGATAATTGACCTCCAACAACCACAACCACTTTCCTTTGTGTTGGGTATGACTCCAACCAGCAGAGTTTCCCCCCTGATTCCCATTGACTCCAGTATTGCTAGGGCTCCTTGATGCCACACTTGGTCAAATGCTGCCTTGATGTCAAGGGCAGTCATTCTCACCTCACTGCAGGAGTTCAGCTCTTTGTTCTTGTTTGAACCAAGGCTAGGAGAGACTAGGACCTGATGAGGTCAGGGACTGAGTGACCCTGGCAGAACCCAAACTGAGTGTCAGTGAGCAGGTTATTGCTAAGCAAGTGCCGCTTGATAGCATTGTTGATGACCCTTTCCATCACTTTATTGATGATGAAGAGTAGACTAATGGGGCAGTAATTGGCCAGATTGGATTTGTCCTGCTTTTTGTGGACATGCAGAGATAATGTGGAACTGAGTACAGGACCACCGACAGTGATGTAAAAGTACACATGACCTATACCAAGGGGTCAGTTGTGTTGTGCAGAGCTGTGTGTAACAGCGAGCATGGAGACAGGTCCTAGATTGTACCCTTCACTGTATATTTGTAAATAGTTCTAAAAGTCAATAAGGACTTTATTTATTTAAATTTACAATGTGTTTATTTCAAGAGGATTAGAATATAAAAGCTGGGATGTGCTGCTGAGGCTTTAAAAGATTCTGGTCAGACCACATTTAGAATATTGTGTGCAATTTTGGGCCCCGTATCTCAGGAAGGATCTGCTGGCCCTGGAGAGGGTCCAGAGGAGGTTCATGAGAATGATCCCAGGAATGAAAGGCTTAACATAGGAGGAACGTTTGAGGACCCTGGGTCTATACACGATGGAGTTTAGAAGGATGAGGGTGGATCTGATTGAAACTTACAGAATACTGAAAGGCCTGGATAGAGTGGACATGGGGAAGATGTTTCCATTAGTAGGAGAGACTAGGACCCGAGGGCACAGCTTCAGAGTAAAGGGAAGACCTTTTAGAACAGAGATGAGGAGAAACTTCTTTAGCCAGAGAGTGGTGAATCTATGGAATTCATTGCCACAGGAGGCTGTGGAGGCCAGGTCATTGAGTGTATTTAAGACCGAGATAGATAGGTTCTTGATTGGTAAGGGGATCAAAGGTTACAGGGAGAAGGCAGGAGAATGGGGTTGAGAAACTTATCAGCCATGATTGAATGGCGGAGCAGACTCGATGGGCCGAATGGCCTAATTTCTGCTCCTATGTCTTATGGTCTTATTATGGACTTACATTTAACCTACATGTGCCGAAGAAGACTCCTTCAGACTACTGGACTAAGACCAACACCCTACAACAAGCTCCTCATTAGAAATGGTAGATTCAGCTTTGCAAATGGGTAGGAAGGGGGGAGGTTTACTCAAAGAGTCTTGATCCGATCCAGTTTTGGGAGAGGGAGTGTTCTCCTACATACAGTCCATCTACTGGCAGCTTCTGGCGATGAAAATCTATACAACAAGGTGCTGACAACTGTAAGAGCCATTGATTTAACTTAAGATCAAAACCATCAGAATAGGCATCCATTTTAGAAATCAACTGATGGTCAAGTACGTTCTGCTCTTTGCGTTTGTCTCATTCTTGTTTCTTTTTTTAAATATAAGAGCTTCCATTGCAGTGCAGATCCAATGTCAGCTGGGAACACCTCCACCTGCAAGTTCCCCTCCAAGCTACTCACCATCCTGACTTGGAAATATATCACCGTTCCTTCACTGTCACTGGGTCAAAATGCTGGAACTCCTTCCCTAACTGCACTGTGGGTGTCCCTACACCACATGGACTGCAGCAGCTCAAGAAGGCAGCTCACCAGCACCTTCTCAAAGGCAGTTAGGAATGGGCAATAAATGTCGGCCCAGCCAGTGACCTTGACATTCCACGAGCGATTAAAACTAAAACTTTCTGACTAGTCAATACTGATTTTCAAATAACACTTAATTGAAAATTTGCTGCAAGAAGCCCATCGTATATTACTGTGAAAATAGATGCCACTAAGATCTTTCTTGCCAATGAATAGAATGAAAATATTTGAGTATTCTCCCTGACAGAAGCTTCTGTCACACAATGGCCAACAATCTTGGAAAATGTTAGTTTCACTACGTGTCAAATATTCTGCAGTTTTACCAATAAAACGTTTCTATTTAACATTTACGTTTAATTCACTAACAGATTAAATAATATACAGATAATAGAAATCTTATGTCTTCACCTACTCTAGGTGATGGCATAGTGATAACGTCCACTAGTAATCCAGAGGCCCAGGCTAATGCTCTGGGGACAGGGGTTCAAATCCCACCATGGCAGCTGGTGGAATCTGAATTCAATTAACAAATTTGGAATTGAAAACTAGTCTCAGTGATGGTGACCATGAAGGGCGACCATATAACTGTTGCAAAACCCATCAGGTTTACTAACGCCCGAAGGAAATCTGCCATCCTTACCTGGTCTGGATTCATGTTGACTCTGAAATGGCCTAGCAAGCCAGTGTTCCCAGTTCAAGGGCAATTAGGGACGGGCAACAAATGCCAACCTTGCCAGCGATGCCCACATCAGAAATAAGAAGAAAACTTCCTATCTGCATAATTTGACTTCCTGTTGTCATGCTTTTGCCACTTTTTTTTTGTATCAACCTTCTGTTCCAAAATCCCATGACAAGGATGTGGTTTACTTTGTTACTTTATGACTGTGGTTGGGCAACCTGACCATGGGGTTGTCTGACAGCTCGAGGTGATTTGTGAAAAGGCTTTCGCATTTGAGTTCTCAGTCTAATGTCTAAAATTAAATAAAGTAATTTCTTAATTCTCAATCAGACGATTAAAATTATCCTTTCATTTATTGTGTGCTTTTTTTAATAGTGCCATTTGGGTTTTTATTTCGAGGCCTCAGCTTGCATTTGGTATTTTTCAAAAGAGCAGATTCCCCAAGCCGCAGCTACACTGAGGGCGCACGTGCTCGAGGGAAAAAGAGCAAGCAGGCAAGCACGTGCACTTGAGGGAAAAGGAAGACAACACACTCGAAAGAAAAGACAGAGCGAGCGTACTTAGGGAAAAGAGAGAGCAAGAGAAAGGAGAGAGAAAGAGGAACAGAAAAGTCAGGGCAAGAGAAAAGAGAGCAAGCAAGAGAGCAAGAAAATAGAAAAGTAGAGCGTGGCAGCCTGCGTGAGGAGACAGCACGCACAGAGAGAGAGAGAAAGGAGAGCGCGCAAGAGAAAGAGCGAGCAAGAGGAAGAAAGAGCGAGCAAGAGGAAGAAAGAGCGAGCAAGAGGAAGAAAGAGCGAGCAAGAGGAAGAACGAGCGAGCAAGAGGAAGAACGAGCGAGCAAGAGGAAGAACGAGCGAGCAAGAGGAAGAAAGAGCGAGCAAGAGGAAGAAAGAGCGAGCAAGAGGTAGAAAGAGCGAGCGGGAAACACAAAGAGCAGGAGAGAAAAAGGGAGAGAGAGAAAGGAGAGAGGCAGAAGAGAGGCGAGAAAGGAAAGACAGGGGAAGGGGCCGTGAGTGGGCATGAGGGAGGTTAGAAAGACAAGAAGGAAGAGGGAGGAGAGAGAGAGCAAAAGAGAGTTTTTCTTCAGTTAATAATAGGGCAACGAAACACATTTTGAACATCGATGTCAATTCTTTATAACCTCACGATTCTGAAAATGCTTGATATGAATTACAACAGAAACGAGGTGCATTCCACAAAACTCAGCTCAAACAGGGCTTTGCGCACAAAATCCTGTCTTCCAACTGTCATTACTATTTTTAAACCAAAAAGAAAGAGAACAGTTAATCTCGGTTGTAGCAAACCACAGCAACTTCTTTCACATCCTTTGTGATAACATTCCAGCACATTCCACACTTGCTGGAGGGAGGGAGTTATGTTTCAAAAAAAGTGTGCGCAGCTGGCCCCACACACACACACACACACACACACTCTGCAGAAATACAAGCTAGGTGGAATGTAACACGATAGCGTTGCCAAACTCGTAAAAGAGCATGTAAAAGTGATAAACGTATCAAATTAATGTTGGGACTATCAAACATCACCGTGATTATTTCGCTCACATTTTGTCCCTGGCCATCTAGCTAATCTTCCACGACAATTGAAGAGATTAATTCATTGTATTCTTGTATCAAGCTGAAACAGTTTTCTTGTCTGTATGGCAGACACCCAAATTTCTGAAGGCCCACCAGTGCACTCCCAGCATGTGTCAGCCAGGAGTGCAACAAAAAAAAAAAAAGCCTGGGCCTGGATTACACCGATTTTGACCGAGACTGGGAGGTAAGAGTTTCCGCTAGGTTTTACGGAAGATTCCAACACCGCTCACCTGACCCGGCGTAAAAGACAGGAGAATTTGACAGCACTAGCGAGTCAAGCCCACAAAAGCGGCTGGCGTTCATGTTTTTCACGTTCCTTTGATTAACTATGGCTCAAGGTTCTATTTGCCCAAGTCAGGCCAATAAAACTGACCTTGTCCCCAGGTTAACATTGCGAAGTTCCGCCTGTTCGGGAAGCCTCTTCAACTTGCCCTCATTTTCTTAGGCACCCCAGTCTTAAAAGTATTTTTCGTCGCGAAAAAATATTGAATTTAAAAAAGAAACTGACTAGTCGGCACCAATTAAACAGTTCAATATTGTTCATCATTTTCAGTGATTTTAAAACAGGTTAAATCATAGCAGATAACTGGACACTATTATAAAGAATCTTTACCTTTAGTGATTAACTCATGTTCAACAGTATGAATAACACTTCACCAGGTTACCACTATTAAATAGGTCAAGGTATTGTTCAGGGGGAGACGGTGGGGTAATAATAATGTCACTCACCTAGTAATGTAGAGACCTAGGCTAATGCTCTGGGTTCAAATCCCACTACGGCGGCTGGTGAATTTAAATTCAATTCATAAAATTTGGAATTGGAAGCTAGCATTTACCTGGTTCATTAATGTTTAGAGAAGGAAATCTGCCATCCTTATCCGGTCTGCTGTATATGTCATTCTGGACCCACAGCAAAGGGGTTGACTCTGAACTGTGCTGTGCAATGGCCTAGCAAGCCCCTCTGTTCAAGGGCAATTAAGGATGGGCAGCAACTGGCTGTGTCAACAACTGGCTGTGTCAACAACTGGCTGTGTCAACAACTGGCTGTGTCAACAACTGGCTAGCTTCAAAATTCCAGATTTATTAACCAAATTTAAATTTCACCAGCTGCTGTGGTGGGATTTCAATGCATGTGCCCCAGAGCATTAGCTTCGGCCCCTGGGTTACTAGCCCAGTGACATGAATACACCCACCGCCTCCTGTTACAGCATTAGGAAGATTGGTTTCCACACCACTCAATCCTTATGCTGTTCACAGCGAGCAGTGGAGGTTTGATTTATAATTGACAAGGTTTTAATTCAATGAAAGGTGAGCTAAGTCAGGCCATTAATTAAGCCCCTAAATATCATAATCACTTCCATCCTGGCAGCTGCATCGCACATGTTGAACAGTCATAGAAACCCTGATGAACATCGAGCACCAATGGAGGTCCAAGTCCTCCACCCAAGCTATTTCGCCAAGTCAATCGGTTGCTGTTTCAGCTCAGAGCCACACAGTTATGCAAATAGATTCTCAGAGACTAAAAGCAACATTGGGTTTCCTTTAGTCCCACATCCTTCAGTACAGCAAACCCCTGTCTGCTGCTGCACAAAGATGTTGTGTTCAAATTGGACTGGCGAACTTTTATAAATAGAGTTCGACCGCTCTTAAGGGAACAGTTGAACGTGCTGAGTTTTTCAGAAAAATGAACTTTGTGCAAACTCAAAAAATCTCCTCACCAGCCAATTACTCCAAGCAATAGTGTCCCACCAACAAAATCAGCGCCCCCACACTCCAAAATGATCACACTCCAAAGTAAACACAGATCAGGAAGATCACTGGTCCACCTTGGCTCATCCTGACAGAAAGATTCCTCCCCTCCCCCATCACACTATCAATCAGATCTTAAAACACCTTTTCCCCCTCCGCCTCTTTACTTGGAAAACAAATCCACCCTTTACACGAAAAAACACAATTCCCCCTCCTCCTTCCTCAGGTACCGGGCCCTAAAAGGGCATTGGCGACCATGGGCTTCCATTGGGTTGGTCCACGATTATGCTTGACAAAGTACTGCAGTGGTTTGCCGTTGCCTTCTGCAGTATGGCTGACCAGGAAACTCTCCCACTCTTGGAAGAATTTACAGGCTGTAGTTAACCTTTTTGACCACGTTATGAGCAGACCTTCCACAGCCATCATATCCTGAAGTGGGACTTGAACCTAGAGTTTCTAGGCCAGAGGTAGGGACGCTACCCACTGCACCACAAGACCTCCAAAAAACTGATACCTGTCTGCAATTTGATTTTTTTTTACTAATTTAGACCTGTGCCTTTTTGACATTCTCACAGTTTAGTTGAAGTGTTGTTCTAGATCTACTATAATCCAGAAACTCAGGCCATGAAGAACGGCTACTGGAGCCAATCTTTACATGCTTTTATAAGCATTTATTTACAGAGATGCACATCACAAGCATACACCTCCTAACCCAACAACCATAGTTTCATAGGAACACCTTCGGCCTGTCCACAAGCATGACCCAGACCTCCCTGTCGCTTGCCATTTCAACACACCACCCTGCTCTCATGCCCACATGTCCATCCCTGGTCTGCTGCAATGTTCCAGTGAAGCTCAACACAAACTGGAGGAACAACACCTCATCTTCCGACTACGCACTCTACAGCCTTCCGGACTTAACTCTGAGTTCAACAACTTCAGAGCACGAACTCTCTCCTCCATCCTCACCCCCTTTCCGATCCCCCTTTTTTCTAATAATTTATATATATATTTTTAATATAAATTTTTTTCTTTTCCCACCTATTTATATTGTTATTTTTAAATTTATTTCCATCCATTGTTTCATCTCCACCTTTTAGCCTATTTCGATCCCTTCCCCCTATCCCACCCCCACTAGGGCTATTTGTTACTTGCTTCTCCTGCTTTCTACCCTAAATGTCACCATTGGCACATTCCTTAGCTAATATCACCACCGTCAACACCCCTTTGTCCTTTTGTCTGTGACGCCTTTGGCAATCTTTCCTTTGCCTCCACCTGTTCCTGGCCTTCTATCCAGCTTCACCTGTCCCACCCCCCTCTACCAGCTTATGTTTCACCTCGTTTCTATTTTTCTTTAGTTCTGATGAAGCATCAAATGGACTTGAAATGTTAACTGTGTTCCTCTCCGCAGATGCTGTCAGAACTGCTGAGCTTTTCCAGCTATTTTTGTTTTTGTTTCAGATTTCCAGCATTCGCAGTATTTTGCTTTTATTTAATTTAACCATAGTTTCATTCTATTCTTATTTATAAAGGACACAAGTGAATCCCCAGTTAATGCCCACCACCTAAATACAACTAAATAGTGAACTTGCAAATAACTGATCTACCTTTTTCAAACTACTGACTGCTCTCCCACATGTTTCGCTAAGATCACTTCTGAATCACTTACTTTGAAGGATGAAGAATGTATGTTTGTCAGTTCTTTGATGCCTTTGGGGCCTTTTTCTAAACTGTCCACAGTGATTGAACAGCTCCTTTATATCCCATGACCAGAACTGATCCAAGTGTGGTTTGGCCAGAACACCACTTGCTCTTACTGAATCTTATTGATTATGGTACAGTCTGCAGACGTTCTCCCTAAGGGCTTTTAGGTAACATTGTCTTTATTTCTGAAAAGACCCATTCAGGTCAGGAAACCTCTTCTGGATGGTCTCAGGAGATGGGTAGCGTCATCTTTAGCCTGGAGCGTGCCCCTTTGTCCTTTTGAGACAGTGTGGCAGTACCTGAATCCACAAACTATGTCAGATGACTCTCAGTGGCCATCTTGTGCAGCCCATCAGTAATCATTTTAAAAAGACATCAGTTCCAGAAGATTCCACAATGAGTACAGTTTATGGTTTTAAAGTTATGAATAGGACATGCCTTTATTGGACATGACGCTGCTTCTTCCATCAGTGAACACCGATTTAAGCTCAACTAGGGGTCTGGTGCAACCTTGTCAAAATGTCTTTCCAGATCACAATAAAAAACTTCAAGAGACACTGATATATGTCTCTTCAACATGGGATTCACATTCTAGCTCATTAACAAGTCATTACAAAAAAGTCTCTTTATCTCCCTCCTTGATTCTTCTGCTTAAATAGGAGGGGTCAGGTTACTGACTTTCCTGTGCTTGGAAACAGTTTTATTTTTATTCTATCAAGGGATGTGGGCATCTTGGGCAAGATCAACATCTGTTGCCCATCCCTAACTGCCCTTGAATGGAGTGACCTGCTAGTCCACTTTTACCACATTTCTGGATCTGGAGTCACACGTAGGCCAGACCAGGTAAGGACAGCAGATTTCCTTCCCTAAAGTACATTAGCAAACCAGATGAGTTTTTATGACAATCAATGATAGTTTCATGAGACTAGCTTCATACTCCAGAATTTATTCATTGAATTTAAATTTCACCAGCTGCCTTGATGGGATTTGAACCCATGCCATCCACCACCCCCAAAACATTAGCCTGGGCCTCTGGATTACTAGGTCAGTGACATTACCATGCCACCCATCTCCCCAGTTTCTCCCTATAATTTCGATCAAAACATTTCTTCCTTCAAGAATTTGGTGACTATTATGTGCTCAACTTCAATTCAATTTCCCATCGTAGGTACGTGATAAGATGCGATAACTGCTACTTGAAATGTGAAGAGAATGCCAGGTCCTGGTTAAGTACAACACCTGCCCCTTCACTTCCCCTCTCCTCACCGTCCAAGGGCCCAAACACTCTTTTCAAGTGAAGCAGCATTTCACTTGCACTCCCCTCAACTTAGTCTACTGCATTCGTTGCTCCCAATGCAGTTTCCTCTACTTTGGAGAGACCAAACGCAGACTGGGTGACCGCTTTGCAGAACACCTTCAGTCTGTCCGCAAGAATGACCCAGACCTCCCTGTCGCTTGCCATTTCAACACTCCACCCTGCTCTCATGCCCACATGTCCGCCCTTGGCCTGCTGCATTGTTCCAGTGAAGCTCAATGCAAACTGAAGGAACAGGACCTCATCTTCCGACTAGGCACTTTACAGCCTTCCGGACTGAATATTGAGTTCAACAATTTTAGATCATGAACTCTCTCCTCCATCCCCACACCCTTTCTGTTTTTTCCCCCTCCTTTTTGTTTTTTCCAATAATTTATATAGATTTTTCTTTTCCCACCTATTTCCATTATTTTTAAATGCATTTCCATCCATTGTTTTATCTCAACCTTTTAGCCTTTTTTGATTCCTTAACCCCACCCTACCCCCCACTAGGGCTATCTGTACCTTGTTTGTCCTGCTGTCTACCTTTAATTAGCACATTCTTTTCGATAATATCACCACCTTCAACACCTCTTTGTCCTTTTGTCTGTGACATCTTTTGGTTATCTCCACCTATCACTGGTCCTTTACCTAGCTCTTCTTGTCCCAACACTGCCCCCCACCCCTAAACCAGCTTATATTTCACCCCTTTCCTATTTTTTCTCAGTTCTGTTGAAGGGTCATGAGGACTCGAAACGTCAACTGTGCTCTTCTCCACCGATGCTGCCAGACCTGCTGAGTTTTTCCAGGTATTTCTGTTTTTGTTTTTTGTCCTGGTTAAGTAGCAACCGGAACTGTCAAAAATCGCCAGAAAGTCAGAAGCTGAAATGGTTCAATTACTAGTTTGGCACCAGTGAACAAACCTTTCAAATCTACTGTTTGGCTTTTACCCTACAAGCCTCTGTCAAGGTCCAAGTACAGTTCCTTCCACTAAAAATTTTTTAAAGGCCTGTTCAAAATCTAACTTTTTGACTGCACCTTCAGTCAATTTTGCCAATTAACCAACTACTGCTTGACATCTGGTGTCTGCAAAATAGCTATACTGGAGGAAGGTTTATAGGGGAGTTCCCCAGGGGTCAGTGTTGAGACCCCAGCTCTTCCTGATGTACATTAATGAACTTTGTACACAGGGCACCATTTCAAAACTTGCATATGATACAAAACTTGGAAGTATTGTGAACCATGAGGAGGACAGTGCAGAACTTCAAAAGGACATGGACAGGTTGGCAGAATGGGAGGAGAAGTAGCTGACCAAATTTAGAGAACTGTGAAGCGATTCATAATGGTAAGATGAAAACAGAGAGACAATATAATGTAAAGGAGCAAAGAGATCTGTGTAATTGTCCATAAATCATTGAAGGTGGCAGGACACACAGAGCGATTAATAAAGCATGCAATATCCTGAGCTTATCCCTTTTGGTTAAGATCAAGTGTGGTCGTGAAGCGATGTCTATAACCAGTCGAGCCCCATACCATGGGGTACGTAACATCATCCGGGTGACGGTGAAGGACAGCGAAGGAGGACCACCCATGGATCGGGCCTTCTTCATCAAGCAGATCCTGTTGAAGGCGTGTGGATTTGAAGCGGAGGAGATCAACTCCCTGCAAGACTTCCCCAGCGCTCGATTTTTCGATGTGACTTTCAGGAGTGTGGCAGCTTGTGTCAAGTTCCTGAAGGTGTTCGAGGAGAAGAGAGACCAGCCAGAGGTGAAGATCCTGACCGGTGGAGTCGCTCTTTGCTCTGCCATTGCAACGGGATCGTGTGGTGACTGTGCATCTCTACAACCCCCACGTCCCTGTCACCGAGGTGTTCACCTTCCTCGCCAGGCACGTTGATAAGGTTGGGAGCTGCACCGAGGTTAGAGACGCCTTCGGTATTTGGACAAACGCCAGATCAAGGTCACTAAGACCAATGGTAAGGGAGCCATCATCCACCCTCCTTCCAGCTTCACTATCGGGGGAAGCCGTGGCTACTTTGTCTACACCGGGCAGCCCAAACTTTGTCGCTCATGCGGCAAGTCTGGTCATGTGGTGGCCAACTGCAGCGCTGCCCTCTGTAAGAATTGCAAACAGGAAGGGGACCAGACAAAGGACTGCAAACAGACTAAGTGCTGAAACCTGTGTGGTGAGGCAGGTCACCTCTACAGGACCTGCCCCAAACGCTGCCTCACTTATACACAGGCAGCCAAAACCAACGAGGGGGAAGCAGAGGAAATGCTTCGTGTCACTACTACCAAGGACACTCGCAACACTCCAACCACCAAGGCCCCCAGTGAGAACTACGGGACAAAGGAGGACACAGAGAGAGACAAGGTGGAGGAAAAGATTGAGGCAGCAGACAGCCAATGAACTGCACTGCCCCCGAACCTCCCACTCCTCAGAAGAGCGAATCAACGGAGGAGGAAGCAGCGGAAAATCAGCAGGGGGAGTGGCAGCTGGTGAAGAGAGCCAAAAGGAAGAAGGGGCTAAGAAGGGACCAAGCCGCTTACCAGACAAGTGGCAAGAGGCGTCTCCCATCCAACACGGATGACAAGGGCAGCTGCTCTTCGGACTAAGATGTGCCAGGGCGGCACCTACAGAAGAAGCGGCAAAGCTCCAGGGAGTTGGAGGACGAGACACCCGAGCTCCAGAACATTGGACACAATGAGGAGACCACCGCACCCCAACTTTGCCCACAACCCAAAGAGGTTAGTGCACCCCAGCCCCAGGGATCTGGGAACAGTGAGGAGCTCAGCGCACCCCATCTCCAGGAAGCCAGGAGCAGTAATGCCCCAGAGGGGGAGAGGATTGGAGAAGCTTCTCCAACAGAGAACATTTCAAATCTAGTTCCTTGCACGAACCCCCAGATGTCACCTGAGCGGAACATCTCCAATGGGGAGGTTCAGGACAGTTTCCCCATCTCCAATGGGGAGGTTCAGGACAGTTTCCCCATCTCCAATGGGGAGGTTCAGGACAGTTTCCCCATCTCCAATGGGGAGGTTCAGGACAGTTTCCCCATCTCCAATGGGGAGGTTCAGGACAGTTTCCCCATCTCCAATGGGGAGGTTCAGGACAGTTTCCCCATCTCCAATGGGGAGGTTCAGGACAGTTTCCCCATCTCCAATGGGGAGGTTCAGGACAGTTTCCCCATCTCCAATGGGGAGGTTCAGGACAGTTTCCCCATCTCCAATGGGGAGGTTCAGGGCAGTTTCCCCATCTCCAATGGGGAGGTTCAGGACAGTTTCCCCATCTCCAATGGGGAGGTTCAGGACAGTTTCCCCATCTCCAATGGGGAGGTTCAGGACAGTTTCCCCATCTCCAATGGGGAGGTTCAGGACAGTTTCCCCATCTCCAATGGGGAGGTTCAGGACAGTTTCCCCATCTCCAATGGGGACTTTCAGGACAGTTTCCTCAGCCCATCCAAAGTGAGGCAACGTCTGCACACTGTGGGTATGCAGGAGCAGACCAAAGGTCTGAAACTCTGAGACAACAGGTTTGGTAAGAGATTAAATGCTTTAAAATGGGTGTAAAGATTGTATCCATAAACATGCGTAGCATTAAACTACTACGCGATGTGTTGTGACCTTGGACTACCTTGCCAAGGTCAAAGCTGACCTGTTGTTTCTACAGGAGTGTGCAATACCGAACCTCAGCTCCTACAGGCAATGGTCACCATGGTAGTCCCATGGGCCATCGATCTGGTCGGGAGGAAACGACTCTCGTTCCTCCGGCCGGGGTATTCTGCTGCGGGGAGGCAGCTTCACCATCTCCGAGGTTAAAGAGGTGGTGGGCGGGCGCCTCCTCGTAGCAGACGTAATGTACAAGAATGCTCCACTCTGGTTAATTAACGTCTACACCCCGGCACAAGGGGCTGAGCGGCTGACGGCTTTTCAGCAGCGCCCACTGCTGCTGGCAACCTCCAGGCCGGTCATTCTGGGCGGTGACTTCAACTGCATCATCGATGCGGCTGGACGATCCAGCAGGGTCGACAGCAGATTGGACGCTATGTCCTGATCCCTGATGGAAACAGTTAAGGATGCCAAGCTGCACGATGTCTTCAGCAACCCTGCAGACGGAGTGCAGCGTAGATACACCTGGTCGCGGCCTGACGGGTCCATCTGTTCCAGGATAGATTTCCTGTTTGTGTCCCAAGCGTTCGCAGTCAATCCACCGACGTCAAGCCGGTGTTCTTCTCTGACCACTGCCTCCTACTGGCTGACTGCCACTTAGAGGAAGACCAGAGGGTGGGCAGGGGGGCATGGAAGCTAAATGTGCAACTGCTGACCCCAGAGAACATTGAGGAGCTCAAGAGGGATTGCAAATGTTGGAGAACCATGAAACCCCTCTTTGAGTCACTGACACACTGGTGGGAAGCGATCAAGGGAAACATCAAGAGGTCTTTCATCCTCAAAGGCACCCAGAAAGCTAGAAAGGAACAGAGGGAAATGTCCCGACTCTGGAAAAACATGCAGAACCTGCTCCGGCTGCAGTCGATGGGGGTCAATGTCAAGGAGGAACTCCAAGAGGTGAAGAGCCAGCAAGCCTCGCTCTTTGCCTCGGAGGCCTCCAAGATCATCTTCTGTTCCAGAATCCGCTCCGTGGAGCAGGATGAGACATGCTCACGTTTCTTCTTCCAAAAGGTACGCAGAGAGAGCTCTGTGATCAGCAGCCTGAAGGAAGAAGACAGCTCAGTAAAGTCATCACAGTCCGACATTTTGAGGATCAGCAAATCCTTTTATGCCGGATTGTATGACGTGAAGCCACAGACAGCACGGCCTCCCAGTCCTTCCTGTCCTCTATCACTGAGGTCTTAGAGGACAATACACGGGAGAGGCTGGACAAACCGCTAACTCCTGATGAAGGCCCTTGAGTCCTTCGAGAAGAGTAAAACTCCCGGAAGCGACGGCTTGCCAGCGGAGTTGTATTCAGCTCTGTGGGACTGGATCGGCCCAGACCTGCTAGAAGTGTACGAGAGTATGCTCCTGGCCAGCAGTATGTCAGAATCCATGAGGAAAGGCATTATCACCCTCATCTACAAGCAAAAGGGGGAAAGGGAGGAAATTAGAAATTAGCGATCCATTTCACTGTTGCATGTGGACTATAAGATTCTGTCCAAGGTCATCGCCAATTGGGTCAAATCCGCTCTGGAATTGGTGATCCACCCTGGCCAGACCTGCACTGTGCCGGGCAGGAAGATCTCTGACAGCCTTGTGCTGCTCAGGGATACGATTGCCTATGTACAGGACAGGGGTGTGGACACCTGCCTCATCAGCCTGGATCAGGAGAAGGCCTTTGACAGAATATCGCACACCTACATGGTGGATGTGCTCTCCAAAATGGGGTTTGGGGAGGGAATTCACAATTGGATCCAACTGCTCTACACTAACATCAGTAGCTCAGTCTCAATCAATGGCTGGGAATCAGATAGCTTTCCTATTAAATCTGGAGTCAGGTAGGGCTGCCCTCTCTCCCCTGTTCTTTTCGTGTGTTGCATAGAACACTTTGCTGAGTCCATCAGAAAGAATCCGGGCATAAGAGGAGTGACGATCCCAGGCAGTGGAAGCACTCAGATCAAAGCCTCCCTGTACATGGACGACGTCATCATCTTCTGCTCAGATCCGCTGTCGGTGCACAGACTGATCCACATCTGCCACCAGTTCGAACTGGCCTCGGGAGCCAAGGTAAATTGTGGGAAGAGCGAGGCCATGTTCTTTGGGAACTGGGCTGACCGATCCTTTGTCCCCTTCACCGTCAGGGCTGAAGGCCGGAAGTTGCTGGGGATATGGTTCGGAGGCGGCGGGGCATGTATTAGAAACTGGAAGGAGCGAGTGTCTATGGTGCAAAGAAAACTGGGCATCTGGGAGCGACGCTCCCTCTTCACTGTGGGTAAGAACCTGGACATCAGGTGTGAGGCGCTCTCACTGTTGCTGTACGTGGCGCAGGTCTGGCCCATTGCAGACTCCTGCGCGATGGCGATCCCCTCTAGATAAAGGGGGAAAAAGAAGTGCCCAACATTATCCCTCATCCTGATGGCCACATTTGTGTGCGGCTGCATCAAGCTGTGCGTAGACCCTCAGTACGCAAACACCAAGTGTCACTACGTGCTGAGGTTCTACCTGTCCGCGGTGTTGTGAAGGATGGGTCTGGCCACGATGCCGCGGAACGCTCCAAGTAGTTGGACCGTGCCGTACCACCTGTCCCTCGTGGGAAAATTTATGCAGAGACACCTTTAACCACAAGTCCATCAGGCAGTGGTCGGCACGTAACGTCTTAGAGGCCCTGTGGGAAAAGGAGAGGGTGGATCCTGTGGGATGGTTCCCCGAGCAGACTGTCAAAGTCATTTGGCAGAATGCCTCATCACCAGAACTTTCCAACAAGCACCAAGATGTAGCTTGGCTGGTGGTGAGAAAGGCCCTCCCTGTAAGATCCTTCCTACACGCCAGGAGTCTCACCCCCCTCTGCACGTTGCCCTCGAGGTGGCTGTGGTGAGGAAGAGACCGTTGTTCACCTCCTTGTGGATTGTGCCTTTGCAAAGAAGGTCTGGAGAGAGATGCAGTGGTTGCTGTCGAGGTTCATCCCGAGCTGTTCTGTGACACAGGACTCTGTGCTCTACGGGCTGTTCCCAGGGACACACACCGAGACAAACATCAACTCCATCTGGAGGATCATCAACTCGGTGAAAGATGCTCTTTAGTCTGCCCGAAACTTGTTGGTCTTCCAGCGCAAAGACTTGTCCCCGACTGAGTGTTGCAGACTGGCACATTCCAAGATACAGGACTACGTGCTGAGGGACGTACTAAAGCTTGGGACAGCCACTGCAAAGACCCAATGGGGAAAGGTCGCTGTCTAAGACCTTTCTGCCATAGTGCACCGAGGGACTGGGAAAGGTATAGACCCCTCGGGCTGTACAGCTCACAGTGAATGTATGCATTGAATACTAATTGTATTATAATTGTATTGAAGCAACTCAGAGTGCAACACAATGTATGTTGATAACTCAAATACCAATGGCTGATTGTCTGTAATGTCCATATCGAAATGATTGTAATATTCACTGATTGTATTGAAGCACCTCGTGATCCATGTGTAAAAGTTTAATCTGATCACACTTTTGTGATGGTGATTTTTAAATGTTTTGGAATGTTCTTCAAGATATTTTATGAATAAAGCATATTTTTCAAAAAAAAAATCCTGAGCTTTATCAATAAGGACTTAGACTACAGATGCAAGGAGGTTATGTTAAACATGTACAAAACACTGGTTCGGCCTCAACTGGAGTATTGCATCCAGTTCTGGGCACACGTTAGGAAGGATGTGAAGGCATTGGAGAGAAAAGATTCACGAGAGTGGTTCCAGGGATGAGGAACCTCAGCTATGTAGAAAGATTGGAGAAGTTGGAACTGTTCTCATTGGAGAATAAGAGGTTGAGAGGACATTTGTTAGAGGTATTCAAATTCATGAGGGGCCTGGATAATGTAGATAGGGAGAAACTGTTCCCATTGTTGAAAAGATCGGGAACCAGAGGGCACGGATTTAAGGAAATTAGTGAAAGAAACAATGGCAACACGAGGAGAAACGTATTCACACAGGGACTGGCTAGGTCTGGAATTTACTGCCTGAGAGTGTGGTGGAGGCAGGGTTAATTGAGGCTTTCAAAAGGGAAATGGATCATTATCTGAAAAGGAAAAAAACTGCAGGGCTACAGGGAGAAGGTGGGGGTGCGGCAATAGGTGAAATATTCCTTCAAAAGGCCCAGCTCAGACACAATGGGCTGAATGGCCTCCTTCTTTGCTGTAACCATTCTATGATTACAGGCAATATACAAATGCAAAATAGTATTGTGAAGGACACGGATCATTTAAGGACAACCAGCACAGATTTTCAAAGACAAGGTGTGTCTGACAAATTTAATAAGAGTTCTTTAAGATAATGGTTGAATGCATTGCTGAAAAGGAACTGCAGTGGATGTTGTGCTGGTAGATTTTCAAAAGGCATTTACTACATCACATGATATTAAAGAGAACGAGGCAATATGAATAGGACTTCTAGCACAAAAGGAGGCCATTCATCCCATTGTTGCTAGCTCTTTGGTGGTGCTATCCAATTAATCTTACTGTCTGATTCTTTCGCCAGAGCCCAATAAAGTTTTTTTCCTTTAAGCATTTATCTTTTAAATGTTACTACTCAATCTTTGTCCACCGCCCTTTCAGGCAGTGCATTCTAGATCACAACTCACTGTGCAAAAATACAAGATTTCTCTTTTCACCTCTGGTTCTTGTGCCAATCTCTTTAAATATCTCTCTGTGGTGACCAACCCTTCCGCCACTGGAAACTGTTTCTATTTATTTACTCTCCCCAAACCCTTCGTGGTTCTGAATGCCTCTATGAAATCGCCTCTTAACTTTCTCTGCTCAAAGGAGACCACTCCAGCTTCTCCAGTCTGTCAATACAACTGAAGGCCCTCATCTCGGGTACCAAGCTAGAGAACCTCTTCTGCACCCTCAACAATGCCTTGGCCATTGTATAAGAACATAAGAGCTAGGAGCAGGAGTAGGAGTAGGCAATTCAGCCCCTCGAGCCTGCCCCACCATTCAATACGATCATGGCTGATATTATTTCGGCCTCAAATCCAATTTCCTGCCCTCTCCCCATAATCTTTCAACCTGTTACTAATTAGAAATCTATCTGCTCAAATTTATTCAGCGTCCCAGCATCCACCACACTCTGAAGTAGTGAATTCCACAGATTCACGACCCTTTGAGAAAAGTAATTCCTCCTCATCTCTGATCTAAATCTACCACCCCTTAGCCTAAAACTATGGCCTCTAGTTCTAGAATGCTCCAGAAGGGGAAACATCTGCTCCACATCCACTTTGTCTATCCCCTTTAGCATCTTATATACCTCAATTAGATCTCCTCTCATCCTTTGAAACTCTAGCGAGTATAGGCCTAAACTGCTCAATCTCTCCTCATAAGACAAGCCCCGCATCTCTGAAATCAATCTAGTGAACCTCCTCTGAATTGCCGCCAATGCAACTACCTCCTTCCTCAAGTAAGGGGACCAAAACTGTGCACAACACTCCAGGTGCAGTCTCACCAATGCCTTGTACAGTTGCAACAACACTTCCCTATTTTTATACTCTATTCCTTTAGCAATAAATGCCAAAATTCCATTTGCTTCCTTACTACCTGCTGTACCTGCATACTAGCTTTCAGTGATTCATGCACGAGGACACCCAGATCCCTCTGCATTGAAGCATTCTGAAGTTTCTCTCTATTTAAATAATAAGTTGCCTTTTTATTCTTCCGACCAAAATGGATAACCTCACAGTTATCCACATTAAACTCCATCTGCCAAATTTTGGCCCATTCACCTAACCTGTCCATATCCATTTGTAACTTTCTTATTTCTTCATTACAACTGACTTTCCCACATATTTTGGTATCATCTGCAAATTTAGCTATAGTACCTTCCATCCCTGAATCCAAGTCATTAATATAGATTGTAAACAGTTGGGGCCCAAGGACTGAACCCTGTGGCACCCCACTCGTTACAGCTTGTCATCCAGAAAAAGACCCACTTATCCTGACTCTCTGCTTTCTGTTGGTTAGCCAATCCTCTATCCAAGCGAATATATTACCCCTAACTCCGTGTGATCTTATCTTGTGTATTAATCTTTTGTGTGGCACCTTATCAAAAGCTTTCTGGAAGTCCAGATATACTGCATCTACAGGATCCCAGCTATTCAGATTCTGATTCAACATCAAACAGCGGAAACACTCATCTCGTTCTATGAGTAAGTATGACATACCACCACAAGAATTTCAGCATATGGGATCCAGGGCTTTAATAATAGAGACATAAAGCGCGACGGCCGGGAAGTTATGCTAGACCTACATAAAACGCTAAAATATGAGCAAAATACAGAGGACGCTGGAAATCTGAAATAAAAACAAAGTGCCAGAAATTCTCCGGTCTGGCAGCACCTGTGCAGAAAGTAACAGAACTAAAGTCACAGGTCGGAGACCCTTCTTCAGAAGGCTAAGAGGAGACTTGATCAAGGTGATAGAGAGAGAGAGAGGTGTTTAAAATCACGAAGGGTTTATATAAAGAAAGAGAAACTGTTCCCATTGGCACAAGGGGGGTCAAGAACCAGAGGGCACAGATTTAAAAGTTACTGGCAAAAGAACCAGAGGGGACGGGAGGAAAAATCTTTTTTTATGCATGAGTAGTGATGATTTGGAAAGCATTGCCTGGTAGGCTGCTAGATACAAATTCAGTAGGAGCTTCCAAATAAGAATTGGATAAATATTTGAAGGAGGAGAAAATTGCAGGAAAAATAAGGTGAACTGGATTGTTCTTCAAAAGAGCAAGCACAGCCTCGATTGGCTGAAGGGCCTCCTCCTGCGCCGTTTGATTCCCATAAATCCAAATGATTGAGACACTATTGAGAGGTGCACTTATTCCAAGGTCAAATTCCAAACATGCCCATCACCCTGCCCATGCCCGGGTACTCACGCCCAATACATCACTGCTGAGGTATCGCTGACGTATTACTTACTGCAGGCACTACAAGTGAAGCAGGCATCGTGATATAGGTTCCCCATAGCCTGACAGGCCTGTTGTGCTCCATAAACTGCTTTGCTGCACTTCACACACGTTCCTAGAAGAAAACCAACATGAAATGTTCCAGTTAGTCCCCGTTTATGGCAGGAATGTCAACACCATGAATCTAGAGCAGCCATAAAAGCATGTATTAAAATGTGCCCTTACAATTTTAACAAATGCTGTACTTTAAGGCAGCAGCAGAGAACGTGCACCACGTGGAAGTGACAACATATTTTTGCACAACGATATTTCAAAACAAGTATCAGGTTGCATGTTTCACAAGCAAGCAAAAAAAAAAAGTTTGTTAAATACTTCATTCAATCTTCCCTTCTGGCACACATCTGGCTTGATCTAGACGGCATTCCATTAACTATATTGAGTACAATACTACAGCTCCCCACAGAGAGCCTCTGGCACCAAGACCCTAAATAGGATGTGCTCCATTCAACAGTTCCAATGTCCCTCACCTCCAACAGCACAAAAATTCACATAAAAGTGAATAAATATTACAATGAATTGTTGTGATTGTTGAAATTTGGCATTCTTCTGTTTGCCTTGATGACTGCAAGATGAAAAGCTTCAACATGTCTCTTTTAACGATATTCAAGTTCAGTCCTACCAAGTGATTGAATTTTCAGGATGGAAACAGGCCATTCAGCCCAACTGTTCTATGCTGGTGTGAATGATCCACAAGGCCCTCCCTCCATTCCACCTTATCTCACCCAGCAGCAAATCCTTTATCACTCAAAGATACTTATCCAGATTCCCCGTAAATGAATCCATGCTATCTGCCTCAACGCTGTGTGGTAGCTCCACTGTCATACCACTTTGGGTAAAGATGACTCTCCTCAATCATTAATAAATTCAATAAGGAATTACCTTGATATATCCTCTTATTTTCCACCAGTGTGAACATCTAATCATCCAGTAATGCATCGGACAAACATACTAATGGAGCAAGGAATTTGGTGTATCAAGAATCCCCCACATGAAGAGTGTTGGCATAACAATAAAGCATTTTAATACCAACACTCCATTGAAAAAACAGGATACTAAACTGTGCATGATGGAATAGAATACTCATGGATTTTGCTGATGTTTGGCATATCATGAAACAATGTTCACACATGGTATTAAGTGTCATGTATTCTCAGGAATGCATCAGGGGGCTCAAGTAAACGTTTTGGGGTGGGGGGGGGTTGCAGTGGATGTTGGCCAGGACACTGGGAGGGGTTCCCCTACTCTTCTTCGAATGGTACCACGGGGTTTTTTGCATCCACCCGGACAGGCAGATGGGGCCTTGGTTTAACATCTCATCCAAAAGACAGCACCTCCAATGCAGTACTGAGGGACTGCTGCACTGTTGGGAGTGTCAGCCTTGATTTTTATGCTCAAGCCCTGGAGTGGGACTTGAACCCAGAACCTTGTGACTCAGAGGCAAGAGTATTACCAACTGAGCTACAGCTGACACACAAGGGGAGAAATTGGCAGGACTATGGAGAAAAAGCAGGACAGGGAGACTAACTGGATAACTCTTTCCAAGTCACACACCCACCCCCACACACACCCACCCCCACACACACCCACCCCCACACACACCCACCCCCACACACACCCACCCCCACAATTTCAAAATAAATTAGAGAACAAAAAGTTGTATTCGACAAGTGCCTTTGGGAAAAACATTTACCAGTTTCACAATGCTGCCTGCAGTATATTACATCGTAGCTTAAGAGGTTATTTTCCCTGATTTACACACTTCACTAACTTCAAAAGATATCCCCCCTCCCCCAACATTCACCTTTAAACCGAAGTCACATCAATAAGCTCATCAATTTGCAGAGAGATAAGCTGCAGAGTGCACATATTTCCAAATACACTGGAGTCCTTTAATAACTCAAAACGTAAACAGAATTACCTGGAAAAACTCAGCAGGTCTGGCAGCATCGGCGGAGAAGAACAAAGTTGACATTTCGAGTCCTCATGACCCTTCAACAGAACAGTTCTGATGATCACCTGATCTATAGTAGTTATAAACCTTGTCCTTCCAAAATTATATTGTGAGCTGTTCGACTTGGTGGCAGCTGACATTTGAAGTCACAGCACTTTCACACTCCCAACGATCTCTGGCCTCTGACCTGCCTTTTGCTTACGTCAATCTCAGTCACACCCTCACCTTTATCTTTGATGCTTTTATATCTAATAAATTCCTTACCATCTCCAACCCTTGGGCTCCCTTCCCAAAGGTTGAAGGGACGCAAACTTTAAAGTACACGAGACACAACTGCAGCTCTGGCTAGACCGTGTTAAGAACCATCTTTCTCTAGTTTCTCTCCCAATTCCCCTCATGCCCTCTCCAAGCTCATCTTGTCCATGAGATCCTGCTCCCTTGACGTTATTTCCCATTCATTCATCTGACCATTCATCTTCCTCTCCTGGCCCCCATGTTTGTGAACATTCTTAATAGTTCTTTCTCCTCCCTTTCAACTCTGCCATCCATACCTCTTCTCCTCAGAAAGCTCATCTTGATCCCTCTATCCTTGCAAAGTACCACCCCCTTCCAACCTCCCTTTTTTATCCAAAACACTTTGAACAAGTTACAGTCTCGCAAATGATGCCCTTCTTCTACAACTCCATGTTTGCACCCTTTCTGATCAGGCTTCATCATAAGACAACCTCAATCTCTGAAATCAGCCCAGTGACCTTCTCCAAATTGCTTCCAATGCGAGTATATCCCACCATAAGTAAGGAGAGAGTCACAAATGACATTCCCTGTTCCTATCACTATGATGGACTGTCCTATCCTCCTCACTTCTTGAACTGTCTGCAACCCTTGACACCACTGACCATACCACCCTCCTCCAATCTCACTCCTCTACTGAGTTGTATTGCTTTGCCTGGTTCAACACTTAGTCTATTCAGTCGTAGCCAGAGAATCTCCTGCAATGGCTTCTCTTCCCACCCAAGGGTCTATACTTTAACCATCCTATTTCTAAGCCACATGCTTCTCCTCCACAATAGCAACTGATGACAAGACATCAGGTTCAACGCTTACGCTGACAACACCAAGCTCCACCTCACCAGCACCTCCCTCACCCCTCTCCTTGCCGATATTAAACTTCTCCTGGTGTTCAAGCCCTTCAATGGCCCCAAGCCTCCATACCTCTGTAACCTCCCCCAGTCCTACAGTCCTCAGAGAACTCTGCACTCCTCTAGCTCAGGCCTCTTGGGTGACTGCCAGTGTTAATGGTGCCATCATTGACAACTGTGTCTTCAGCTGCCAAGGCCCAAAACTTTGGACTTCCCCTCCCTAAACCTCTCTCTCCTCCTTTAAGATATTCCCTACAACCTACCTCTTTGACCAGGCTTTTGGTCATCTATCACAGCAGCTCTTTTCTGGCTTGGTGTCAATTTTTGCCCAATTATGCTCCTGTGAGGGACCTTGGGATAAGTTCTTAGGTTTGAAGAGGCTGTCTCCATGTGAGAGGCATACTTGTACAAAACTCAGAAGATCACAAGATAGATACAGATTCCCCAGTTTCACATCAACACTTTACACATGATGCCAATGCAATAAATAACCATGGGGGAGTGGAGGATTTGAGTCTTTTTTTAAATTCTTTTATGGGAAGTGGGTATTGCTGGCTAGGCCAGCATTTATTGCCCATCTCTAATCACCCTTGAGAAGGTGGTGGTGAGCTGCCTTCTTGAACCACTGCAGTCCATTTGGTGTAGGTACACCCACAGTGCTGTTAGGAAGGGAGTTCCAGGATTTTGACCCAGCGACAGTGAAGGAACGGCGATACATTTCCAAATCAGGATGGCGTGTGGCTTAGAGGGGAACTTTCAGGTGGTGGTGTTCCCATGTGTCTGCTGTACTTGTTCTTCTAGACAGTAGCGGTAGCAGTCGTGAGTTTGGAAGGTGCTGCTTAAGGAGCCTTGGTGAGTTTCTGTAGTGCCTATTGTAGATGGTACACACTGCTGCCACTGTTTGTGGGTGGTGGGGGGGGAGTGGATGTTTGTGGATGGGGTGTCAATCAAGCGGGCTGCTTTGTGCTGGACGGTGTCAAGCTTCTTGAGTGTTGTGGGAGCTGCATTCATCCAAGCAAATGGAGGGTATTGCATCACATTCCTGACTTGTGCCTTGTAGTTAGTGGACAGGCTCTGAGGAGTCAGGAGGTGAGTTACTCACAATTTGCAATGAAATGTTAACATATCCTTTCCACAGACATTTACAACTTCTCTACACACAGTAAAAAAGGGAAATCGTTCTCCCTGGTGACAATACTATGTCCACGAATGGAGTCAGCACCATAATAGAATTTAAACCTCAGGGTGATTAGGAATGTCTTCATTTCAAAGGCCAATATCAAATATTTATGTTCAGCTGATGTTCATTACCATATACTTGAGGAATCCAACAACATCTGCGATATAGACAGCTTGCATTTATATAGCACCTTTAACTTAGTAAAAGGTCCCAAGGTGTTTCACAGGAAGCTTAGACAAAATTTCATACCAAGACACTTGAAGATGCTAGGGCAGGAAAGAGGTAGGTTTTAAGAAGCATCTTAGAAGAGGAAAGAGAAGCAGTGAGGCGGAGTTTAGGGAGGCGATTGCAGAGCTTAGGGCCTAAAGCAGCTGAAGGCACGGCCATTAATAGGGAGTGACTTAAATCCGGGGCCGGGGTGGAGACAGGCGCACAAGAGACCAGAATTAGAGGGATGTAGGGATCTCAGGGGGTTGTTTATATAGAAATATAGACCAACGTGACCCACTAACAAAATCTGGTACTTTTCGCAAGTACTTCCAATAATTTATTTTGAGATTGTGCAGATCAGTTCCGGAGGGCTACCAGAACCCTCTTCCATTCTATGCAGCAGGTGAGCAGCAGAGAGGCCCTGAACTTTGGGTCACTTGAGCACTGGGTTTAAGCCGCTGAATCAAGTGGGTCAACTAATCTCAATGAGCAGTTTACAAAAACAAGTTAATTGCTTTCCTGGATCTTTCCAAATACGAGATTGGAGCGTCAAAGCCTTACTTCATCACATCTTGCTAGATCAGGCTGGTTAGTATCAGAAATAGTTAATGCTCAGCCCTAATGTAATACTGACTATAACATTTTTCTCCTGGGTAGGGGGGAGGGCAAAGTTACTTTTTCAAGTATTTTTATTTAAATATCAACAAACTCCTGGGGGGTTCTGCAGACTTGAAATACGTTGCTTCCTTTATATAGGCTGGGGAGTTTAGAACTAGGGGGTCAGAGTTTCAGGATAAGGGGTCAGCCATTTAGGATGGAGATGAGGAGAAATTTCTTCACTCAGTTGAGGGATTTTGTAATTCTACATCCCGCAGGACTGTGGATACTCAACTGTATTCAAGTCACAATGGACAGGTTTTTGGATATTAAAGGATATATAGGGTCATGTGGGAAGGTGTAGTCGAGGTAGAGGATCAGTCACGATCATATTGGAAGGTGGAGGAGACTCGAGGGGCAATCTGGCCTACTCCTGCTCCCATTTCTTATAGCAATTAGTTGATTGAGGTTTTGTGGCAGGGTGGGTAGCGTCCCTGACTCTGAGTCAGAAGCTCCGGGGTCAAGTCCCACTCCAGGGCTGGATGGCCAAAGAAGGTGCATTCACAACAGGGGCAAACGGGTTGCGTGTCAACCTGTAAATCTTTTCAACACACACCAATGGCAGGTGGTAAGAGTGGGAGAGATTCCTGGCTGGCCACATGATGGAAAGGATACAGCAGGAGCCTCTACCATCACTATCCATAGTTCCAGACTACAACATGCCTGTAAAAGTGTATGTTGCCACAGCAACTCAGACTCCTTGGGGGGGCTGATTGGATCAGTTGGTAGGACGGCCGGTGTGGATCAGATTGGTGACGACAGCACGAGGTTCGATCCCCAATCTGGCTGGGGTGGATTCGGGACCTGTCTCCCTTGTCCTACCCAGGGTGGAGATTGTGGCACTGTATGGGTTGGATCGGCCTTTGGGCAGAGAATAGAAGTTAGTTGATTATAGGGTAAATCCTCATTATCTTTTATGTTTGTGGAGTCGTTGCCATTCTGAATCTCAAGACATTGGAACAGCATAATGTAACTCCAACTTGTCCTCAAAGCCTGTGCAACGGGAGAAAAATGGTTTACCAAACACCTCTTCAATGACCAAACGGCACATGATCTTTAGACACATGTAGCACCAGGTCACATATGGATCAAACAGTTGGATTCATGGGCCTAACAGTGAAAGTATGATCCAAGTCCTGGCGTACACAACGACACCTGATAATTACCACAGAAATAAAAACGTTTTACGGTTTCATTTAGTGCGTAATGTAACGTTAAAAATAATACTTGTTAAGGAAGATCGCGTGATCTGTAGTAACCAGGAGACGAGTAGTGCTTCAACTACCTCAGCAGGCAGTGTAGAGTTAGAGTTGGAGTTGAAAGCACACATGTAGTTGCTGCTGAATATATTGGATGGAAACTTTAAGTTTATTTACAAGAAGTGTCTGCTGAGCAACTCTATCATTAATAGCACAACTCGGCCACCCTACAACAATTTCTTTCCCTTTCAGGACAGAAACATTAGCCCATGCATTATTCTGTTGAAATTTGATCTTGCATCCTCCCAGAATAGAAGGGACCGCAATCTCCTGGAGATTTCATTCGCTCCGGTACTCCAACGGTTAATATGTTTGTGCAAAGTTGCTTTGTGCACCACATTAAATCCATCGTAAACCGATTGAAAATAAACGCACTGGTAACAGTGCAAAATTAAACCTTACAGGAACGTGTTAGATAGTTCAACAGCAAAGGAAATCAGACCCTTGTGCACAAGTCTATTGCGAGGCGCAGAATGTGCTGCTTGCTCATGCATTACCTAATATGTCCACAGAAAAGGCCTTGTTTTTAATCCCAGCAAAACCTGCAGTGTTTACTCATCTGTTCAAACACAGCCGAATTCACAGGAAAGACCAGAGCGCAGGTGACAACTACCAACTATAACAGATTGCAACCAATAAAAATGATTTAATTAGAACAAGTTCAACACAGATGTCCCACTTCTAACTCAATTACAAGCTGAAAGTTTGAAATTCATAAAACAGCTAATCAGGTCCAAGTAGTGGAGGATTATTTACACTCGTTTTAGTTTTAAGATAAACATCGTCCTAACTGCCAATTTAAGGTTCACATCACCTCATCCATGTTCTTACTTTATAGGGTTGTAACTTGAACATTCCCTTAAGTGGTCTGATCCTCAAATATTTGCCTAAGAAATACAGTAATGTTAACATTCATTTAAATTTAATTAACTTGGTGTGGAGAATTTTTTTCTTGAGCAGGTTGTACAAGGCCATCACCTTCCTATCATGTCTACCTCTTCCACAGCTTCTCCTGCTAAGTGCAAAAACACAGCCTCCATTTACTGATATCTCCCCTATTGTACTACAACAGCACTTTGTATATTGCAACAACTCACATTCATAAAGCACCTGTAGGGTAGTAAAGCATCTCCAGGCACTCGACAGCAGCATTTATCAAATAGAATTCGACATCAAACCACATAAGATGATATTAGGGTAGGTAACCAAAGGCTTGGTCAAAGAGGTAAGTTTAAATATCTTAAAGCCAGGGAGGGCAAGAGGTTTAGGGAGGGAATTCCAGAGCTTAGGGCCCAGATGTCTGAAGACATGGCCAATTAAAGTCCAGGATGCACAAGAGGCCAGATTACTTGGCGGAACTGTAAAATGAAAGGTCTAATAAAAAGGTTAAATCTTAAATAAAAAAAGGGTCAGAGATGAAAGTAGAAGAGCTTGAAATAAACCACAGGACCCGCCAGGTCCAAAAAAAGGGAGAGGGAGGGGGAAAAAAAGGCCAAAACCACAAAGGCAGACATGTGCACCCATCAAAATGCCAACATCCAACCCACTCTCCAGACACCCACATCACCATCAGTCGGTCTCCTCCAGTCCCTATTTCTTATGATTTTATGTTACCATGCTCTACAACAAACTGAAGTTACAATGGAAGGCTGAAGTCACTCTCTGCTCAAACCAGAGTGCCAAGGAGAAAGGTTTACACAACTTGTAGCTCCTTTCCAAGACACTTCACAGTCAGAAATCAGACAAAAAAAAAAAGAAATATTTGAAAAGGTGACCAAAGGCTAAGTCAAGGGGTTGGTTTGAAGCAGGGGTCAAAAGGAAAAAAGGTTGAAGGATGGATGGAATTCCACAGTGAAAGGCCTTGACTGCTCAGGGTACTGCCACCAATGGGATGATGGGAGGTTTCTTTGATCCCCTTTGCTGTTTGTAAGAACTTGTGATAAACAAACAACTGTCATCTGGACCTACCCAACAGCAGCGACTAATAGTAATTTGTGACAATCATTCGTTGGCCACCATGTTGTTTGCACATTTGAGCATGTCAAAGACACCATATAGATGAAAGCTAATTCTTTGTTCTGTCCCTGTTTACTGCTGTAAATCAAGTTTCGCTGTGAACACAGCAGTTTAGCGACAGGAAATTAAAGTGCATTCGAGGCCCTGTGGTAAGGTTGTACGCTGTCTCATGAGATCTAGAGGCTTGCATGGTTGAACAATGACAGTTTAATAACACAGAACTATATACATATATATATAGGGTACAGTCCTGACTACGTGCAATCTTCATGTCGACTATCAGACTCACTACTATTGCTCCCATGTGACTCTCTCCATCATAACGTGGGTGGTACTGTTTCCCCAGTCCCACCCTAATATTACACTTCCCAAGTCTTTACCCAAATGTATTTACAATAATATTTACATGCTACCTCTTCTCTCCCCCCCCACCCCAAGTCTCTGACCTTACAGATTCAGACAGTCTGGAGGCTTAACAATTCTTCCAGATCTCATTCTTTACCAATTTGGAGGAGCGGTCATCTCAACTGCTTTGGGCTGAGTTTGTTGGTCTGGAGTTGAAGTTGCACAACTTTGTGATTCAAACACTCGTGTCAACATCTGGTTTGCTTCTTGCACTCCTTGGGTGTTGTATTTTTCTTTATCGAGAATTTGTCTTCCTTGGTCAGGTACCATGGGCTTAATCCCTTTCCTTCCGGAGGGAACGTTCACTCTGTTCATTCATTGAGTGGACTCGGGTGTTTTTATTCGGTGGGGTCTGTCATGTTCTTCCTGGAAGTTGTAGGTTTACAACCCTTATGTTTCCATGTTCCTCATCCTTGAGCTCAGCCTGCAGTTTGGCTTCTAATGTTGCACTCCGTTTCTTCATGTGCACTTGTGGCTCCCCGAGTTTTGTCTTGGTGAGTTGATGATCACTCCTCTCCTGCCCTAGGATCAATTTCATGTTGTGTGTCTGAGCCTGAAGCCCCTGCTTTTTTTTTTGCTGTAGTTTCTCCTGGTTCCGTGACAGCAGCTGTTTGACTCTGGAGTTCAGGTTCAATCTTCTGCTGCTGCTCCTTCTCCTCTGTATCTTCAGTTTTAAAAGTTTTGTGGTGCTCATCTGGACGTTTGGCTGGTCTGACAGAAGGAGTATTTTGTGCTGTCTGCAAAGAAGCTGGAATAACTGTCTCTGCAAAGAGGGAGGACAGTTCTGAACAGAAGTCCCAGTCAAGATCATCAGCATGGTGGACCTCTTAGCAGTCTCCAATTCAGTATGGTGGACTACAATGGTTGGTTTGACATCTTCTGCCATTTTGAGGAGAATGAGGACAACACAGGCATCTCTGCTCAGGAAAAATGTTGATTGCGAACGGCATACAGAATTTTCATTGTTTGCTTGTTGCCACACCAGAGCAGCTCTTGAATCATCCTACGACCAGTAGTTGGATTCCTCCAGGACCAGTGGTGTGTCTATTGTCCGTAGCCAGAGGTCTTTTAGCCACGGTCCCTGATCTGAGAGGACTGTTACACTGGCTTCAGTGTCTAACTTGAAATTTGAGAGATGACCATTTACAGATACGTCAGCACATTCCAAAATATGAATCCAGGTTCCTTAATATCTCCCAAGAAGAATTGTTGCTCTCCTTCTTGATGTGGCTGCTCTATCTCGTGGACTTGTTTGAGGTCCTCTGCACATCTCAAGGTTTTGGACTTAAACATATTTCCAAAGTGTCCCAGGTTGTTGCAGTGAAAGCACTGCGCAGTGATTGCTGGACACTGCTCATGCCTGTGAGGTCTTTTGGTGCCACAGCACTGACATGGTTTGCCATCATCTTGTGTTTTGCTTGGGTATTGCTTTCCTTGCCCTGAAGTCTCCTTGCCCTTTTGTTGCTTTAGGAGCTGGACTGTTGGGGTTGCACTGTACCACAGTCTAACTTCAGCATGCAAAATGGATCGATTTTGCTGGCGGACTTCTGATTGTCTGATGATCTGAATAGCTTTTTCCAAAGTCAGGTCTTTAGATTGGAGTACATCTGAAGGAGTATCACTGGCCAATCCCATTACTATTAGGTCACTTACAAGCTCCAACTTAAGGTCACCACAGTCACAGCCTTCAGCCAATCTTATTACTCATTTATGAAATAGTGTACGTGTTCCCTGGGCTTTTGGACTCGTTAAATTTTGCTCGCTCAAAAATCTTATTGCTTCTTAGGTTAAAGTAGGTGACAAATGATTCCATGACCTCTTCAAAGTTACTGGAAGATTCACTTATTCCTTCTCTGGCAATTATGTCATCGGCTATTGGATCTATTGAATATAATAGTGTATTCACTTGTTCAGCCTCTGTTTTCTTATTCAAGCCTGATGTTATCAGATATCTTAAAAATCTTCTTCTTCATAATGTCCAATTTTGTGTCTGGTCTGACCCTTGCATCTGCCTCAACTGACCTGACACTGTTGATTTAGCATCTATGCCTGTTTTCAGCACAGGGAATACAGCTTTAATTTGTTTTTTTTTAAATGGAGCCGCAGTAATAATTCTTCTTTCTTTCATTGCTTGTCAGGATTTGGTGGACCCCTGTCGCAGTTAGGAAGCCATTTTAAACTTCAGCGATTCTGCAGAAAATCTTCTGAGCAAACCGTTTTGGCCAGCTAGTTGCTTTCCTCAGCTTGGCTGATCGAATTGAAGCCCAACTTTTGCACTGCCTTCACTTCAATTTTTTTTTTTGTTGTTCATGCACGGTCACCACGTGTTATGGCACCAACTCTGGATCCAGGCTGCAGTGTTCCTCAAGCTGCACTCGTTAAAACTATCGTCCTGCCAGTGCTGCCTGATATTGCGCCTAATTTAAAAGCTTATTTCAGCCTTTTTTTTTACAAAAAGGAGTTTGCTCACCCTCGTGTGGTCTGACTAGGTCCTTTGCCTCTGCTTTCGATCGGGTCTCACAAAGGGACCTCCACATACTCGGGTGGAGCTCTTTAATGCTGCACAGCGGACCTTTCTTCTGTACTTCAGCCTCCATGCCTGTAATGGGGACTTCTTATGTGAACCCCAGCTGTGCATTCGAGGTCTTCAATGTAGGCACATTTCTCTCACGTCAGACTGCAGTTTCTTTACTTCCTCGTACTTAGGGATTTTGTGGTCCTTCACCTCCTGCCGCCATGTTATAAGGTCGTATGTTGCCTCGTGAAGAGGTCTCTACAGGCTTGTATGGTTGAACAAGAATGGTTTATCAATAACACATAACCATATACATATATACGGACTACAGAGACAAAAGCACAATACTGCGGATGCTGGAAATCTGCAATGAAAACAGAAAGTGCTGGAAAAACTCAGCAGGTCTGGCAGCATCGATGGAGAGAGAAACAGAGTTAACGTTTCGAGCCCGTATGAGATTTCTCTGAAGTAGCATGCTGACTAGGGGCTATCTTCATGTCAGCTTCTACCAGACTCACCACTACACTCCACTGCTACCATGTGACTCTCGACATCATTACATTGGTGGTACTGCTTCCCCCATCCCCCGTTAACCTTTACAGTCCCGAACACCCGAATATTAGGAGTATCCAAAGCAATCTTCATGGACTATAAATAATACAATGTGCATAAAGAAACACGAGGGGAATGACCAGAGTGGATTTTCCAGACCACAACTCTGGCCTTTTAAATCCTATGACCCCCTGCTCCTTAGACCTGAAGGGCCCCTTCCCCAGGCAGAGATTTCCCAAGGCTTTTCAACATAATATAAAACTTGGCATCCAGTAACTGTGGGAAGATGTTGGCATTTGAACATATAGGTAAAACATCTGGTAAAATATTTTTACCAGGTGATAATTAAAACAGAAGAGTTAGCTATGTGATAGGTGGTTTAATTCTGTTGTTTCTACGCGTAGCTTTGACAATAGATATAATAGCAGCTGTGTCACACTTCTGGCCGAGGCAGAATAAACACTCCCCAGGGGCAATAACATTTCCTTAGCTACACCAAGGAAGAAACATTAGCTCAGTTATGCACTTGTATCTCGTCTGTCAAAAGACCGCAAGACATTCCTTCCGGTTCCTGCCATGATGCTACTTCTGTACATTATGTCTGGTTGTCAGTGAACTATGACCTAGGCCTCACATTGCACCCAACTGCAAAACTAACTGCTAAAAAATCAAAGGAAAGGTTTCCCTTTGCTGTTATTTCCACTGCTGAATCACTTTGAGATCGACCACACTTAACAATTTCAGAATGAGAGGCTATAAAAGCCAAAAGGACCAGCTTGCACCGATGGCCTGGCCAAAATTCTTTCCAAGTTAACTCATGTCTAACTGGTGCTTATAATACTGTACTAATTCTATATAGAGTACAATACCGCTTACATTCAAACGTGAATGTGTGCATTGCATCAGTCTCACTATTCATTTCCCAATATTGATTCCAATATCTGACACGTTGATTGCAATTCTGTCCAAACAGAGTTTATTTCAGCACAATATTAATTCTGGTAATTGATGAATTAACTAGGTCATGATAATGAAGGAAAAAACATCAAATTGCATCTGGAGATATTGGACTTTAAAAATAAGACCCGAGTTTTTAAAATGCAAACAAGCCACTGGCTGGAACGATGCAGGGTGACTCCCTAAGAGGTAATGGAATCCCACCTTGTTGCCAGTCAAGGTACTTCTAAAGACATCCAGAAACTAATTGATCCCTCTGGCAGAGACAATGGGACATAACGGGAGATGAGCAAAATCTCTTCAAGAAATCCTGTGAGCAATGCCCAGATATGTGACTTTACTTCTCACTTGGAATATACAGAGGGGTTGAAAGTGAGCTGAAAAGCTGTCCCTGTGTCTCTCTGTTGGTGGGTGTTCTGAAAGAGCAAGTGCTGGAGGTTTGACTCAGCAGTAACAGCCACACACAGTACCCCTGCAAATCGCCTTTTGCAAGTATCCCGATCTCTCTCTCTCTCGCTCCACTGAAATCAACACCACTAGAACCTCAAAACCGACAATTCGTCTACCAAAGTCGGTACTACTGGGATCTCAAAACCAACTATTCGCCAAACGAAGTCAATTCTACTGGAAGCTTGAATTGCAACACTCAGTCACCTACTCCCCACGAGTCAAGGACTGCTCTGTATACTTTTTATTTTTATACATACAAACTAAATTCTTACTTTTAACCTGTATGACCGCATAGGCACGCGTTTTATCCTTTCTTGCCTTCAGTAGTTAATAAACTTCCTCTTATCTTTAACTCAAGAAAGTCTGATTAATTTGGCTCCTTCAAAACCAGAACAATTGGGTCTGGGAAAAAGGTAACTGCGAAAGGGATCCTTTTTAGATTCAATCTTCTTGCGACCAACAGAGGTGGGTAGGGGGTGCGGGTGGGGTGCTGAATAAACACAAGGAGCCAGTTCATCCCTCCTTGCCTGGGGCATAACAATTTGGGGGTGTCCGAGCCAGACGATGGCAAATGAAGGGGTCTCGCCTGGATCAACAACTTTGGGAAACCTCACCTGGAGGGGGGGTTGGGTCGTAACATAGGTTACCCTCTGCGTGTAGTACAATGCTCTACTTTTCTTAAAGGTGTGTTTCTTCAAAACTCCAAAATGGAAAGGTTACATCGCTGTTCTTTAACCTCAGGATTGGGTTCAGATTGAGAAGAATTTTCACATAAAGGGAGATGTTAATGCAGTCCTACAGCCCGAGATGTTTCACAGGAGCAAATATCAGACCAAAAAAATAGCTACAACCAAACAAAACAGGAGATATTAGGACCTGTTATTCAGGGAGGAAGTCTCTTTTTTCCCCCCCGGAGGGCCTTAAAGGAACAAGAAGGGGCAACCTTTAGGGAGAACATTCCAGAGCTTGGGGTCCAGATCTTTGAAGAGATAGTCACCAATTGTGAGTAAGGAAGTGAGTGATGCGCGTCAACAGGGTAACAGGAAGAGGGCTGAACAGCAGACAAACAGTGGCGGGGTGAAGACAGGCGACATTACGAGGGTGGATACAGTGTCTTTCATATGGGGTCAGAAGCTTGGTGTCAAGTAGGTTGCAAACTATCAGGTTCAGCCTCAGACAGCGAAGGTTTAGTGCGATGGAATCAGTGGCCGGGGAATGCAGTTTGTGCTGGGGTCAAAGAAAACGGCTGTGGTCACCCCAATGTTTAACAGGTCTATTTAATGTTTAATTGGGGGAAATTAGGGCTCACCCAGAACTGGATGTTGGACGAGAAATCTGGCAACACAGGGAAAGTGGAAGGGGGTCAAGTGGTGTAGCAGAGCCTGGTGTGGTCAGCGGACAGGTGGAACCTGACTCCTTGTCAATGAACGATGTTACTGAGGGCAGCATGCAAGTGAGAACTAGGAGGGGCCAGGGATGGAATCTGGGTAGGTGGGGAGGGAGAGAGGACACCCCAGAGGTAATGGTGCAGAAGGAACCCCTTCTCCCCTCTTCCCCCCCCAAATAGATGTTAAGGCTCACAAGTGAAAATGAGGTTTGGATGTCACTCAAACAAGTCCTGAAGGAAAACCAGAGCACAATAAATCAACTCAGAGGGACATCGGGGGAAGGGGGCACAGCGAGGGTGGGGGTAGACATGTCATCGCAGAAGGCAGCGACTACTTCTTTGAGGTCTGCTAGTTCCAGAGATTCTGACTGATCTGATTTGCTGTGTGTGTTTCCAGCATTTTCTATTTTGGCTTTGCTCCTTTTGCATTTGGGTTAGAAGCAAGAGGATCTACACTCCTTGTAACAACGTACAACACCCATTGTTATGACAAACAGGAACCTTAACTTTCCATTTCAATCAATGTGGGGGGGTGGTGGTGGAAACAAGCCAGACTGGAGTTTTAAGGAAGCAAAATTCTTGGCCTTGGGGTGGTCTATCATGGTTATGTGCTTCTATGTAATGTTATTTCCTTTAAGAAGAGAGAGATTTCTGGACTCTAAAGGTGTCAAGGGGTATGAGGAGAGAGCGGGAGTACGGCGTGGAGATAAGAGGATCAGCCATGATCATACAGAATGGCGGAGTAGGTTCGAAGAGCAGAATGACCTTCTCCTGCTCTTATTTTCTATGTTTCTATTAAGTCCTGACTTCCATTCTCACCATTGTAAATGCTAATTGAAGACAAATACCTATCACTCCTTTCCACTGAGCTACTTAATAGGTGCAGGTGAGATGGTGGCGTAGTCACTGGACTGGTAATCCAAAGGTCCAGGCAAATGCCCTAGGCACATGGGTTCAAATCCAATTAATACATATGGAATATAAAGCTTGTCTCAGTAATGGTGACCATGACAACTATCATTGATTGTTGTAAAAACCCATCTGGTTCATCAATATTCTTTAGGGAAGGAAATCTGCCATCCTTACCTGGTCTGGCCTCCGTGAATTCAAACCCACAGTAATGTGGTTGACTCTTAACTGCCCTCTAAGATGGCCTAGCAAGCCACTCAGTTCAAGGGCAATTAGGAATGGGCAACTAATGCTGGCCTTGACAGCAACGTCCACATCCCATGAAAAAGAATAAAGAAAGCAGGATGATCGGCAACTTCCTCCGGGACCCCTAACAATCCCATTCCAACTGGATGCCCCTGGGGTGGGGGTGTGCAAGAGCACCTGAAGATGACCAGCTCTCCCTGCTTTACGCCCTCCTCTGTGTGCCAATTATTATGTAACAGGAGCACGAGCTGAGTAAACAGCTTGGTATCGAATGACAAAACCCATGAACAAAACAGGCCAACGTCCAATGACGGAAACTCGCCCAGTGAGAAACTGTAACTAGGGCCACCATCTACAAGGTTACACATCAGGACACACAAAGTAAATATCACCGGGTTCCTGTCAACAACCATTTTAATGGATGTGTTGCCTGCATCTACAAAGCAATGAACAAGCCACTCCTATTTCTACCTCTCTCCTCCTTTTCAGACGCTCCTTAAAAATCTACCTCTTTGGTCGAGTTTTTAGCCACTTGTCCTCATATCTCCTCAGGTGGCTCGGTGTCTAACTTCAAAAACGCTCCTGTGAAAGCGCCTTTGGATTTCTTGCTATGTTAAATGCGCTACAAAAATGCAAGTTGTTGTTAAGTTAATTGGGCCAATAAGGGTGGCATTGGGTACCCCAATAACCTCAGACATAACAAAAATAAAAATACCTGGAAAAACTCAGCAGGTCTGACAGCATCTGCGGAGAGGAACACAGTTAACATTTTGAGTCCGTATGACTCTTCAACAGAACTAAGGAAAAATAGAAGACAGGTGAAATATAAGCTGGTTTGGAGGGGGTGGGGGGTGCTGAGACAGGTACAGCTGGATAGAGGGCCAGTGATAGGTGGAGATAGCCAAAAGATGTCCCAGACAAAAGGACAAAGCGGTGTTGGAGGTGGTGTTATTATCTAAGGAATGTGCGAAGAAGTGACATTAAGGGTAGAAAGCAGGACGAACAAGGTACAGATAGGCCTAGTGGGGGTGGGGTGGGGGGGAAGGGATCAAAATAGGCTAAAAGGTAGATTTAAAACAATGGATGGAAGTACATTTAAAAATAGCGGAAATAGATGGGAAAAGAAAAATCTATATAAATTATTGAAGGAAAAAAAGTTGGGGGGGGGGGGGCGGATTGAGGAGAGAGTTCATGATCTAAAATTGTTGAACTCAATATTCAGTCCAGAAGGCTGTAAAGTGCCTAGTTGGAAGATGAGGTGCTGTTCCTCCAGTTTGCGTTGAGCTTCACTGGAACAATGCAGCAGGCCAAGGATGGACATGTGGGCATGAGAGCAGGGTGGTGTGTTGAAATGGCAAGTGACAGGGAGGTCTGGGTAATGCTTGCAGACAGACTGAAGGTGTTCTGCAAAGCGGTCACCCAGTCTGCGTTTGGTCTCTCCCATGTAGAGGAATGGGAGCAGTGAATGCAGTAGACTAAATTGAGGGAAGTGCAAGTGAAATGCTGCTTCACTTGAAAGGAGTGTTTGGGCCCTTGGACGGTGAGGAGGGGGGGAAGTAAAGGGGTAGGTGTTGCACCTTCTGCGTTTGCATGGGAAGGTGCCGTGGGAGGGGGTGATGGAGGAGTGGACCAGGGTGTCCTAGAGGGAATGATCCCTGCGGAATGCCGCTGGGGGGGGGGGGGGGGGTGGTGAAGGGAAGATGTGTTTGGTGGTGGCATCATGCTGGAGTTGGCGGAAATGGCGGAGGATGATCCTTTGAATGCGGAGGCTAGTGGGGAAATCAGCTCCACTTGCCTCCTCAATCCAAGAAAGCAACACTAACAAAATAAACTAAATAAAGTTAGTATAAATGTTCAATTAAATCAGGATCTGACTGGTGTGGTCCAACCATTTATCAGCAGACCTGTAGGGAGGGAGCAGGAGGATTCCACGAAAGAATCTAGATGTCCCCATCTCAGCCCCAGTCTGGGGACATCAATCCAGTAAGTATCATAGTAATCATCATATGGCAACACTTAAAAAGAATTAAGTGTTTCTCTCTTTCTCACCAGACTGCTCCACCCCCATTAGCTGTCCTACGGTGAATTAGGTCCTGATAAGATATAGAAAGTAGAAAAATCACATTGCGCCAATATATATTTAATATTGTGTAACTACATTTCTTGTGGGACATTCTTACTTCAATATATCAGGCTTTCCCCAACACAACCATCTCCAACAACAGATCTCCAAACACAAATACTTTCACTTCATGTTATAAATCTCAAAACACCCTCTCAAGACCCAATCCAAGTTTGAAAGGACAAATTATATAACCATGGCATAGGCTTTCTTTTGTATAAATTGTTCAAAAAAAAAAACTTGCACAAAATTGCTAGCAGAATAAATTCTCGCAAACAGAAAACGAATGGCAATTTCATTTGTTTTCAGAAAAATATTGACCAGGACACTGAGGGAACAGCTACTCTGTCCTCAATAGCACCTTGGGATCTTTAACGCCCACCTGAGTAAACAGACTTGGATAAAACGTTTCATCTTAAATAACTACATCCACCACAATAGCACTCACTCCCTCATTACTACACTGCAGTGTCAGCCATGATAACGTGCTTAAGTTCTATGTTTGAAGCCAGTCTTCTTGAGGTTAAATGTCAGTGGTGCAAATCCAATCAGGCAGTGTAGCAGTGAGCAATAAGATCAGATAGCCCACATTTAACATCCGGACTAGGGAAACATAACTGATCTCTGTTAGGGCAAAAGTAGCATGTACGTGGACACAAGGACAGAATTAGGTTTAACAATCAACATGTCAAAACAATCGCTTTGTTGAAGCTCACACATGAACAATGGTCACTAAGGTTGGGTACTGGAGAGATGCTAGTCTCTCTACAGTCATAGACCAGTAGATGCACCTCTGGAGGAAACATGAACCTTTTTCTGATGCAGCAAGGGCACACTACAAATTCCACATCTGCACTAGATAACCTCTTGGGTTCAACATTACGAGACATTCTGGTTTTCAGATTCCAAAGCCAGAACAATCAGCACGCCTTTACTATCCAATATCTAGTGATAAACCAGCACAACTGGGACAGTTAACAATAATACATCTTGCTGAGTGCATTGGATATTGTAATCTTACACATGGTGACATGTGCGAGATCACAATGTTTATCAATCTGTCTTCCCGAAGATAGAACAACCTGGTGAGATGACCAACTGTAAGCCCATAAACCGTTGTTTTAAGTTATATTAATTAAGTTCTCAATGAAATTAAATGCACTTCCTATTATATTCACTGAACAGACTGGCTCCAATATAAAAGAGAGTGGATGGTCTGCCTGTCTTACAAATATAAATCCAAACTTCTGCTGACTGACCATGTTCCAGATCAATGGATTCTCCCCTTGCAATCATGTCCTTGATGTCATGGCAGCATGTGCCCAAGTGTGGGACCTAGGACCCTTAAATAAATCTGATGTCAATGGGGGTCGGGGGAGAACAGGCTAACGCCATACCCAGCACAAAGGAAGCCACTGATCATCTCAGCCCCAGCTGGACAGTCAGTGGCAAAGTGGTAATGTCACTGGACTAGTAATCCAGAAGCCCTGGCTATGGGGACACAGGTTCAAATCCCACCATGGCAGCTGAGGGAATTCAAAGTCATAAATCTGGAATTCAAAGCTAGTCTTAGGAACGGTGCCCTGAATCTAACAGGTTGCTGGGAAAACCCATCTGACACACACTAATGTCCTTTAGAGAAGGCAATCTGCCATTGGTACCTATCTGACCTAGCCACTCAGTTGTACCAAACTGATACAGATACCAGACGGACTGCAGCGATTCAAGGTGGCGACTCACCATCGCCTTCTCAAGGGCAATTAAGGATGGGCAGCAAATACTGACCTAGCCAGCAATGCCCTCATCCCACAAAAAGAATGAAAGAAAAATAGGTGGTACATTTCTCCACTAAACCAGATTGGCAGCTCAAGTGAGAGGTGGCAGTAAGTCACAAGAGACAGGTCCACATGCCCTTGAACTCTGGCAATCTTCTGGCCAGAAGACTCAGCCCTACTTGACATTTGCTGATTTGTAGTGTTTGAACTTTCCCTTGTTGAAATAATTGTTCTTAAGAGTTGTTGCCTTATTGGTTGAGGAATCAGAAACCAGAACATCAAAATCTTATGAGGATAGGTTGGACAGACTGGGCTCATTTCCACTGGAGTTTAGAAGAGTGAGGGGTGATTTGAATGAAGTATACAAGATCCTGAACAGCCTTGACAAGGTAGATGTTGAAAGAAAGTTTCCTCTTGTGGGTGAGTCCAGAACTAAGGGGCACTGTTTTAAAACCCTTTCAGGAGGAGAATTTTTTTCTCTCAGAGGATTGTGTGACTTTGGAATTCTCTGCCTCAGAAGGTGGTGGAGGGGGGGTCATTGAATATTTTTAAGGCAGAGGTAGATAGATTCTTGTTAGGCAAGGGAATCAAAGGTTATTGGGGTTGGATGGGAACGTGGAAATCGAAACACAAGATGATCAGCCATGATCTTATTGAATAGCAGAGCAGACTCGAGGGGCCAATCGGTCTGCTACCTGTTCCTATTTCTTATAATCTTATGTTCTTATCTGTCAATCTCTGCAGCTTGAGATATATATAAATGAACTGGATCATGAGTTTCAACTATAACTGGGATTTATAAAGCTCCATATAATGCACTGATGTGGCTGGAATGTCTGGCATTCCTTTATTAAACCTGGGGGACCTCTGCAAAATAACAAGATAAAAGTCAAGGGTATTCTGCTTTATCATCACCTGATCATTTATCATTCTACTTACTGGGAGACACTTAGACACTCTGTGACCCTCAATACTCTAGTGTTCAAAATTTCAAAGCATATGTGATCGGAGGCATCAGAATGAAACATTTTGTGCAGGATTACTGTCTCCTGAAACGGGGCAAGGCCCTTAGTGTAAAAGAAGAGCTTCACGATAGTGGAAGAGAAAAGAGGCAAGTTCTAATTAACTGCTTCTGACTGGCAGCTTTAGCTATGACCACAGGGAGCCTGTGAATAGGAAACTAAAATAGATGCTCATGATTTAATCAGAGGATGGGATCTGCAGTGGGTCTCAGAATTTATCATCGGAAGAGAGTGGAAATATATTATAATCGATAAACAGTGTACGGCTCTGATAATGCTCAGGATTGTACATGTGTATCTGTCCATTAGATTGGTTACACCAGGGATCCCCAAATTCAGCTGGTACCAGGCGATTTTATCCTCAGCTGTTCCTGTGGAGCTCTGGATGTATTCTTCCAGTGGGGTGGCTGACTTTAAAAAAATCTGAACCTCAGGAGCACATTTAAGCAGGTATAGCACTGGTTTCAGTGGAGTCACTGAGCATAAATTCACCTGCAGGACCTTACAGAAAGCACAGGGGATCGGGTAAGTGGAGCTTTAACAATGGCTCCACTTAAAGAAGTTCATTCATTTAAAACACCAACAATGAGCAGTGATATTTATGTTGGAATTTTGTCCATTACATGTCTGACCTTCACTGCGCAAATACACTTCAAGCTCAGTCCTGTTACAATAGTGATTTTGGCTTCACATCAATCCTAAACTGGGGAAGTGTCGTTCTGGTAGCCTGATCTGATTGCAAAGTGGAATTAAAGGACTTCTCCAGGGAATCCTTCTCCAGTGTCAGGCTCCAGGTTCAGGCTGCAATGTCAAGCAAAACTATCTATCCACTGATGCTAGTTATACCATAAACGCACCTTTGCAGTCACATCACTCTTAAAAGGAACACCAATTTCACTGGCAAGAGGGGCCCCAGAAGAACAACTATTGTTCCCGATGTTAATTCATCCCCGTTACAGGTTTGGGTTCAGCAGTTATTTTAAACCCATTTTGATGATGACTTTGTTGATGGTTTAAGAAACTATTTCCAGTAGCGGAAGGGTGGTCAACTAAGAGACCGACTGAAGAGCCAGAGAGAACCAGAGGAAATAAACACAGCAAGTTGAGATCTGGAATGTGCTGCCCGAAAGGGCAGTGGAAGCAGGTTCAATAGTAACCTGCAAACAAGAATTGGATAAATATCTTGAAGGGAAATAATTCACAGAGCTATGGGGGGGGGGGGGGGCGGGGGAGAGCATAGAACTTGGGCTACTCAGATAGATCTATGCAAAAAGCCAGCACATGCACGATGGGCTGAATGGTCTCCTTCTGTGCTGTATCATTCTATATTGAATGAACTTATATCTATATAGTGCTTTTCATGACTAATGGACATCTTAAAATGCTTTACACCCCTTGAAGGATTTTTGTTTTGAAGTGTGGTCACTATTGTAATGTAGGAAACGCGAAAGCCAATTTGTGCACAGCAAGCTCCCACAAACAGCAATGCGACAATGACCAGGTACTGTTCTTTAGTGTGATGTTGATTGAGGGATAAATATTGGCCAGGACACCGGGGATAACTCCCGCGCTCTCCTTCGAAATAGTGCCATGGGATCTTTTACATCCAGCCAAGCAGATGGACGGGGCCTTGGTTTAACGTCTCATCTGACAGTGTGGCACTTCCTCAGTACTGCACTGGAGTGTCAGTCTTAAAGATTAACATTCGTTATTTGTACAGTGCTGAGAAATGTTATCTGGACAGTTTCATGGATAACCTTTGTAAACATTCATCTTGAGTGGCCTCATCTCTCTAACATGTGAGGGATGAGATCATTACAGCTGAGAAATGAACAGAAGGCTCCACACTTTGTGATGTAATTTGGCTTAAACTTTTAGCAAATGCCCATTGTTCACCAAAGTGGAGAGGGCGAGGGCTGGGAATGATGTGGCGCACTGTGCCTGACCCTGGGAAGGATAACCGATTCCAACAGCAAAAGCGCACTGGGGGGACGCTGTCTGAGGATTGAATTTTACCCACACCCTCTGTCCAGGTTCTTTAAGAATGATTACACAGCGCCTCGGGGCCGAAAAGAGAATAACAATCGTGCAGATGCACCTGAAAGTGGAACAGGCTGGTATGGAGACAAGCTAAATTCCATTGCAACTCTCTGCAATTTTCAAGCTGAAGTGTTTTGTAATTGCACTGGTACACGTTTTGAGTAAAGTATATTTTTGGGGGGGGGGGGGGAAACAAAAGTCAATTGCCAACAAAAGCCTGAAATTAACAAAATAAAAACCACACTGAAATAGGCAAGAATTCACACAGTAACAGCGAGTGCGGGGACAGTGCAGAAAGATAACCTTACCAAAATAATCTGCCTTAGGGTTTGCGTCCATTTCTTGCTCCAGCCGCTGAGTGAGAGCTTCTAACTTTAATTCTGCCCTCGACGGTCCGGTCTCTGGCTGTATATGGAGAGTCTGACAGGGCAGGCGGACCCTGGAGGCGGACTCCTGGCCAGCGGGGCAAGCCAGCCCCGGCGGGTGGCAGCAGTCCGGATCATGCGGGAAGGCCGCCCGGGGCAGGTGGCTTTGCCCCGGGCTGGGGCCAGGGGAAGGGATCCGGGACTCGGGCACCATGGGCGGCGGCGGCGGCGGCGGCGGCTGCTGCTGCTGCCTGCTGCCTCTGGCGGCCTCGCCGCCGGGGGGCTCCGGCTCTGCCCCGGGGGCGGGCGGCGATCCCGCCCAGGTTGGGGGCTGCGGATCGGCGGCGAGAGAGAGGGGAGGCGGCGGCGGCGGGGGAGGCGGCGGCAGCCTCTGCTCGGAAGGGGGGGCAGGAAATTTGGCCGGGGCGCGGTGCCCATTGGGGTCAGAGGCAGCAAAGCTGGGGAGGGGGCTGTCGGGGGGGGTGGTCCTGGCTGGGGGGCTACTGTAGGGGAGCTGCCCATACTGCAGGAGGCTGGACCTGGGACTGGGACCGGAGGCAGACTTGGGGCTGTGAGGGGCTTGATCGTAGGAGGAGATGAAGCTGGACCTGGGGCTGGCCAGGTTGGACCTGACCTCATTATTCCAACTCACCCCGGGGCTAGACGGTGGATAGTCCGGCTGAATGGCCGGGGCAGAAGCAGCTCCAGCCCCAGCTCCGGGCTGGAACCTGCCCCCGACACCGTCGTTCTCGTAATTGCCCCTGGGGCTCAACTCCTGCGAGTACCGGTTGGGTCGGTGGTGGGGCTCCGACGGGCTGGGGGCTCCTGCCCCACACACGGGGGGCTTGGCCGCGATCTCGCCGCTGAGCCGCTTCTGCAGGCGGAGGAGGGGGGCGGCTCTCTCGCCGCCGGCGGGGGGGCCGCCGCCGGGACCGGCGCCGGGCGGGTTGTCCGGCTCGCCGGGGGTCTGGGGGCTGTAGCCCCCGTTGAGCCTGCCCAGAGCCCCCGCTGGTGCCAGCCCCATCACCAGCAGCTCCTCCTGCTGCCGCTGCAGATGGATCTTGCTCATCTTGGAGGCGAACACCCGCCGGGTCTCCTCGAACTCGGGTTTGCAAGCCTCCCGGTTCACCCGGAACAGCCCGTCCTTGGACGCCTCGTACATGTTCAGGTCCTCGATGAACTTGCTGGCCTCCAAGCCCAGGTCCTCGTACCTATCCATCCTGCCGCCGCCTCGGTCCCCAGGCAAATCCTGCAGAGAGGGAGAGTTTCCAGTGACCGCTGCTGGGTGGGAGGAGGAGGAGGAATTTCATTCAAAGTTTCCAACCCCCTCTGCAATCCAAGCCCAAGTTGTCCTGTGCAATCCCACAGTGAATCATTCCCACATCCAGCACTGGGGAGGAGGGGAGTTGGGGGGGGGGGGTGGGGGCGGTGGTGGGGGTTATTACTTCCTTACACAGAAATCCCCGCACTCCCAGATTCCCATATCCTGGTACACTTGAGAGAGAGAGAGAGAGAGACTTGGCTGCCTGCTCTTGTCCCTCCTTTCCTAGCGACTGTCCTTTCCCGAGTTTCCCATCCGCAGTGCTAAAAGTTTTCCAGAAAAGTTTTTCTTTCGAAAGTTTCGCCTCCCACCCACCCCGTCTGCAGAAAACACAGCCGCAAAACACAACCCCTGACTGCTGACTGAACAAGTACCAGGGCCTAAGAGTTAAAGAGTTAAGAATGTGGCGGACGGGCACACAAGCAGAGACCTGTCTCACTGGGCACAAATAGAGATCAATGCGCCGAATCCGCACCTCAGACCCAGCGGCACTTTGCTCTTAAAGGCGCAGGCACACCTTCCCAGAAATTTTGCCTGTTTTAATAGTTTCTGCAACAAACTTGCCAGACTTGGGATCAGAAATGTGAAAGCTGTGTGTTTGTTCCATTAGGTTTGTTCATTTCTCATTTAAAGGTTTGTTACTCGTGTTTCCTTTAATTATAAGTATTAACTGTAAACTGAGATATGTAAATAAGTATATTTTTGTAGATACAAAATGGATGTGTGTACCCGACATTCAACCCCTCCAGACATCTGTCCATAAAATGCGAACAATATTTATTTTATTCATTCATGAGATGTGGGTATCGCTGGCTAGGTCGTCATTTCATTCCTATTCCTAATTGCCCTTGAGAAGGTGGTGGTGAACTCCCTTCTTGAACCACTGCAGTCCATGTGGTGTGGGTACACCTATAGTGCTGTTGGGGAGGGAGTTCCAGGATTTTGTCCCAGGGACAGTGAAGAAACTGCAATATATTTCCAAGTCAGGAGGGTGAGTGGCTTGGAGGGGAACTTCCAGGTGGTGGTGTTCCCATGTGTCTGCTGTTGGTCTAGATAGTGGCGATTGTGGGTTTGGAAGGTGCCGTCTAAGGAGCCTTGGTGAGTTCCTGCAGTGGATTTTGTAGATGGTACACATTGCTGCCACTGTGCGTCGGGGGTGGGGGGAGTGAATGCTTGTGGATGTGGGCCAATCATGCGGGCTGCTTTGTCCTGGATAGTGTCAAGCTTCTTGAGTGTTGTTGGAGCTGCACTCAGCCAGGCAGGTGGGGAGTATTCCATCACACTCCTGACTTGTGCCTTGTAGATGGTTGACAGGCTTTGGGGAGTCAGGAGGTGAGTTACTCGCTGCAGGATTCCTAGCCTCTGACCTGCACTGTAGCCACTGTATTTTTACGGTGTAAAGTGAAGTGTAACATACAATGCGCTTTAAAGAAAGACTTGCATTTATATAATGCTTTTTAGGACCATAGGATGTTCCAAAAGCGCTTTACAGCTGATGAAGTACTTTTGAAGTAGTAACTGTTGTAATGTAGGAAATGCAGCAGCCAATTTGCACACAGGAAGCTCCCACAAACAACAATGTGATAATGACCAGATGAGCTCCTACATGGCTCGGTGTCACATTTTGTTTTTTAACACACCTGTGAAATGCTCTGAGATGTTTTGTTATGTTAAAGGTGCTATATAAATAAAAACTGTTGTTGTAATCTGTTTTTGTGATGTTGATTGAGGGACAAATATTGGCCTGGACACTGGGAGAATGCCCCTACTCTTCTACAAAATAGTCCCATGGGATCTTTTACACCTGCCCGAGAAGGCAGAAGGGGCCTTTGTATAACATCTCGTCTGGAAACTGGTACCGCCGACAGTGCAGTATTCCCAATGTACTGCACTGGAGTGTCAACCTTAATGTTTGTGTTCAAGTCTCTGGAACGCAAAGCTAATTCACCAGCTTCTGCCTCAGAGGCAAGAGTGTTACCCACTGAGCCATGGCTGACACCATTTCAACATTTTGCCTTAATGCCAATTGCAGATATCCTTTACTTTACTAGGATGTTATTAGCTGTTAATGATCATCCTTGTGGCTAATTTGGGCAGGACTGCCAATTTAATGCTAAGGTTAAAGTGGGTGAGTGTGATGTCTAGCCAAATCTCAAAAGTATTCCCTGAGTCTGAAATCCCAAATCTCCAAAAGCCTCAAGAGGCTCCTTCCCAAGTCAACAGCTTGCTGCAATTGAAATTGCAGTATATGGAGTTACCAGGACTAATTACAAGTGTTAGGCTATCTATGTCAAAAGGTCTAAGAAATTGGCTTTCTTCACTTTGTTCAGCTTTGTTCAGTCTGGAAACAGTTTGTTACAAATGAAGGGGGTATGCAGAAAAAAAATCAATCTACTGAGACTTTCTGCCTTATCACCGCATGATTACAAATAGTATTTTGCACAATTTTCTGCTACAATACCCCCACAGTTCAGACAAATCTTGGGCTCACCCCCTCCCCCCACAGATGTCTGTCAACTTCCAATTTCCCCCTCCACTGCAATGCCAGACCAAATGTGTTGCAAAACCCCAGCTATTCCAATGCTACCACAACCCAGCCCCCCAACTCCCGTTCTGCCTTGGTCCCAGGAGTCTCCCAGTTACTCCCCCCAGTCATGAAAAATGCAAATTGCCTCCTTTTTTCATTTATTGCTGGGATGTTGGCATCATTGGTAATAAGGCCAGAATTGATTCCGTACAGTAATTCCAATCCATAATTTTCTTTTGTTAAAAAAAATATTTTATTCTCAAAATATCTAAAAGAACATTACAAAACATTTCCAAATGGCCATCACAGTGCAATGATATTTAAGTTTTCTGCATAGATCATGTTGCACTCTGAGGTGCTTCAATGCAATTGTGGTACATATAATATTTGCTGTACACATTCAGTGTGAGACACACAACCCCAGGGGATCTATGCAGTTTCCAGCCCCTCGGCGCACTATCGCTGAAAGGTCTTAGACAGGTGACCTTTCCCCATTGCCTTTGCAGCGGCTGTACCAGGCTTTACTGCAGCCCTCAACACGTAGTCCTGGACCTTGGAACGTGCCAGTCTGCAACACTCGGTCGTGGACAGCTCTTTGCACTGGAAGACCAGCAAGCATCGGGCAGACCTAAGGGTACCCTTCACCAACTTGATAACTCTCCAGCTGCAGCTGATGTTGGTCTTGATGTGCGTCCTTGGAAACAGCCCTTAGAGCACAAAGTCCTGTGGCACAGAACTGCTCGGGATGAACCTCGACAAAAACCACTGCATCTGTCTCCTGACCTGGGAGGACCACTTCATTTTTCTCCGCAAAAATATACTTTATTCGTAAAATATCTGAAAGAACATTGCAAAACATTTCAAAATGGCCATCACAAAGTGTAATGATATTCAAATTTTCTACATAGATCATGTTGCACTCTGAGGTGCTTCAGTACAATAAAAGGAACATTACAAACTTTCAAAACGGTCATTGCAGGAAGTGCAATAATATTCAAACCTTCCACATCCATCATGTTGCACTCTGAGCTCCTTCAATACACTAAAAAGCAGGTGTTGGTGAACCACCAGCAGCTCAGTGGTTTGCTAAACTATTTCAGCAAACAGTCACAAATCAGCCACATCTCTTTGGGTCTGGAGTCACATGTAGGGTAGGCCAAACCAGGTAAGGATGGCAGATTTCCTTCCCAAAAGGGCATTAATGAACCAGATGTTTCTTATGACAATCCGATTGTTTCATGATCATTATTAATGAGACCAGCGTATTATTCCAGATTTACTAATTAAATGCCCATAGCCATCAGGGAGGAATTCAAACTCATGACTCTGAGCATTCATCCGGGCCTCTGGATTACTAGTCCAGTCACATTACCACTATGCTACCACTACCAGGGTGGTCACCTTACCATATGGCCTCAGCTATAAAATCGATAAGGTATAAAAATTAAAATATAGATAGAGGAGTATATATCATAGATAGTTAGAAAAAAAATTAACTGATGTGATTTTAGTAGAATAATGGATAAAGTAAAATGTGCCAGCAAAATCCCAGAATATAATGTCACAAAATTGAATTTTCCCTTGGTATTTTTGGCATGAACAGCCCCAATGACTCACCATGAATAACAGTATGAGGTATGTGGTAGATATTTACGTAACTCTTGTATCCCCACCTGTCCATAATACTCCAAATGTCACACAACAGAAGTCACACTTTATCATAGATGCCAAACAATCTTCAAAATAACAATGCTGTCATTGATCTGGGGTCTAAAGTTAACAAAAACTTTCCAAATTATAATTAAACCCTAACTGACTTCATCCTGCATTTCCTGGGGGAATCTAGAGCTAAGGGACACAAAATCAAAATAAGGGATCCCCCATTTAAGATGGAGATGAGGAGGAATTTCTTCTCTCAGAGGGTCATTAATCTTTGGAATTCACCACCCCAGAGAGCAGTGGAGACTGGGTCATTGAACATGTTCAAGGCTGAGTTCGATTTTTTGATCTGCAGGGGAGTCAAAGGTTATGGGGAGTAGGCAGGAAAGTGGAGTTGAGGCCACAATCAGATTGGTGGTGATCTTATTGAATGGCAAAACAGGTTCGAGGGGCCAAATGCCCTACTGCTGCTTCTATTTCTTATATTTTTATTTACTGAACAGCGATTAGAGTTTCTGAATTGAAATAGACACAACTTCATCTTAGCAACAGATTAATATATTTTGTTTTGCATGACATTAAGCTTATAAAACCACAAATATAGTTTACCGTCTTCAGGCCTTTTCAGTTATAACAGGACAGATCAGACAGGGGGCACATGCAAAACAGAATATGATGGGTTTGGAGTGCATGTGTGCAAATGCACAGAACATGATAATTAAGGTTGGCGAGCTGTGGGCACACATTATCACAGAAGATTATATACTGGCAATAACAGAGACCTGGCTTAAAGCAGGGGAGGGTTGGGAGCTTAATACTTCTGGTTACAAGATGTTCAAGAAAGATGGGAACAGAGATAAAAGGAGGGGGTGGCAGCATTGGTCTCTGAAATGATTCTAGCACTGCAGAGGGATGATGTAGTTAAGGAATCAAAGGCAGGGTTAGAATTAAGGAACTACAGAGGTGCTATTATGCTAATGGATGTATACTATAGACTGCCACTGTAGTGGGAAGGAGATAGAGGAGTAAATCACAGAAAGATGCAAGGACCATAGAGCAGTAATGATGGGGGATTTCAATTATCCTAATATAGGCTGGGATAGTGACAGTGTGAGGAACTCCTGAAATGTGAACAAGAGAAATATCTTGTTTCCAGCCCAATGAAGGAGGTAATCCACCTTCCAATCTCCACAAACTTGAGCTCATCTAAAACTCTGCTGCCTGTACCCTAACTCACCCTAACTCCCATTCACCCACCACCCCTGGGCTCAGTGACGTATATAGCCAATGTCTCAACTTTTAAATTCTCATCTTTGTTTTCAAATCCCTCCATGGTGTCAGCATCTCCGTCTTCCTCTGTAATCTCTTGCAACTCTAACCCTCCAAGATCTCTGTGCTCCTCCAATTCTGGCCTCTTGAGCATCCACAATTTTAATCACCCCACTACTGGTGACCATGCATTTAGCTACCGGGGCCCTAAGTGCTGAGTATTCCTCCTTAAACCTTTCTGTCTCTCTGCCTCTCTCTCCACCTTTAAGACTCTCCTTAAAGCCTAACTCTTTGACCAAGCTTATCAGGTTTGAAGTCAAACTTTGCTAGAATATGCTCCCATGAAGCAGCTTGGGATGTTTTACTGCATTATTGGTGCTACATAAATACAAGCTTTTGATGGATCTAGTTCTGGGGAATGAAGTGGGGCAAGTGAAGCACTTAGGGGGAGATGGTAGCATATGGTAAAGTCACTGGACTAGTAATCCAGAGGTTCCAGTCTAATGCTCTGTGGACAGGGGTTCATATCTCCACCATGGAAGCTGGTGAAATACAAATTCAATATAAAGCTGGTCTCAGTTAATCATGCCATGAAACTACCATTGATGGTCGTTAAAACCCCATCTGATTCACTAATGCCCTTTAGGGAAGGAAATCTGCTGTCCTTACCTGGTCTGGCCTACATGTGACTCCAGACCCACAACAATGTGTTTGATTCTTAAATGCTCTCTGAAATGGCCTAGCAAGCCCCTCTGTTCAAGGGCAATTAAGGATGGCCAGCTTTGGCCTTGCCAGTGACATCCACATCCCATGAAAGAATAAAGAAAACAAATCTCTCAGTGAGGGAGCAAAACAAAAATGAACAGCCCCACAGGAGATCTGTCAGCATTGACACGCTGACTAAATGCTGGTGTAAAAAAAGTCTTCATGAATATAGAGTGGATTTTCCACCCCACATCATACAGGAAATGAATGTTCACATGATTAGCTGCAGCTTACCATTCTGAATGTGGCAAATCAAATGAACTAGTTCATTCAAACAAACCCATCTATAAATCAGGAATGTGTTTCTGCTGGGAATAAGTTGCAGAACAAATCAATGCTAATGCACAATGTTTCAGGGTGTCATTCAGTTTGTTGAAAGAGAGATTGATGAACTCAAATCACCAAAAAAGTGAGTGGAATGCAGATGGGGGGAAAACTCTCTTCAAGAGGTGAATGCAAGAAGTATAGAGTTCTCTGATCAAAACGTGCTGTATTTTTGGTTTCAGTTTCAATCTGGACAGATTGTAGAGCTTGCTGTTTGATCTAGCACGCAGATAAACTCTGTCCATATCTTCAGGGATGGCAAAAACAAAAAACTGCGAATGCTGGAAATCCAAAACAAAAACAGAATTACCTGGAAAAACTCAGCAGGTCTAGCAGCATCGGCGGAGAAGAAAAGAGTTGATGTTTTGAGTCCTCATGACCCTTCGACAGAACTAGGTGAATCCCAGGAAGGGTTGAAATATAAGCTGGTTTAAGGTGGGGGGAGGGTTTTTGGGTGGGGGGAGAGGGAGAGAAGTGGAGGGGGTTGGTGTGGTTGTAGGCAAAAGCAGTGATAGAAGCAGATCATCAAAAGATGTCACAGACGGCAGAACAAAAGAACACATAGGTGTCGCAGTTGGTGATATTATCTAAACAAATGTGCTAATTAAGAATGGATGGTAGGGCACTCAAGGTATAGCTCTAGTGGGGGTGGGGGGAGCATAAAAGATTTAAAAATAATGGAAATAGGAGGAGGGAAAAAGAAAAATCTATATAATTTATTGGAAAAAAACAAAAGGAAGGGGGAAGAAACAGAAGCGGGGTGGGGATGGAGGAGGGAGGTCAAGACCTAAAGTTGTTGAATTCAATATTCAGTCCGGAAGGCTGTAAAGTGCCTAGTCGGAAGATGAGGTGTTGTTCCTCCAGTTTGCGTTGGGCTTCACTGGAACAATGCAGCAAGTCAAGGACAGACATGTGGGCAAGAGAGCAGGGTGGAGTGTTGAAATGGCAAGCGACAGGGAGGTTTGGGTCATTCTTGCGGACAGACCGCAGGTGTTCTGCAAAGCGGTCGCCCAGTTTACGTTTGGTCTCTCCAAAGTAGAGACGACCACATTGGGAGCAACGGATGCAGTAGACTAAGTTGGGGGAAATGCAAGTGAAATGTTGCTTCACTTGAAAGGAGTGTTTCGGCCCTTGGACGGTGAGGAGAGAGGAAGTGAAGGGGCAGATGTTACATCTTTTGCGTGGGCATGGGGTGGTGCCATAGGTGGGGGTTGGGGAGTAGGGGGTGATGGAGGAGTGGACCAGGGTGTCCCGGAGGGAACGATCCCTACGGAATGCAGACAGTGGGGGTTAAGGGAAGATATGTTTGGTAGTGGCATCATGCTGGACTTGGCGGAAATGGCGGAGGATGATCCTTTGAATGCGGAGGCTGGTGGGGTGATAAGTGAGGACAAGGGGGACCCTATCATGTTTCTGGGAGGGAGGAGAAGGCGTGAGGGCGGATGCGCGGGAGATGGGCCGGACACGGTTGAGGGCCCTGTCAACTACCGTGGGTGGAAAACCTCGGTTAAGGAAGAAGGAGGACATGTCAGAGGAACTGTTTTTGAAGGTAGCATCATCGGAACAGATGCGACGGAGGCGAAGGAACTGAGAGAATGGGATGGAGTCCTTACAGGAAGCGGGGTGTGAGGAGCTGTAGTCGAGGTAGCTGTGGGAGTGCGTAGGCTTGTAATGGATATTGGTGGACAGTCTATCACCAGAGATTGAGACAGCGAGGTCAAGGAAGGGAAGGGAAGTGTCAGAGATGGACCATGTGAAAATGATGGAGGGGTGGAGATTGAAAGCAAAATTAATAAATTTTTCCAAGTCCCGACGAGAGCATGAAGCAACACCGAAGTAATCATCGATGTACCGGAGAAAGAGTTGTGGAAGGGGGCTATGAACACACGACCTCTCCCTCCAGCAGCACCTCTGTACCCTTTTTCAAAGCTGTGCGTGCCCCCAGTTTCATTTTATTCTTCGGCTCATCCGACGCCTCAACAAGAAACTTTTTCTCTTTCTTTCAAGTGCTAAGGAGCGCAAGCTGCAACAACTCAGCGACACCAACACCCATCTAGGACCCTCCACCCCTGCCTGTCCCTCCGTCCCCACCCCATCTTCCAATCCCAACCCCAGCCGAGTATTCACTATACCCCCTGACCTTCCCCTCTCCGATGCTGAACGTTCAGTGCTCAGCAAAGGACTTAGTTTCATACCCCTATGCCCTCACCTTAATGAATTTCGGGCTCGGCACGATGCTGAACTCTTCTTCCGCCGTCTTCGTCTCCGGGCTCACTTCTTTGGGCAGGAGTCCTCTCCCCGTTCAACGGATCCTTTCACCCACCTCCAATATTCTCCCTCCACCTGGACCCCTCCCTCTGGATTCTTACCTTCTCTTGATCTTTTCATTGAGAACTGTCGGCGCGACATTAGGCGTCTCAATTTCTCTGCTCCTCTCACCCATTCTAATCTCTCTCTCGCTGAACTTACTGCACTCCATTCTTTCAGGTCCAACCCTGACATCGTCATCAAACCCGCTGACAAGGGTGGTGCTGTTGTTGTCTGGCGC